>NC_064439.1:41348007-41651173 GCF_023343835.1 Lagopus muta | reverse complement strand
GATGAAGGAGGGAGGAAGAGCATGTGGTCATATGCTATTTAGTTTCCCCCTTTTCTTCAGTCACTTCCTCTTTACTTTGCTATTATTCTTCAGGCAAGAATTATTAAATAGCATACATTAGCCAGACTTGAAGTTGAAACAAGGAATTTGCTCAGAATATTTTAGGAAGATGGTGGAACTTTAGATGCAGCTAAGAGATGCTTGCTGACATCTCCACACTGGCTGAATAATTGGATAAAAAAGAGTCATAAAGAGTCGTAAGATGATGTTAGGTTTGGATTTGAGCTATTTTTTCTGGGAACTTGGTCCTGAGATAATACATTCTGAATTGAATATCTTTTTTTCTGTAGCACTTTTGTTTTTCTCCACTTGTATTTAGTACAAGTATTACCAATACATCTGTGTACACAATACAGGTAAGATTAATTAATATATTCTATGACTTTTCCATAAAGCTGCTACAGCTGGCAGTGCTGGCAATCAGGAGTAATTCCTGCAGATTCTAATTAGCTTCAGATTGTGAGGAAAGAACCAAACCCAAACACTACCAGAAATGACATCTCATATTTAAAAGTGTCTGTAACCAGAAAGGTATTCCTACTCTGTAAGTTCCCAGGATGACAACTTCTCTTCTAAATATTGTAAGGGAGAGAAGAAAATTAAAATATAGCACCATTTTCATTGCATTTCAAAATCTTTACATACACTCACATTTATCTGCTCCTTTCAGAACAAAAACAAAAAGCCAAACCTGTTAGAGTAGTCCAAATTAAGAGCATAACTCTAAGTCCATTTTTCTTAGTCACATTCTGACTCAAAAAAATATATGTTGTGGAAAAACATGGTACCGCATTACATTTCTTAACCATCTCTTCATACAATTATATAGATTATATCCAAAAGAAGAAGCTGATTTGTAAAGAACATTTGACTAATGTATGCATTCCTTAAGATATTATCAAATGTTTCACAACAAGGAAGAAAAAAAATGAACACTGCTTGTGAAGAACTCTAGAACTTTTTGTGAAAATATCAAGAACCACTAGAAATATCACTGAATAGCATAGAAGATATAAACAGAGAAAACTTCTCTTTAAAAGCACAAGTAAAAAATTATCTCTAAAAAAACTTCAAAAAGAGAAAATAAGATTACTAAGATTATTTCAATTACACAGATCACATCATGAGTTTTCTAAAGAAAGCATAATCCTCTACTAAAGCAGCTTCTTCAACTTGACAGTACAAGTTTTGGTTTGAACCCAGAAACCTCTTGTGGAGCTTTAATATCATCTTGACTAAACTTAGAAAAAAAGAAACTTTGCACAGGTTATTTTAAGCATTCCAAAAAGAACTTTTGCAAGTTTAATGCATCAGGGTTTTTCTGTACATGCATACAACCAATGAATAGACAGATATTATAATTATAAAATACACCAGAGTTTGGCTAAACTACTATACCAAAAAGAGAATAAATAAGAGTGCTTACCCTTATCCCACACTCACTGTAAAACTGCAAAGAAGGAATCTCCAGAAAGAGACCTTTCCCCACTGATGGTCAGCTCTTAAATGGACCAAGGAGAGGTGCAGCCAGGCTCCACCCCTTCCATCACACAGCTGAACTGCCTTCACCTGTGCTCCCAGGGCTGACTCAGTGCTCACCTCAGGTGGTCAATCAGAGGCTCAGGCTGTGATTCAGCAGTTCCCATACAGCATGTAACAGTCCAAACTTGTGAATACATCTTTCTTTTTCATCACTTTGTCCATATATGCTTTTAATTTACTAGTTATAGCTGTACAGCAACTAATGATACATCTGGACTCTGTTCTGGTAAACAGGAATTAAAATGCATCAGAACTATGTTTGCAATTGTGGTATATTTTGCATCACTTGAAATTTTTCAATTTGTGACTCCATTTTCATCTGACATAAATCCATGACCTGCAAAATTTCAAATGGAATGTATAGAGGTGCAATCAGACATTCAACTCAAAGAGAAATCAGATTATGTCTCTTTACCAGTCCTTCACAAACCCCATCTGGTCAGAGAGAAGCACTCCTCACTGCACAATCACGCCTCATTCATGTCATCGCTTTTTAGTTCTAGGCACACATTTATGAATGTCTGTATTCAAAGATGAAGCACAGGAAAAGTGCCATCAATAATCTCTGACAAACACCTCGAGAACTCACTGAGAATTGCAGCCACTACCATCAAATCAGACTGATACATTAATGTCACAAAAACAAGGTCAAATATGTAGTTTTATATTTGTATTGCTCTCCTTTTTAAAAAAAAAATGTTTTAATAAAACAAATTTTGTTACTTATACACATTAACTATGTTACATATAAGGGCTGTTCTGTAAGTAATGCCTCCTATTTTATTATGTTGACGCACAACCTCAGAGGCAGATATTGGCGGTATGGCAGTAGAGGTTGAACCTTCCCACCAATATCCCATTACATGTTGTTGCTGTGTGACAGATGGCAGCAGAGCAGCAGTCTCACAGAATGCTGTCTGACATGGAAGTGTGTAAGAAGAAAAGGCATGGAATTGAATTCCTCATGCAGAAACAACTGCCCCCACTGACATTCATCGACTCTTGCTGAATCTTTCTGGAGGCCAAACTGAATGTGAGCACAATGAGGTGGCAGGTGATGCATTTCAGCAGTGGGAACAGTGACAGTGGCTGGCACAGGCTCTTGTTCATCACTGGTAAAAATGCATAGCTGGTGATGGCGACTCCAAACATTTCCCAAACTGTTACAATTCTTTAAGAAGCTTTATTATAGCTAGAAGCGTGTAGCTTTTGAACTAATGATTTCATAGCTGTTTTAGCAATCTCCCTTCTTCCACTGCCTCATGTATCCCCATTATCTTGAGGTCTTACTGTCCTCTAGTGGTGAAGGACTATGACAAGTAAAGTTACAGGAGCATTTAAAAGTGGATATTCTCTCCATTACAACTTTCATCTTCTCCACATAATTTTCAGGCCTCTCAGCAAATGAATTCCTAAAAGCAGCTGCTGATCTCATCTGGATAGACGGTAATAAAGTTACTAAGTGTAACGTAGTAAGTTCAACAGTTTCTTGAACTGTGAACTATGGCCCAAGGCTGAATTCGTTAGGTAGTGTACAATTAACCACCAGTATATTGTATTATTTTTAAAAGGAAAATCAGCTTCCTTAGCAATTCTCATAAACATGCCCATAAAAATAAAGTATGTTCAGACTTTAGATGGCTTTTTCAGCCTATTTCTTCAAAGTGCAGTCTTCTAAGTATTACATTTGTTACAAAGTTTTGCTTATAAATGCACACTTCTAACTTGCCAATCTAACGATGAATTGTAATAATTTCTGAGTTATTCTATCTCCTATATCCATTTCCAGCACTTCAAAGTACTAGAACCCCCAAGGTAAGCCGTTTCATGTTGGTCACAGAAAGACCGTGCAAGGCAGAAGTCAGTTACAGTGATGGATACAGCCACAGCCATACGGGGTCACATGAAAAAAAGAAGACATCTACCTTGTCACCATCACCAGACAGCTGCTGGACCCTACAGACCACTCAGAGCAGATGGTGAACTACGGACTGCTAATCAGCTCTTGCTTAGCATAAGGGTGTCAGAAGAGGACAGACGCAGATTCCTTTCATGCAGATGAACAAAATGCAGGCAACATAACTGGGCAGAGGCAACAGTGATTTCCACACTCAGAGCTTAAGAGCTGGCAGTTTCAAACTTTTTTTTGCAACAACTAGATTATGAGATTCAAAACAGATCGTCTGAATGGGAAAATCCACCACAACTTAATTGTGTTTTATATCAAGACTCATATTACACGGAAGTAAGAAGCTGAATAAAAAGATCAGCCATTTCGCTTATTCAGACTTGCTGCACAGCTTGGAGCACTGGTGAAAGCCAACGTGTTAATAAAAGGCAGTCCAATAACAAGCAACCTTCTAGAGCAAGCTATTCACTGACACTGAGAAGAAGTAGAATCATATACAATCCAGGAGAAAACTAACTTTTGAAAAATTACCATCCAACTTTTCACTGCACATCCTCAAGTAGAACTCTTTTAATCACACTTTATCAGACACAGATATTTTTGAATAATAAATGAAATCATAAAAAGTGATCGATTTGATTCAGGGCAGGCACAGACAACTCATAGTCTCCTACAGAGGTCTGCTTACAAACTTTGTGACTGTGATATGTAGACATGAAAGACATTCCAGTATCTCAGTTAAAAAAAAAAACATTGTTTTGTAGATTTGTTCAGCTGTCATTTATGTAAAGCACCTTTTGCTTATAGATCATCTATTCTAATCATAACAACTCTTATTTTTAACAGGTTGTCAATCTCTGGCAAGCTATAACCTCAAAACCTTCATCAGATTCCTTCTGTCTTTCTATATCCTGCCCCTGTACACTAAATTTTACAAGGATATGTAATTGTATACTGGATACACTATTTTGTAAACTGAACATAGGCTAGCTTGGAGCTCATCTTAACAGTGTATGTAAATAACCAATCTTATTTCAGAAAGCTAGTTCTTGCAGCTTTACTTACCTCCGTAGGACAGATCCTCAGATCCTTAGATTTCGTTCATTAGCTGTTGACAACTCCTGAAATTAAACAAAGTCTAAAGTGAAAAACTTCAACAATAAATCATGTGATATTATATTATACATTAAAGACAAAATCAATCTCTCTAGAGATGTTATGTAAATATTTCTAAACTTCAGCCCAGTATATTTTAATTAACAGCAAACAACGTTTTAAGACAAAGTCAGGGCAGCTAATCAGAATTCAGCAAAGGGAAATGGCACGCAATGTGATGCTGAGCAATAAAACTGGAAAGTAGACTTTTCAAAGTAGCCAGAGCTTAGAGACTGGCTGAACAATGGCCTGCTCGTGGGAGGTGCTGAGTGACTACCTCTGCATCACTTGTTTATTTCTCCACTATTTTACTTATTAAACTGTATTTACCTTGACCCACAAGTTGTTGGGTTCTTTTTTTGCTCTTCCAATTCTCTCCCTCATCCTGCTCAGTGAGGGTTGTGAGTGAGTGAGAAGCTTAATTGCTGGCCAGGGTCAATTTACCACAACATCTCACACATGAATTGTTTTAACTGCCTCTCTGTATTTGCTAAATAATAGCAATGTTAAACATGAAGGTGCTGAAGTGTCCCAAATGTCCATGCTGAATGGTGAAGAACATTATGACACAATTCACCCAGCATTGATGTCCTCAAAGGATTAAGGGTTGGGTTGCTCCAAACGAAGCTTAAAAGAATAATGTAATAATGTGAGTCCATTTTTAAAGAACTTCCTATGATACTTCATCCAGTGAACAATTTTCTGGGTCAGTTCATTTCAGAAAGTTAAGACAGCTCATCCTTAGATTTTCTGTGACTCTACTTCCAACATTTCTGCAAATATATGAACAGCTGGATGTCTTTCTGAATTGTTCTAAGGGGTGGTTTAAAGCAATACTTGTTTGTTTACAAATTAGACATTGAAATAAGATATTCTAATCTCTAAACATTAGAGAAAACCAACCCATGAAACCACAGGGAAGCAAGTATAATCCTTCTGTTCAGAAAGGCTTGTGCTAATATAGTCTGTACTACTCATTAAATTTCTGTAATGCATCCAGAGGCAGCATTAGAGAAACAATATCTACAGCCTTCTGAGCTATTTGCTACTGTTAAATGGATATTAGAAGGAATCCAGGAGCTCTTACAATAATGTAGTTTTTCTTCTGGGCTTAAAGCCTGGAGATTTTGACTTTCAAAGACTCTAAACTTGACAATAATTCAGTTTAGGCATCAGCATGAACATATTTCTGATTATTTCTAGAGCTCAGACAGCAGAATCTTGCTTTGTTACAGAATTACAGGCTCATTGGTTGAATCACCTTGGACATTATTGTCATTATTAGAGAAGACAGTAGCTCTCTTCTTACAGTTATAACATATTATATATACATTTTTTTTTCCTCACTGAAATGGATTTTAACTGGAACAGAAAACCAATATAATCACAAATGATATTCAGACAATAAATTATTTTTCCCCAGGAAAACATAGGGAGAAAGTCATCCAAAGTCCCATTAGTGGCAAATAGCACATTTTCTCCAAACCCAGAATTTCTACTAAGGGAAATACTTCTCCTCTATTGCACAAAAGAGTAATTTCTCCCTTAACAGATTTTGAGATTCAGAACTGAGTCACTGGAAATTTATTTCTAGGAGATTTCTTCTTTTTTTCTCATATTAAGATTGGTCATGGCTAGCACATAAGAGAGAAAAAACACTCCTTGAAAGTAGTGACATTATTGTTTTTCATGCTGACAGTAAAAGAAGTTCTGGGATTTGGGAACAAAATATTATCCTGACTTTAATGGATATATATCTCTGAAATACCCAGGATGGTTGAAGACACAAGACAAAGCTTTTGAAGAGGGTGACAGAGGAAAATGGTACCTAAGCCTGCCTTCAGCACAGAAAATTTATTTTTCATGAGACACAGAACACAGTTTAAAAAACTATCTACCAAATATGCCTTGTCTAAGAATAACTTAAGGGACAGATAATCTACAGCTATCTTATTCATAAAAAGGAAGATTTTAAAATGGAGAATCCAAAAGTTTAAACAGAGCTGTGGAAGTAGCACAACATTGGATTGGGTTGCCACACACTGCAATTACTAGCACCTACTTCTTGGTAAACTCAATATCATCCATTCTCCTCTATTCTCCTTCAGCGTGTTCTAATAGTGTCCAGAGAAGGGCAACAAAGGCGTAAGGGATATGGAGCGCAAATTTTATTTGGAGCAGCTGACGGAGCTGGGATTGTTCAGTCTGGAGGAGGCTCAGGGGAGACCTGATCGCTCTCTACAGCTGCCTGAAAGGAGGCTATGGTGAGGTGGGGATTGGACTCTGTTCCCAAGTAACAACAATGGAATGGCCTCGAGTTGCTCCAGGGGAGGTTCAGGTTGGATATGAGGAAGAATTTACTCTGAGAAAGAGCAGTGGCACAGGCTGCCCAGGGAGGTGGTGCAGTCACTGTCCCTGGAGGTGTTGAAGAGCCGTGTGGATGTGGCCCTGAGGGATGTGGGCAGTGGAGTGATGGGGATGGGTTGGACTAGATGATCTTAGAGGTTTTTTTCCGGCCATAATGGTTCTGTGATTCAAAGGTCACTATTTTCAGGTGGTGAAAGATAGATAGTTCCCCACAGTGCCTCATCCTTTTATAAACACATACATTAGGCTTGTCTCCTCTGTTATATCTCAGTTTAGCTCTTTTTTTTCCCCTAAAGCAGCACCTAAAAATCACCTACACAGTCTCAGAGGAGCAGATTCCCGCTCCCGTCGGCCGCCGCACCGTCCCTGTCAGCCTCCACGCCCTCTCCCGCCGCGTCTCAGCCCTTCTCCTTCCCTCAGGGAAGGCTCCCGCTCCCCCCGCGGCCGCCAGCGAGCGGGACGGGGCGGGAGGGAGGGAAAGAGGGAGGCGGCTTCCTCCCGCCCTCCCTTCCTCGTCCGGCCGCCAGCAGCGAGCCACGGCCCCGGGCCGGGGGAGCACTGAGGGGCGGCGGCCAGGGCGGGACAGGGAGCGAGCGGACGGCCCGGGGCGCGGCCCCGCCGTCGGGCACCTTCCCTGGGCGCTACCCCCCCACCGCCGCGACGGCCCCCGCAGCCATGGGGACGGCGTCGTCGCTGGTGAGCCCGGCGGGCGGGGTCGGGGAGGTGATCGAGGACACGTACGGCGGCGGCGAGGCCTGCGAGATCCCGGTGGAGGTGAAGCCCAAGGCCCGGCTGCTCCGCGGCTCCCTGCGGCGCGTCGGCGCTTCGCGGCCCGGCGGCCTGATCGGGGCCAGCTTCAAGTCCACGGCCTCGGTGCAGGAGCTGGAGTGCGTGGCCGAGTACGAGCGTCTGAAGAAAGAGTATGAGATCTTCCGCGTCAGCAAGAACAACGAGGTGGCCTCCATGGTGAAGAAGGAGGCCAAGCTGGACAGGGAGAACAAGCGGCTGCGCGCGGAGCTGCAGGTATTTGCAGCCTCTGGGTCTGTCCTGCTCTCGTGGAGGGTTGTGGCGGGAAGGTGAGAGCCTGTGGATGGCTCGTCGCGCGTCCCTGAGCTGGGCTGGGAGCCGTCGTGCCTCTCTCTGGGCATGGCTTGGCATCTCCTTGGAGTAAGGAGAGTTGCGGGGTAGCACTGGATCGAGATGTGGAGTTTACTAGCTGGAAAGTGAGCTAAAACCGTTTATTGCTATTCTCTCGGTAAAATGGTGTATTCGATCTTTTCAGGCGCTTCAGAAGACTTACCAGAAAATACTTAGAGAGAAAGAAAGCGCGTTAGAAGCTAAATACCAAGCCATGGAGAGAGCCGCCACGTTTGAACATGATCGAGACAAGGTCAAAAGGCAGTTCAAGGTATGGCCTGACTTTCCTTTTCTTGGGAAAATGATCAAAAGTCAATAAAGTTGACACTTAGACTCATTCCCTAAAGGAATATCTTTAAAACAGTGTTCATGAAGACCTGCCCTAAAATGATTGCAGTATTGTGGTTGCAGCTGATTATTTCCTTCCAGACAATCCTACCAAAACTTCTCCGTAAGATTAAGAGAAAAAGCAGAAAACAGCTTTTAAAATACTAAAGTAAATTATGCAGAGATATGTCCTAAACTAAATTCCTGTGTTATTCCAACACAGATTCTTGCAACTTTCATACCCAAGAGTGACAGGAAAATGTGGGCCTCAAATTGGCACATGCTGAAGAAACACAGACATTTGTTTCTGAATCTACTTATATTTAGCAATGTAAGAATTCGAACTCACATTGAGGTGTATATTGGTGCATCTCTCTTGGCTGCTAAAGTATGAGAGACCATTGAAGAGAAAAGCATTTGTACTGCTTTGAGGAAAAGTCAAACTGATACTTCTGCTTTTCCTTTACTGCTTATGACGGTACATCCACCACCTATCACAGGGAAACAGACCTCAGTTTTGCATTGTTTTCAAGATTCTTTGTATCTTTAGTTATAGCAGGTGTTCATATTTAGCAGATACATAAAAAGAACTGTTTTTGACTTCATTTAAGAAAATGAGACTGGAAGAGGATTTAATCTCATTCTATCTAAATCTAGTTTCTTGTTTCCTTCTTTTTGTGATGGTAATATTTTAAAATAGGACATCTGGAATACTCAATTGCTTTCTATTTTAGGAAATTTAAATTGCCACTATAGTCAAAACTAAATACAAGATTATATGTAAATGTTAAAAATACATGGAAAAGTAAAAGAGGAAGGAAAGTTAATTTGAAGGAAATTACCACATGCATTGATTTCAGAAGACACTTAATTTAAAAGGTCAGGAAAAATGCTTCTCATTTTTAATGAACTTCCCATACTAATGTGGACTCTTAACATTCAGAATAGTATGCTAAGCTTTAAAATGGTAAAATTTTCATGTCAGATAATTTTTAACTCTTTTTTTGCTCATTTATAGGCTTCTGATTGGTTTTTGTTCACATCATCCTGCTTTTTTTTTTTTTTTTTTCCCTGCTAAATGAGTACTAGAATCTTATCTTTACAGTTGAAAGTATGTAATAGGGATTGAGGAATCTGATATTATATTTCAAAAGATAATGGTTTGTATTTCAAATTTAGGTTTTTTTTTTTTTTTTTTTTTTTTTTTTTTTTTTTTTTTTTTTCCCACCTGTAGATTTTTAGGGAAACAAAAGAAAATGAGATTCAGGACTTGCTGAGGGCCAAACGGGACCTAGAAGCAAAACTTCAGAGACTCCAGGCCCAAGGAATCCAGGTGTTTGATCCTGAAGAGTCTGATTCTGATGACAACTGTACAGATGTCACAGGTGAGAATTTCATCCCCAGTATTTAGTGTTGTAATGTGACTGAAAGTCTGTGAATAGTGGAACAGAAGGCAAAAAATTATCTTCTGCTTATTAATCCAGCCTGAAAAGCAACAAAAAATATTGTAAAGAATTAAAGGAGCTGACTTTGCATATATAGTTTATATTATGGAAGCCCCAGTTTTCTGGTCTCAGACATGAATCAATGAAGGAAATATAACACTGTCAAGAAAATAAAATTGTTCTATGAACAATTCTGAGTTTCCAGTCTATTCTGAGCTTTCTTCTGAGTTTTCTTAATCTAGATCTGGGAGATTATGTTCTAGAGGATCCAAAAGAGTACAGTTGAAACCAGAGGGAATCTTGGGTTGACTTTCAGTCTGTAAATCTGTGATGAAATGTGCCAGTCTCAGCTGCTGTATTTTTCCAAGTAGCAGAGCTAGCTGTTTAACAAACGTGATCTAATCAAAAGAGCAGTTTTGCTGGAGAATTTTTTGAAAGGGAAACCCTAGCAAACTTAATGAAACAGAAGACAAAACGTCATACACGCCATAAGAGATACCTGCTAACACAGGAAGGCTCTTTGCATGCCTGTTGTCCATTTGATGAACCATGGCGGTACAGGTGTTTGTTTCTGCCTTTTGTCTTACATTCGTTTTTGAATTCACACTTCCCTTATATTTTTCTTAAGTCTTATTCCATTTTCTGTTTACCTTCATTAAAGAATATTTGATGTCTTGGGAGTTGATACAGTTTGACAGAAGTGTAATGCGTACATATTACAAAGAGATGCTGTGAATGCTGTCTCACAAAACACAGAAGATGTATTTCAGTCCTGACCTAGAGCCCCTTTGTGTTGTTTTAGTTCTGGGACATTCCTAAACAAAAGCTGTCAGTTTTGTGATGTGAGCAAATGGCTGCATCAATACTGTAAACAGTTTTCATGATTTGTAATCCAGGACAGCATTTGAACCCAACTGATGTGAGCAATCCATGTAATAACAAGCAACAGCAAATAACCTCACCCTTCACTAGTATGGCTTCCTAGTAACTTCAGATTAGCATTTTTTATTTGCTGCATACAGAGGTGAGAGCAAAACTGCTAAAGGAGAAAGAATTACGTTCAGTAGCTTGTGACAGGTGATATCAGCTCAAATATTTAAGGCTGATAATTTGCCCTGTTTAGGGACAATGAAGGGGGTTTTGGTTTGTTTATTTGTTTGTTTTTTGGTGTTTTTTTCCCCCTCCCAATTTTTAGCTGCTGGGGCTCAATCTGAATATTGGAATGGAGGAGCCTTGGGAAGTGAGCCATCCATGGGCAGTATGATGCAACTTCAGCAGTCTTTCAGGGGGCCTGAATTTGCTCACAGCTCTATTGATGTTGAGGGACCATTTGCAAATATAAACAGGGGTAAGTAATGGGGAACTATATTATTGGGACAGTATGTATTTATGTCATTTTTGTATCCATTCCTACATAATTTGATGGAAGAACTGAGATACTTCTTTGTAACAACAGAAGGAATCTGTGTACATGCCAAGTTGTGTTTGATATATTTGGTAGCTATGGTATGTGCAGTATTGAGTTTAGCAAATAGTAGTGAACAGCTCCCAGTTGTGAAAAAACCAAAACCATTCCTCATGTAGATTAAGGAAGACAGTTATCTCTTCCAGTATTGACTGTGGCTCTTTTTTTCCATTTTGGTTAAAATTCTCAACTTCCTGACTGTTACGTTGGTGTTAGCATAAAGTGTATTCCCTTTTTCTCATATTCTCATTTGCATAGTTTCTGATTCTTCTTAGGGTTCAATTCATTGAAATGCGATGTGGTGACAAGGATACATTGTTATATGAATCAGTGTTAGATATTTTGTTAACAATAATTGTTACTTTTTAACTTTGTTTCCCATATTGCCTCTTGCAAATTGCCTTCCACTGCTCTCTTTTTCCTCACTGTTGGCCCTGGAACCCTTCCTGCATGGCAGTTCCTCCCTTTTTTCTTCAGTCCTTAAGGCTCTGATTCAGAAGTTTTTGCTTACAGGGTGGGAGGGGAGAGTCTGCTCTGTGATAGCTCCAGCTTCCTGTACTAATCTTTCCACTGAGCCATTTGGTACTGAAAGGGGGATGTATTTCAAGCTTGAAAGAATGATGAACCACAAAATGAAGAACTTAGGAAAGTTTTAAAGTTAGTTACTGCTGTAGTGAATTGGCATGTAGTACAAACAGAGAACTCTGCTGTGCACTCTGTCTCAAGAAGAGGTGCTTCTGTGTTTCACCTTCATTGACTGGCGTGGTCTCATTGAAATGTGTGCAGATCAGAAAGAAAAAAAGTAGTTGTTTGGTTATGGAGGTTTGTAATACTTCCTGCATACTTTCATTTATTTTGCAATCATCAACATGATTTTTGTGCACACGTTTCGTCAGTGCTGTTTGAAATATCCTTACAATACCTATATGTTTTAAAATACTGCTTTGCCATATTATCAAATTGTATGGTGCTATCAGATTATACGTGGTCTCTAAATTCATTTTTTTTGAAATGAAAATAAGTGTAAAAAGGTTTTTACTATTTGAAATTAAATGTAGTATTAATAATGTTAAGAGATGATTACTTATCCATTATCCAGCATACTCAGATATGGAGATCTCCTGACTTCATTTTTTTATTGGCAGATGACTGGGATGCTGCTGTTGCCAGTATATTACAGGTTACTCCTCTGTTTTCCCACTCTCTGTGGAGTAACACTGTGAGATGTTTTATTATTAGCACTAATGAGACTCAACCAGAAGTGGAAATCTTCATTAGAGTGAGTACCTGACAAACTTTTTGTTTCCTCTGTGATACTTATTCAGAAATGTCTCTAATATTTTTTAAGAGCTTTGGTAACTATGTTGAGTTCCGTGAATTCAGAGCAAGTCTTTTGTCAAGGACTTCAGGGGAAGAAATTATATAGAAGAAAAATAATGAGATTTATCTAGGAGGTCCTTAACACTGTACAGATACAGAAATAAAGCAGTTATTCAAATTTGCTTTCAGAACTACTCACCAAAACTTCAAAGAATCTGTGAAACAATGGGCTACTTCTTTCAAGTTGTTCATTTTCCAGCAGAAAATGAAAATCATTTTAAAGAAGTACGAAAATGGGAAATTGAAAAAAGTTCATTAGTCATTTTGCTCCTACATCTGACTTTGCCAAGGTAAGTGTTTTTTAGGCTGGGAAAGCAAATGGAAACTGGTAACTTATGGAGAGTGCATAGCTTATTAAAATGTCTGTGATACTTTATTGAGTACGTTTCCTGAGATAGCATCTTCTGAGTGATATTTACTGGTGCAAACAGTTAAAAGAACGTATCAGCTTTGTTGTCATTTACTTTTTCCTGTATCTGTAGATTCTGTTAAAATACAGCATGAAACATGTCTTTGTAATTAGGAAATATTTTGCTTTCCAAGAAGAGATTCTGCCAAGCATGTTGCTGAAATCTTAGGAATTCAAAGTGGCTGGCATGAATGTCTTCAGTGTTTTTCATTTGCTTATCTATCCTTACACCTGCCCATAGTATTTTGTTTTTGCTTTTTGTCTGTCCTCTATAATCTTTGTCTTCAGCTTCTTTCTGGTCTGATTTCACAGCTCTTCTGT
Organism: Lagopus muta; assembly: GCF_023343835.1. Taxonomy (NCBI): domain Eukaryota; kingdom Metazoa; phylum Chordata; class Aves; order Galliformes; family Phasianidae; genus Lagopus; species Lagopus muta. The sequence continues at coordinate 41,637,656 of NC_064439.1, read as the reverse complement.
GCAGTACCATGCACCAGCTCTCTACAAATGGTCTTACTGAACTTACAGTGTTTTAAGGCAAATGGTGATGCAGCATGTTCCATTTTTTCAGTGTTTTGTTGTATTTGCCTAATCTTCTAGATGAAACATAACTCATTAAATGAAAAACACTGAACTGAAAATATTCTTAGAATTGTATTAGAACTATTTATTTCTGTTGTGTATTTGGGAATTTTGGGCAGAAAATTTGGTTTTCATGGTTTGGGAGAAAAGAGAATAAATTTTGCTGAAAAAGAGATAAAAAAGGATTAGAAAACATAATATTAAAGTTCATGGAATAATCATTCCAAAACGCAGTATGGAAGCAAAAATCTGTAAGTAGTGATATGCATCAAGTTTCAGATCAGGGACAGATCTTGAAGCTGAAGATTTCACAGCTGTTGCATTATTGGAGGTATCTTGTATTAACTAGACCTGCTGGTTCTGTAAGTAAAACATCTTTCCCCAGAGAACTAAAAACTGGCTTAAGACAATAGTAGCTCAGATTTACAGTAGTCGAGTGCATGAGGGAACAGCCAGGTACCACAGATTATTTTCTTTGTTTTCATATAGAAGTCAGGCTGCAGCTGCCATGTTTGTTCTCTGAGAAAGTGTCAGCTGCTGAGAGGCCATTGCCCCCCAGGAGAGCACTGCTGCCAAATAACCCAGCTTTACATACACATGTCACAATTAATTCCTTCCCCCCCCCCCAAAAAGCCCCAAACAAACAAAAAAACAAGGAAACAGCAAAACACATCAACAACACAGGAGAGTATTTCTGCCAGCAATATTCACTTATTTCTCTTACAAAATCTCTGATGAAACTCATAGTGCTCATATGAAGAAAATAATACTTGAGAAATCCTGTCTGCTACTGTCAGCATCCCCAGGTTACGCAGTTGTGGAACAGGAGTAGATTGCTCAGTTTGATATCCATGGTATCAATTCCTTCACACATACTAAGTGCTTTGGAGATTAGCTAAGGGACTACCCTACATCTTACAAATGCTAATGGACTGTTCCTTATAACGTGTATTCCTTCTTCAAGGAATAAGACAGATACTTCAGAGAGGTGATTGCATGGCATATATGGTATTTGTTAATCATGTGTGAATCAATTTTGTTTCCATACAGAGCAATTATTTTTCACTCTGCATTTTGGTATGATGGGAAGATATTCTTCTAATTTACAGAGCATTGACCATAAAAATTAATAAAGTTTTCGTATTTGTAGTACAAGTAGCATGAATTTCTCTTTTACATGCTCTTTGCTTCTGGATTTATCTTAAGTTCTCAGATGAAACATTTGGTTATCCTTGTTGTAAATAGATATGACTTTTGAATTAGATTTTGCAGTGAAACCCATCTTCGGATCTTGTGTTGATTGAGCTATTTACTACAGCAGTGTAATATAGCACAAGAATGCTGATTTCCAATCTAGTTGTTTGTTGGAAGACTGTGAAGAAGCCTTCTTGAAAAATCCAGAAGAAAAACCCCGTCTGATTTACCACAGAATGGGTGATGACAGAGTCAGCTCAGACTCAGTGCAGCAGTTAATTGAGCAAATTTCTTATGTGAACAAAGCAAAGGTATGATATTTCAAATGCTGTTAAATTTTAAAAGGCTTACTTTCCTGCGATGAATAAGATCAAATGTTAGTAGTCTAAGAAATTCAGAGAAATTACATTACACTCATTGCTCTGGATACTCATTATATGAGAAGGAATTGAATCTGAAATTTATGAAGATTATGAAATTTTCATTGTCAGGGGAAAGAAAACCCACTGCAGTTTTACTGAAAAAAATTCCTGTACTGTAGGGATGGAATTTCTCATCTTTGTTTAGCCATGTAAAAGGCAAAGGTATTTAACTAAGGTCCCTCTGCAGCCACTGAAGACATGCGTGTACCTCCAGAGAGATTCTTTGCATCTCAGAATAGATGATCTCCCTCTGTAGAGAGGACTGTTGAGGACAGCTGAGACTGAATGCCAAAGTTTTAAATGCTTAAGCAAAGTGAGACCTACCTGAGGAGTACAACAGAATTGAGTTTAAATATGTTGTGGAATATTTTAAGTCCTGAATGTTGATCCCAATTGGATTCAGGGTTACTTCATCCTTCATTTATTTTTTCAGATGATTGATCATGTGGGAGACGTGGAGGAAGGAACGTATGAGATCTATACTTGTGTGGAGAAGATAATTAAACAGGTGGGGTACCTCATGCTTTGCAGCTTCTTTTCCTACTCAGATTTATGATCTCAGATGCTGTCAATGTGATTGTGATATGCTGATTCAGTGTAATTCAGGTGTTCTTTTTGTGTTACACCACTAGTCCAGGAAAACTTGGAATGGAAAAACAAAAAATACAAAACTAAGCAATATCTTTATGCAAAGAAGCAGGAATAATGTGGTTGAGGGGTTGAGCATTGGACTAAATTCTCTGTTAATGTGATGTTTCCAATCATGGAAAGATTGCATAGTCCGTTCTCTCCTTAACCATCCTTGTTGTGTAGTGCTTCCACTAGCAGAAGAGTGAAATTAGTTTATAGAGACCTGTGATTGATTCATGTAGTAGCCTGTTCAGTTACAGTCCCTGCCAGTGTGAAAGGAAATGAGCACACTGATGTTAATAGAGTAGCACTCATACACCCTGGCATTGAAAGTTACACTGTAAGTATCTATACTTCTAAAAATTATAGTTGTGGTTGTTTCCACATTATTCTGTTTCACTCAGGATATATTGGGCTGTGAAATGACAGAACTGGAAGGCAAAGATTTGGGTAATAAAGAAGAATCCACTGCTCCTGAAGAAGAAGTTTTTGGTGATGTACTGTGGGATGCACATGATGAACAGGAACAGATGGAAGCTTTTCAGCAAGCCTCTAATTCAACATGTGAACTGGGATTTGAGAAAGTAGGTACACTGGAAATGTATATGGATGCAGAGGAAGCCATCACTCATTTCCCTCTCTTGTGAGGCAAGATGTAGTTCTACTGAAGAAGTTGTGTCTGAGAGCATCTTTGTGGCTGCTACTCCTTAGGCCAGGAGAAGCCATATGTCTTATATAGATGGCATATTTATTTTCTGGGAGAGATGCCAGTTTGCCTGTTGTTGAATGGCATTGATGAAGAAGCAGTTGTTGTTTCTACACTGGGGAAAAGCACTAGAATGATGTGCCAGAAATTGAGTGTCCTCCTTTTAGCTTTGAATATCAATCAGGAAAAGCTCGGAATGTCTTTTTTGAAGGAAATTGGAGCTCTATCTTGACATCTGGAGTCAGGCTTTTTGCAGATGGCTAATGCAAAGATTTCATCTCATTGTACAAGCAGAGGTATTTGAAAATAACGTAAATTTAAAGGTAAAGAGGTACTGAATGACTTGGTACTACCCTGTTATTGGAAATAATATTTTAAAGTGTTTCAATATGAAGGTGTTAAGAGCAGATATATGCAGGGGAAGGGGAAGTATAATAAAACGTAGAAAGTAAAAGCATTAAATTCATGGAAAGTGATGTCACATCTGATATGGGCAACATTCTTTGATGCTGTGATGTAGTGTAAGGATGCAGTTTCTGTGTTATTATAAATTAGGATCCCAATTTTACTAGTACTGTTTATTCTTTTACTTTGCTGTTCATTTATTGGCAGTGAATTGGAGGATGAAGCTAATTTTACTACATACCAGAACAGTAAATAATAGAATATTAAAAGGAAACATATATATGTATCTTAATGTGCTTCTACTTCTTATTTGCAGACAGAATATTTCTTTGAAGTGAAATAAGGGCATTTCATTTTGTTTTGCTATTAAATCATCCTGAACTCTGCCATAATGTTGTTGGTCTTCCATGTGTGAAAGAAAACATTACTTTTGTCTGCTTAGTGGCTTCATAATCTCATGCCAGATGCAAACTTTGAAGGCTTTGTCCTGGTTAAGGTATCCAATACAGAGGAGTAGTTGAGACGTGGAGAGGGGAAAAAAGCCTTAGTGAACATAGTACCCAATTGCTTTGGTATATTAATTCCAGTTCAGTTTATTAGCACTGGAAGTGCTTAATATATCAGGCTTTGAAAAAAATGTGCATGTACTTTACACTTTATTCAAGAGATTATAGACCTTGTGATTTGAGATTTCATTATAGATGTTATTTCCTTTTGCATTTGCTATATTTTAGTATTTATTTCTCTATCTTAATAAACTTGCACATAAGTGTAGTCTTTGGATGGTGTACAGTAACAAGCAATATGTTTCATTCTCAAACAGCAGAATGTTTACAATGGTTATTTCTTTTTTATAGTATTTTGAACGTCTAAATGACCTAATAGCAGCACCAGCACCAATTCCACCTCTGCTTGTATCAGGAGGACCAGGTTCTGGGAAATCTCTCCTTTTGTCAAAATGGTACTGTAATTAAAAAAAAAAAATAAATAAAGTGTTACTTTTTTTAAATTCAACTTTTCCTTGTCCTTCCCCTTTCTCTTTTTTCCTATTTTTCTTTTATCTTTTTTGTCGTTTTTGATGAAATTCAAGAAAAATGTTGCCATTACATTTAAAATATTGTATCAATTTGATAAGAGGTAAAGCGGAAATGCTTGCAAAGCTCTGATGTTATCTGTCCTTGTGCAGCATACATAGGTGGTTTCTGTAGTGTTGCCCTTCTCTTCTACCTAAAGCAGTCCTTTGGAGTCTTTTTCACTCAAATAAATGAAAGATGAGAGCAAATAATTTATCATAGCAATACATTTTACAGTCACTTCAGGTTATAGTGAGATTTTCTGTCATAAAATAAATTGATAGTGCCATTACTTCTAAAAAGCTCAGTATCATGTGAATATCCAGTGCTACAAAGGGTAGATGTTAATGGCCACTGGTTCTGGGTGGAGCAAAAGTGAAAACAGACATAAAAGGTTCATTTATACGTCAGAAAACATTTGACATTTTGTTAGATAAACACTGAACGCCTCTAGCTCAGACATTCTACCTCCTTTTGGCAAAACTCATAATTATTAAGTTACATTTGCAAAAATAGACTGTTATGAGTAGGTGTTTTTTTTTGTGTTTTTGTTGTCATTGTTTCATTGTTGTTTTTTACTTCTCTCTGTAGGATTCACTTGCAACAGAAGCATTCACCAAACACTCTGATTCTTTATCACTTTGTTGGGAGGCCCATGTCTACCAGTTCAGAATCTGCATTAATAATTAAACGCCTTACTTTAAAGGTATGCTGTATTATTACATACTCTGCTTTGCCTGATTCACTGCTAAGTGCCAGTGTCTGTGTGTAGATCAAATGGAACGTTTCTCCAGGTTCTTCTACATCCATCAAGAGCAATGAAAGTGTAAGACGTTATAGAAGGGGGGGAAATTGAAACTACGCATGGAATGAAGATCTCTTAAATTGTATCTTTGGGATATTTGTAATAGTTACACTTCCAGTGACAAATACTGATAGCTTATAAAGCCATATAAGCTTCTTCCAAATTTTTCTGCCATTCTGCCAGAGAAGCAGATAGTATCTCTTACATGTTTGTGGGAATCTGAGGCTAGATTTGCCAGGTGGCACTGTTCTGTTCTTAGACCAGTATCTCTTCTATGTCCAATTATTTTTTAATTGTGTTAGATGTTTGGGAAATAAATGAAAAGTATTTTTGTGCCAGGGTCTGAACTCTTATTTCCTTCATATGGTGGCAAAAAAAAGTAATAAAACCTTTAGGAAAATGAAACAAATTGTGTGCTTCTTGCAATTTTCTCATGTATTTTAGAAGTCCACCTTATTTAACTGTGCAACTTTGAAGTCCTTTTAAGTCTCCAGATCCCTTGTCCATTGTGTAAACACAAGTTCTCCTTATAGAATTATATAATGAATTCAATAAATTTTGTGTGTTCTATATAAACTAGAAGAAGAGAATCCTATGTGAACTTGACTGGAATTACCCCAACACTACATAACTTTTTTCTTTTGTGTCTGTGGATCTTTATTCAACTTTTATAGTTGACTTTTAAGGTAAAATTTATTATGTTTGTTTATAATTCTGCAGCTTATGCAACATTCTTGGTTAGTGTCACCTCTGACCTTGGATCCAGCTAAACTTCTGGAAGAATTTCCCCGCTGGCTGGAGAAACTTTCTGCTCGTCATCAAGGCAGCATAATTATAATTATCGATTCTATTGACCAAATACAGGTATATTTGCAGAATGCTTAGCATTTGTCTTTCCAAAAGAAACTTTGACTATTGCTATAGGTTCAGCTATATCTGCATAGCAGAAACATAAATGTTTTCTTTAGTGTAATGAGCACATTTAAAGTAATTTGCGGGAAGTGCAGATGAAGTAAAATAGTCTTCAGTTTTATAGATTAGATTTGCAGGGTTTTTTTTGCTTTGTTATTACCTTTTTAACACCTTCGTTTTTGAGCAGCCCAGATATATTTATATTTATGTATAAGTTCTTCATTATGAACTATTTCCTGGGCACTCAAGTAGCCCAGTCTTCAAAGTAAACGTGTTAACGGTGGTGTTCTATCTACTTTATGTAATGTTGAGGCACGCAGATATCACTGGATCATTTAGTAGTGTTTCAAGATTCAGATCATGAACAATTTGTAGCTCTGCATTGGAGAACTCAAGACTCCATTCTCTGAGCTGTGTAATGAATGAAACCTATCAACTTCTGGCATTTGTTTTGATCATTTGTATTCAGTGATCAAAATTTGTTTTTAAGCAAGCTGAAAAGCATATGAAATGGCTGATAGATCCACTGCCAGTGAACGTGAGAGTGATCGTATCAGTGAACGTAGAAACGTGTCCACAGGCTTGGAGGTATGTTATGTTTATGAGGTGTTTCAAAGTAGCATGTCTTAAAGTAGTTGTTTTAAATTCAAGTTACTAGTTGAAGAGCAAATTGCTCAGATTTATTAAGGCCTGGAATTGTAATCAATAGGTAAGGTTTTGCAACTGTTGAGTATAATGGAAGCTTTTCAACGGTAACTGCAGTAAGGACAGTTTTATTTGTTACGAAAGCAGATTTTTGTTTTATTCTGAGGGATTTATCCGTGTGACTGTATGGGAAGATATACTAAACACAGCCACGTGTATATTAGGAACCACAATACTGTGATGTAGATCCAGGAAAAAAAAAGTGGAAATTTGGCCAGTGATCATTAGAATTTCTTAGTGGCAGGGAGTAAGTTCAATTACTGATTTGATATCCATCATTAAAAACTATGGAACTTTGATGTACTTTATTTCCCACTCTTTATATGCCATCTAATCAGGTCTGAGTATAATTTCATTCTCTTTTACTGAAGGTTGTGGCCTACTCTTCATCTTGATCCACTGAATTCCAAAGATGTTAAAGCTCTCATTAGTGCAGAATGTAGCTCTGTGAATGTTAAATTGACTAAAGAGCAGGTAAGTCTTTTGTAGTTCTTTGAAAATACTTTAGTAAAACTTCTGATGAAAACATGGAAAGATGAAATAAGTACAGCTGCCAAAAGAAAGTAATATATTTAGCTAAGTAATACTGCTCAAAACAGAATGCAGTTTGAGGTGTTTTTTTTTAATGGTTTTGGTTTTTTTTAACCTCATGGCTCATAGCATCAAAGCACAGATGGAACAGTGTAAATTATTAACTGGAAAACTGTATGGTGCACATATTGCTGTAAACATGTTCTTTCATTTTAGACTCACAAAAGGTTTAGTATTGCATAATAATGTAACTGTGATTGACTAAGTGTGGAAAAATTATTTCACCCCTTTGCCTTGGAGATTGATTCTGTGAGGTAATCCTCATCCTTAGAGATGCAGTGATTAGATCCTAACTGTTCTAATCCTAAACTAGAAGGGAAACTTTAACTTGCATGTTCTGATATCTAGAAAAACAACCCAGTATTTTGGGCACTAGTTTCATGTCATACTCTTCAAATGTTATAAATAGAAATGTATCTGAAACTCCTATTTTCTTGTCAAAATATGAACTACTTATTGGTGTGACTGATTTATCTTAGCTCACAGAGGTTTTTTTTTTAAAATCTTACAGGAGAAGAAGCTTGAGAGACATTGTCGTTCTGCCACAACTTGCAATGCTTTGTATGTCACTCTTTTGGGCAAAACCATTGCTCGGTAGGTACAGATGATCCTGCAGTTACGGTCAGTGCTGGGTTAGAAGGTTGTGAGTAGATTTGTGAGCATTTTGAAAAACAGTCATTTAATACAGAATTAATCCTGCTAAGAAAATACAGCAGAACAGTGTCTGAAGTTTTCCCATGTCACTGATTGGAAATGCAGTGGGACTAAATGGGGGTATATAATCTCTGCCATTTTGATACTAAGTGAATCTGAACGTATCCTTCTGTTTTTCTTTCCTTGTTTTGTTCCTTTAGTTTCTAGATATGGCAATTACCTTAATGCCTTTTAGTGGCATTTGGAGAATGTTATTGTTTTGTTAAATGGTTTAATTCAGGTCTGTTATATTTACTGATGCACTAGATAGCTTGCCTCATAGATTTTAAGGCTAAAATAGAGTTCAGTGTTTGTTTAGTTTAACATCCCACACACGATATTTTACTGTCTAATTCCTGCTGTGGAGAAAATTAGTCTTCCTTCTTGTGCAACAAAATATGTCCAAGTGCATTGGTTTATTATTAACCTAGACTTCATCTTGTTGAGAAAGCCCCATTTATAATTTAGAGATTTGATTCTAATTTACTCTGGGTGAGTGATTTTCTTTCTTTCTTTTTGTTGCTGTTTTATGTTCTGGAATGCTTAATTGCTCTTGAAAACATGCCTTGTAAATGCATTAGTAGAAACAGCAGCATGTGGTTTTATCTTCATCCAGTCTGATGTTCTTAGTCTGTGCTCTTGCTGGAGGAAAGAACACAGCAACATACCTTTTCTTGGAAATAAAAATGTTGCAGTTACTCAAGAGAAATCAAATAGGTGGCTTCAGGAATTTTAGCTCTTCTGCTTTTAATCTTGCCAGGTACTGTGAGCCTTTTGAACTCAATAGAAATTCAGAGCATTTTTGAGGTAGATCTTTTTGGAATTTTGTTTGTTTTGCTCAGCCAAATGTAATATGCTAAACCACTTTCTTTTTGTCCATCTTCTCAGTGTTGGAAGTGCAGGAAATATTGATGAAACCCTTCAACGATGTTTCCAATGCCAAGACACAGTGTCCCTGTACAGGCTTGTTCTGAGATCAATTCAAGAATCGTTGTGCAGTGATAAGGAAAAAAGTCTTTTGAGAGAGGTAAGCAGTGGCTGATCTATATAGGAAATGTATATTGTTTCCTCTAAGGATTTATTGTTAAATTAAAAGTAAATACTAATTTACATATGTTCAAATGTGTAATTCAGGGAATGTTGCATTATTAACTATAGACAGGAAATTTTATTAATCTAATTTTAACTATTATTTAACATACGACTTCTCTGTGTTGAATGTGAGGTAAATCATTATCTCACAGAGCAAAACCAAACTTCTCCACTAAGATGTGATGTGGAATCAACATTTCCTTTTATAGCTTGACCAAAGGGTTAAGCACAGTAAGTCTAATCAAAACGTGATGTTCTGTGAATGTAGGGCAAGGTATGTTTGATTTCTTATTCATCTTCCTGACTCTACAGAATTTCTTCGTTCTGTTTAACTTTCATTTTTTAATTAGGACATGATACTTGACAGTTGCAAGAAGTTCTTTGGTTCTTGCAGCACCTTCAGTGTATTTTACTTGGATTAAAGTCCTTTTCAACCCAGGCCATTCTATGATTCTATGATTCTGTTTCTGCTTTACATAGATACTGTGTGTCATTGGTGTTAGCCACAATGGTGTGAGTGAATCTGAGCTGATGGAACTGTATCCTGAGCTGTCTTCTGCAGTGCTAGCCTCACTCGTTCACAGCCTGCACAAAATGTGTATGCTGACATATGGCTGTGGTTTGCTGAAGTTCCAGCATCTCCAGGTAACTTTTTTTAGTTCTAAACACGTGAAATTGAAATTCTGCCAATGCAAAAGCTTTTGTCCAGATTTTGGTCTTGACTGCACTGTGGTAGATAGGAAAGACGTTTCAGTCTATTTATGTCAACTTTATACCTAGTTACACTCAGAATTACTTTTTTTTTCTTGAAATTTAAGCTGTTCATTTGCCCTGTGACACCCTTAAACCCTGCTGTTCTGTTGTTATTAATAACACAGTTATTAATGTCTGTGTTTGCTCATTCAATTTTCCTTAACTTCTTTCCTGATGCTAGAACTACTTTGAAAGCTACTAGAGCTGTGTTACCACTGGTGGTCAGTATTGTTCAGCAGTTGAAAAGCTGGCATTTCAAGCATTCAGAAATTTCTGACTATTAGATGTTAACTCAGCGTGTCTTAGAAAGCACTGGTTCCATAACAACAAGATGAATTGAAGGAGAAGGGAATGTTATCTGGATAGCCAGGTCTATGCTGTACTGCACGACAACATTTGTAGTGCCTTTGGAGGAAGATTTTGCAACATGAGACTTGTTTGATTAAGTAAATTCTTTTGTAGTTCTCTGTATGTCATTTGTATTTAACAAATACTCCTTCTCTCAATTATATTCTCTTTCAGGCTTGGGAGATGGTGAAATTAGAGTATATGGAAGAAGGTCTGAATGTTATTTCAGCCTACAGACAAAAACTTGTGGACTATTTCACCATGCAGCTAAGGTAGATTGTAATTCCTCAAGATGTGCTGAACCACAGGCTTTATGCCTTCTGGATATAATTTTTTCTTTATTATGTTTTTTTGTACTCAGATTGTAAATAATTGCTGCAAAATAACCCTAGAAAACCCTTGTTGTCATTTGTCCTGTTTGTTATTGATATATTGCTTTTCAATCTTGGAAAAGATTGAGGACAGTAGTGGGAAATATACATGAAAAGAAGTTACCATGTGATAATCTGTGGTGTGAATATATAATGCTTCTGTTATTTTGTGATAACTGACCCCATGTAGGTTTTTAACGACTAGTGAATGCTAGGAAATTTGAGGTTTTTTGGAACTTGAAGAGAAAAGAGACTTTGTATTCAGCAAGCAATAGCACATACATAAGAGGAGGTCCAATAGTATACCAGAAAGGCTACAAGTTGATGCCTATACTGAAAATGGGTTTGCATTTACAGTCCTTGGTCAGTGTCCCAGCTGTGGAGTGCTGCTGCTCAGAGCATGAGTTGGGTAGCAGCTAACCTACAGGGCCACAGTGTACCAGGGAGAGGAGGCATAAAGGGTCAGTATTTTCTGGGCTACAGTTAGGCTGGCAGATCCAGATTAGCCCATGTGAGAGAGAGGAAAAGCTTCCTGTGATTTCTTGGGGGTTCCAGGGCTCTGTCAGGTAACAGTGGAATGAAGATGTGAGAAAAGAGCACATAGGTCTCATAGCAGTTTGTCTATTTAAACCTTCAGGCACGGTACATGTATATTTGCCTTTTTTCACATCACACTGATGAGTAGTGTTAGGTCTCTCTATTAATATTTTTGTGGCTTTTCTTTCAATAGTCGAGACCGAGTGACTTGGAGAAGTGCAGATGAACTTCCCTGGCTCTTCCAACAGCAGGGTGACAAACAAAAGCTACACAAGTGTCTTTTGAATCTCTTTGTATCCCAGAACCTTTACAAAAGGTACAAAGTTAGCCGCTGTTTTGAGGGGTATAAACATTTCAGTGGTTTTTTTTAATCAAGCACATAAAATATGAAGTATTTGATAATCATTTACTTTAAAGTATAAATCAGAAAATGATAGATATAGATTTAAGGAGCTTAAATAGTAGAAGCTGAAATGGCAATGCACTGGTGATCCAGCTCTCATGTAAATCATGTATTTTTTCATTTCTGGGGCTTTGATAAAGGTGTAAATAGTACTATTAAACAGCAGCAGTCTCAACAGATTGTAGCATAAAGAGAAAACTCATTCATATGGCCCTATTCTTCTAACCTAGCATCAATCTGAAGAGAGGTGTCAGAGATAAGATGAGCTTCTTATTTCCTTGTTAAAACAGGGGACATTTTGCAGAATTGCTGAGTTACTGGCAGCTGGTTGGGAAAGATAAGAGCTCTATGGCAGCTGAGTATTTTGACTCTCTGAAAGAATATGAAAAAAGCTGTGAGGGAGAGGAAAGTATGATCTGCCTGGCTGATCTTTATGAGACCCTGGGACGGTTTCTTAAGGACCTAGGTCTTCTCAGTCAGGTGAGTACATTTAGAGACTTGTAACAGCAAGGAGGGAAATTGAGCAGAGCTGATCGTGTGCCTTCTGTTGCAGTTGTTAAAATATCGTAGCGTCCAAGATGTTGCCTGCTGTTCATATTCTGAACCTCGCTGTTACAGGCTGTAGCTCCTTTGCAGAGGTCTCTGGAGATTCGAGAGACTGCGCTGGATCCAGACCACCCAAGGGTGGCACAGTCACTTCACCAGTTGGCGGGAGTTTATGTTCAGTGGAAGAAGTTTGGGAACGCGGAACAGCTGTATAAACAGGCCCTGGAAATCTCTGAAAATGCTTATGGAGCTGAACATCCTCGGGTAGCCCGGGAACTCGATGCTCTTGCCATGTTGTACCAAAAGCAGAACAAGTAAGATTGACAATGCTGGTTTTTCTGCAGATATTTTTTTTGCAGATATTTTCTTCCTGAAGCCAGGCTGTTTCTATAGTTCTTTTTTAGAGTTTCCTAAGTTCAACAACAAGCATATCCTCTGTATTCCTGTAGCAGGCCACCCAGTAGAGGTCAACTGCTCTGACTTCTAATAAGTCAGAGATGAAGGAGGAGCGCTGTCTGGCCCAAGGCATTTTGGATTGTCTTTATCTTGAACAAAAAGATAAAGTTTTTTTCAACATTCTTAAGTTCTCCTTATGCACTTAAATAACTTAAAAGCTTTTCAGAACACCCAGCTACATTTGGCATTCTCCTAACGCTGTAAATAACTGTTTTTAGATATGAACAAGCTGAGCAGTTGAGGAAAAAGTCCTTCAAAATACGCCAAAAAGCAGCAAGACGAAAAGGCAGTCTGGTAAGGAAATGGTTGATGTTTAGAAGGAATGCTCTGTTAAACAGATGATAAGTGTGCCTGCAAAATCTGATGCTCGAATGCTTTTGATAATTGAAGGCATAGTAGTGAGGGGCCTAGCAGTGGCTTTGGTAACTGCCCTTAAACTACTCTGGAAGTGGAGATGAATCAGAACAGCTGGTATGGAGCTGAGAAGTAGAAAAGAAAGGAGTGGGTATATACATTTTAGGAGTGCAGAATTATTGCTGATAGAATTAGCTGTCAAAACAGCAACGGAGAACGGTATTCTCCAGAGATAACAGAGGCCTTTATCCTACAGATACTATGGAATAGAATCCTTACAGCAGTGGATAATCCCAGTAACAGAATTGTGTGCCACGTTGAGGTTTTTTCTTTTTTTCTTTTCTGTTTCTTTTTTTTTTTTTTCTTTCTATGTCAGCTGCATGTTTTTAAGCTGCGTGTTTTTTGGCGGCTGAGATCCACGTGAAGCCTCAAGTTATACTTTAAAGAAATGGCATTTAGGATAGGTGGTTGGCATTATCTTTTTAAGTTTATAAACTTAGGAATTCCATCTGAATTGGTTATTTGAACTGTGGAGTTTAAATAAATCAGTATGTATGATATAGGAAAAAAGAGAGCTGTAGTACAGCACAGTAACTTAAATTTCCTGGAAACATGTTTGGTGAAATTACCATTAGATTGTAAGTAAGCAGGATGCCATTGAACAGGAATTAAGTAGAATTGTTTTGCTCCTTTGGTGTAAAACTTGAGTCTTCTAATTTTCTGTCTTCAGTAACAAGCTTTGAAAGTAGTGATGGTTGACTTACCTTGTGTTTTGCTGTAGTGTGGCTTTGCTCTTCTACGTCAAAGAGCCCTGCAACTGGAAGAGCTCACACTGGGCAAGGATACACCAGACAATGCTCGAACCCTCAATGAGCTGGGAGTCCTTTATTACCTGCAAAATAATCTTGAGTAAGTTGTGTTCTTTGTGACACCTCCACTGAGCGTTCTTGTAGATCACACATGGAAGCAAAGTGTGGAGAACTAATATTAAATGTAGAGACCTGGTCAGACGTGCATTGTGGTGATGCCTGTGGTTCATTCTGTTTTTGTTTACTGTGAAATTCACTCATGTTTTATAGTCTTGATGCTGCTAACTTGTATTAACAAGTGATGTATTTCCTGCATTCAGAACTGATGTTTCATGATTAAAATTAACTAGCCAGATTTGCAAGTACCAGTTCTCTCTCAAAATATACACCCTCTCACAGAATTTTGTCACTGTCCTTTGTAGCGTTCATTCTTGAACATAAGGATTGTTGTTTTTCACATCACTTATCACTATCACAAGAAATCACGAGTTAAATATTTATTCACAGTGCGTGTTATCCTCAGGTCTTTTAAGGGCAAAGGGGAAGATGGAGCAGCACAACTGCTCTCTAAATGCAAGTAGAGATAAGCAGGGGTGTTGATGAAGGAGAGTGGCATGTGCAGTGCAGTTCTCATCACATGGTTAGAGATTTCTTTGGCCCACAAAGTAGCCTAGAAGTGTGTGTTATGAGTGAAATGTAGAGTCACCTTATGTCCTGCTCTCCTGAGCTGAATCTTTCCAGGAAAAAAGGAAAGTTCACAGCAAAAGCACAGGAGTAAGTTCTGAAAATGTTTTTATGTTCTCCCTCTATTTGGTGTTTGAATTGCATGTGGTTCTTGGAAGACAGCAGTAATATATTTTAATTTAGAATCTGCATCTCTGTTAAATGTGAGATTTTTACAGTGATGGCCCTGATTTGTAACAGCTGTTGGAAATAGGTGGTGCTTTTTTCATTGTTGCTTGTTTTGTTTCACCCTCATGAAGCCACATGAAACTGGCTGATCATAGAGGACTAGTATCTATCTAATCTCATACAGAATACAGAATCATTTTAAATTCCACATTGCTCAAATGTAGTTCAGTGCAGCCAATTTTTAGAGTAAACACATCTCCGCTGTTTCACATGAGAGTGAAAGTATAAACCTTGTTCTGGTGAAGGTTTAAGTAATTTTAATGGCTGGTGTGTATCTTCTGAATCTGCGAGTCCAAGATTGAATTTCTTGATAATTTGATACAATTAGAATGAAATCAATAGCAGAAGAGTGTGTTTCAGTAGCAGTTGCTATGTATCACACTTCATCCCATGGTCCTTGCAAGGGAGAACACCTTTTGACACCTGTGTTAGAGCTCCAAATTTGTATGTACAGTTCTACATAAATATCTTTCTAATGTGAATTTTTCTGATTTACTACACTGATGGGAACCAGAGTCACACAAAATTGGTGTGAACGTCAGGATGACAAAAAACCCAATTATAATGTATGCTGCCAGTATTACGTGGGGATCACTGATTATTTGTGTTAGAGGAAGTGCTGTAAATCCATAATAGAGTAGTAGCACACTATTTTAGTGAGATGAATGCTTTTGATTGGAAAATGCTTCAAGGGTGGCATCACAGTGTTTTTTTCCATGTTGTCACTTTCAAATAGATTCTCCTATAAGAATCTAGCTCATTATAATTGATAGATGTGATCACCTGATCATGAAGCAGCTATGGGATTAGTTTAATGTTTGCTGAAGTCTTCTAGACTGGTTTTTCAGTTCTTCACAGAGGTACTTCAGTGCTGCCCTGAAACATGTAAATTATCTCTGCTTCTTAGGGCTAGCTTACATGGTTTCTACAGTTTCTGAGACTGAGTTTATTCTGTTTCAGTCACATCAGCCTGTATAGACATTAACAGCTTTAAAATATTGCTCCACAAATGTTTTCTGTAGGACAGCTGAACTTTTTCTGAAGCGCTCCCTGGAAATGAGAGAAAGAGTCCTGGGACCCAGCCATCCTGACTGCGCACAGTCTTTGAACAACCTGGCAGCCCTGTACAATGAGAAGAAGCACTACGAGAAGGCAGAGGAGCTCTATGAAAAAGCCTTGGACATCAGGAGGAGAGCACTGGCTCCAGACCATCCCTCCTTGGCTTACACAGTGAAACACCTGGCAGTGCTGTACAAAAAGATGGTAAGCAACAATCCTGCTACCTCTTCACATCACCTAAATAATGTAAGGGCTTGCAGTGTCAGTCTTCCATACAAAACCAGTGGGGCTTATACACGTACACACATGTATAAAAGATGCATGTCAGAGGGACTTTGTTTCCAAAAGGCCTAGTAACAATTTCAAGACACACTTTGCTTAAAGGAAAGCTATTTGTGAGTAACATCTTCAGTGTCTTACAGTGTCTAGTATTCATCACCACAATGGAGAATTTCTCATCTGCTTAAAACCTAATGCTTTTGTTGCAGTGGGGGAAGCTCTTGCCAGCTGTGTTTGAGTTCTGTTTCGTACACAACGTCCATATACAAGAGTTCAGTGAGATATGTCTTGATGGAAAAATCGTGTTTTAGATAGTACGTTGAACTTTACAGACAACGTGACAATAACTTGAAGATTCCTGATGGAGTCAGTGCTTTACTTAAGGCTAGCTCATGAGAGAGCGAGCACTTAAACTGTGTGGCCAAGCCACTTCAATCTTATATTGATTCAGTGAAAGATGAGAATTAAGTTCCCCACAAAATTCATTGTCTGGGAAAACATTAACAGAAGTCTCTACTTCTCTGTGTTTCATCATTTCCAACTGTAAGTACATGAAATGGTTTTGGATTTTATGTTCTCTGCTCACCTCAGCTTCTAACTTTGATGCATCTAGAAACTGGAAAAAGCACTCATATTTGCATCCAACAGTTCTTTGCTAATTTGAAGTTGCATTAATTAAAATTTGTGGTGAATTAACGGCACAGAAGAGTGATAGAAGAAAAGGGACAAGTATCACAGATACAGAAAATGACAATTATTTATGATATTTTTTTTCCAGAATTATTACTGATTGTCTTCAGTCTATGGCACAGTGATGTTTTGAAAAAAACAAAGAGGAAGTTTGATTTGAATTTTGGAATTACAGTGAACCATTATACAATTTGTCAATGCTATTAAATAGAAGAATGCTAATAATAAAATATTAATTAATATTATTATTATATATATAACATATAATTTATATATATATTATATATTATTATTAATTATTATTATTATTAATAATAAAATAATAATAAAAATCTGAGCATATTTCTGAAGTATATCTGGTTAATATATGAGTAAATTAAATTGGGAAGAAAACATTTACTGAAAAAATAATCTGCATTAATAGTGATTAGAATATGAGAGGAGAATTTTAGGGAAATTGGCCTAGAAGTCAAAGTCTCAGTGTGGTGAATGGGAAGTGATGGGTTGTTGATATGGCATTGAACACCACAGCTGTTCCAGAGAGGACAGTGCAAACAGCACTGAGAATTGCTCCTACCTGAAGGCAGCTACATTCCCATTCCCATCTCGTCAGTAAAATTTAGGCACTTTAGATCAAAGAACAAGGTCTCTGCTCTCATTTATGGCAGAATGAGGAAATGCAAATGGAGAAAATTACTTAGAGAAGTACAACTGAGAATTCTTTTTAGCAGTCCTCTGAATTATACTTTTGTGGAAGAAAGTGAAATAAAAAGGAAGCAGCAGACATAGCTGGCAAACACATTAACTGGAGTTGAATATGCTCAGTATTTTGGAAAATTAATCTTAATAACTGTTCACAGAGAATAATCTGTGTGGAATATCATTGTGAATTGACCAAAGTTAAACCCTTATTCTGGAAACAGCAAGACTTGTCCAAGCTTTTTGTTGAAAATAGATTTTTACCCTCATCATTTTGATACGAGACGACTGAATTGTTTTTTTTGCTGTGCTGTTTGTAGGGAAAGCTTGACAAGGCTGTTCCTCTGTATGAACTAGCTGTTGAAATACGACAGAAGTCGTTTGGCCCCAAACACCCCAGTGTAGCAACAGCTTTGGTGAATCTGGCTGTTCTTTATTGTCAAATGGTAAGTTTGTCATGTCTGATGTGCTTAGCATTCCTGTCGTGGGTTTTTTTAATGACATGCACCTAATACCAAAGTAATGTAATTGCATTTATAAGGGAACTATATAGAACCTACAAATACTTACTTAGGTTTCATTTAAAAAAAAAAAAGGATGTTTGACAAGGGAACTGTATGCAGGGGATGAATAATTGCTGAGTGGTGTTGTATGAGGACAGTTGGGCTAATGCTCTGTAGATTATTCAAAATACCCACATGCTTCATAGGACAATAGCAGAAGATGGCATTTCTAGCGGTGGCAGTCACTGTGGTATGATGAAGCACAGCTCCACTGCTGACTCACTGGATAACATAAGCTTTTGAAATCTGTGTCCATGAATGAAGACTGCCCATCTGCAGCAGCTGTGACACTGTGTAGCTAAAAATTTGAGAGCCTTTACAGCTGATTTACAATTAATATGAGATTTAAAGGAAACGTAATCATCTTATTACTGAATTCCTTAATTAGTGTCAATGGGAGCAAGCTGTTTCTTGTATTGTTTTTGCAATCTGCACATCAGTTTTAATCGGTGATTAAAGCTGCTTCAGCAAAATTAAAGAGCGTTTGGTAACTATATTGAGATTTCCAAGGCTGCCTAGGAGGACCATACCTGACTGGGAACTGGTCAGTGGGAATGGCATTTGCAAGTGAAAGCTTGTGGCTTTAACATTTTCAATTATCACCCTCATCTACCAGCAGTAGAACACAAAGCACCTTACTGGTTGTTGAATATGCATGAATTTCTACCCAGGATATGTTGCTACTATGTAAGGAAAAAAGCAGTAACAAAAGTAATACACTTTTATAACAAACAACTTTCTAATACCTAAAGAAAAAGCAGACTGAAGCTTTACCTCTTTACGAACGTGCATTAAAGATTTATGAAGACAGCTTTGGTCACATGCATCCTCGCGTGGGAGAAACTCTGAAGAACTTGGCTGTGCTCAGGTAAGATTATATGCTTTAGCCCTATAAAATTATGTTACTATGAAGGGTAGCAGATAAAAAAGAAATATACTGGACTTGTGTATTAGGAAAGTAGGGAGTCTTAATTACACTTGCTGATTGCATGGTGTGCATTTCAATGTGAACAAACTGAGAGCCAAGTTTTATCTGTTTGTTTCATCTTTGTTTTACTCTTCTCCAAAGCTATGAAGGGGGAGATTTTGAGAAGGCAGCTGAACTTTACAAAAGAGCCATGGAAATAAAGGACGCAGAGACTTTGTTGATAGGTGGAAAAGCAGTTTCTCGACACTCATCAAGTGGAGACACATTCAGTTTAAAAAGTACATTGTCACCAAACATTTTCCTGGAACCTGGACAAAGGTGATAGAGACCTGCTCAAAGATAAGGTAGTTTCTATTGCTGTTTTGTTTTATATAAAATTATTAAGAAAACCTATTTTTCCTGGGTTAAATTACTACTTTGGAACTTAAGACTGTCTTCATGAATGACAGGAAAACATATTTAATCTTGAAATCCTTCCACGTTAACTTTGTGAACTGTGTGCTACAAAGTGAGTTTCTTCCATTGTATGCAGATATGTGTATAAGGTACTTGCTCAAGCTATAGTTAATGCCAAAAACATAGATTTAATACCTCTTAGCCTAAGTGCCAGGATTATAACAAGATAAACTGAACCAATGGGATATATTTTATATGGTAGTTCCTACTTCTGTGTTGTAACAGCCTGGCTTAGTGCATTTGTGTATTTTTGTTTCATCAACCTTCTTGACCTCTTCAGAAGCTTGTAAAATTGTTTCTAAAGCAATAAAAGTTTTGAAAAAGTCACAATATTGTTTTACCCAAAGTTTTACCTTCGAGGAAATTTCATCTTTAAGCAAACTTAGTGTACAATTAATGAATATAAGATGCTAGGCTATAACAGAGAGCTTGGCTACCATGTTGTTATACCAAAGCAGGAAATAGAAAGGATAGGTACACTCACCCCTAGCCTGGGCTCACATGAGAAACTCCAGTGGAGTGGATCTCCAGAAAGAGACCTTCCCCATGGCAGTCAGCCCTTAAATGGGTCTAGGAGAGGTGCAGCCAGGCTCCACCCCTTCCATCACACAGCTGAATTGCCTTCACCTGTGCTCCCATGGCTGACTCAGTGCTCACCTCAGGTGATCAATCAGAGGCTCAGGCCGTGATTCAGCAGTCCCCATACACTCAGATTCAAGAGACTTCTTCAAAAATAATTGGTTTCCTTGGGAAACAAATGTATCTGAAGGTATCACTGTATACAAGTAAATCTCTTATCAGATTCAACAACTGTAGTTGTTCAGTGAAAACGCTTCCAGTGAGGAATCTGAATGAAAAGGAGTGTGATATGATGCCTTATTGTTAAACCTTTAAATAGACTTCCATTTTTTAATCTCATTGAATCCTTTGCAATCCAAGAATGCTTGTGTAAGCTACTGATACAAAATAGTTTGCCATCCAATAAAAAGATGCTAATTAAATCTACCTGCTATATTTTCTTTTAATTTCTTAGTCACTCAGAAGAAGTATTTCCCAGTCTGTTTTTATTCAGTGCATGTTAATTTTTCCACTTGCAGAGTAAATTTTTCCCAGTTTGGAATTGAGTTAAAAAGGATTGCTCTTTTAGAAAGGTTTTCATAGCTTGGTATATTGGGCAAAAGGAAGTGTGTATGAAACTGGCGTGCAATGAATAAACATGCAAGCCAGTATGTTAAGTAGCTCTTGAATTTCAGACAAGGTTGATCCTTTGTAACAGCACTCTGGTCATTTTTCTCTTTAGAAAAAGGCTTTTTAATCAGAGGAAGTTTTTCCTCTATATTCCAGCCACCTTAGAGACTCATGTTTGCAGGATTGCTACAAAGTAAGAAAGAAAAAGAAATCTCCTCTCCACCCTTCTGAACTTCTATTTGTTTCTGTTGCCTACTGTTCTAAGGTGTGATGGTACCTTTCTTTAAAGCCCATAGCATGAATTAACGATGTCTGAGCTACCTGTTAACTGTTCTGATTTTAATATGCAAGTGAAATAACTTGCTCTCAGTTTCCTTAGCACTTCTAGTTAAATAGGAAACTGCTTTGTAGACCTCCCCTGCCTAATCAAACTTTCCTCACTTAATGATTTCTAGTTCTGAATTATTACTGTTCTTCCTTTGAGTGACTTCCCTCCCTGTTTCTTCATCAGTCACACAGCTGCTTTTGGAGGAAAAAAGTCAGGCCCCAGAAATAACAGATCTTGACCATCCATGGTCCAGTTAGCAAAGGTAGTGAAGAAATAGTAAGCATTTATCAACCCAAAGAAAAATGTTAACAGAAAGTGTAATGGGACTATGATTAATAGTAGGCACTGAGTTGGCCATAAGCTTTGTAGCTATGGTCAAAATATTCTTGAGACAGTTTTGCATTGAAAAAATAAACAAACCTAAGCAAGCTATAGACCAGTATAAGCCAAATTTTGAATTTTATTTAATAGTTTTATAGAGATACATTTGTTTCCTCAGAAAAGAAAGTCTTCAGTTTCAGTGGAGATTTAATCACATGGACAGAATATCAACATTTCAATAACGTTCATGACACACAGTAAAAACAGAGATCTTTGTTTATAGGACTGCCAACAAACAAAGCCAAACTAAAATGGTGCAATATGTTTAATTTGTTATTTCATAGCAAAAGAAGTAGTAGATTTTTCCATTAGGTTTTATGGTTGGAATATATTATACTTGTAAATGTCTTTTTTAACTGGAAAAAAGATTCTTAAAGCTGCTTTTTGTTTTTGTCCTGATGCTGTTTACTTTTAAATCATTTTAACTATTTAAGCAGTATTCTCCAAATGTCTTCCAATTGTTCCAGTATATGCTGCTGACCATCTGAAAGTAACACAGAAGCATTTGCACACTTTGAGAGCGCACAGACATAAAAGGTATGAATTTGCTCAAAGAACTACATATGCAGTACAGTGGTAAACAGTTACCTCCCATAAAGCTGTCAATCATTTGTCAGCAGTCCTGTCAGTCAAATAGCTAAGAGTCCAGTTTAACTGAACTTGTAGAAATGAGAGAACCATTTTCCTCAATCTCCTGAGTTGTGTAGGCTTCACTTTTACTGTTCCCAAGAGAAAGGTAAAGTATCTCACAAAGGAATGTGACATAAATTAACACATAGACTATGCTAACACAGACTCAGTGACACTGATTCAGGTATGTACCTTTTTTTATGATCTCCATATTTCCCTTTCCTCTTTACACTTGATTTCTTAAAACGTTTTCTCCAAAACTGAACTCAGTCTAAAACCATCTTCCATTTTACAAAACAACGCACCTCTCCCTCAGAAGACAAACAAACAAACAACTTCCAATGTGATTTTTGTATAAATAATATAGTCTCATGTTAACTGTGGAGAGAACACATTTTGAAGCTCGCAATCATTCCTCTGAAATCAGAAACAACTTCTTACACAAGCTACCCTAAGAGACAGAAGCACTTCCATAATATTACTCTCTTTTTACCTGCTGCTCGGATATGGCTGCTAATGCATACTGGCAGTATTTTAACTGCGCTGTGCTGCAGAATTATTTTTGGAGAGGTGAAGTTAGAAATATTTTCATTACTGGAGATGCTCCAATTTATGTTCTTCTAAGCCAAAACTAAGTAGTAGTGAAGTTCTGGATCAGACACCCCTAGTTGAAATACCTGAAATTGGTACTTCCAGGTTTGTAGGTACTGGCACTACGTAACGTGTATGTTTACAGGTCAGTTCAACACAGGATCATTTAAAAGTAAATACCTCTGCCTTAACATTATATGCAGGACAAATACAATAGCTCAGCCACTCAACTTAGATATTTGCTACACTAAACCTTCAGAGCATCTCATTTTAGAAGCCTTCCTATACAAGCATTAAGTACATTAAATAGCCCATAGTGGATAGTTTATATAGTTAATAGCCCATAGGGGATAGTTTAGAAACCAGTTAAAACAGTTTGATTTTCAGAGGGAGAAAATCTCCTGTGCATCCCAGAGTTACTGTTGATCTTATGGATTTTGCCATGGAAAGCACCCACCTGCTGAAGTGATGGCATGCCAATAGGCAGCCTGCCAGCCTAATTACCTGCTAATAAAAGCTCCTGCATCTCTTCATACTCAAAGCATTATCACATACAGGCAGCTAATTATGAATAAGCAGTAGTAAAAAATGAAAAAAACCACAGAAGTTAAATATCTATATATATCCATACCAGGAATATTTAAGGCTGATGAAAAGGCTGAAATGTTACATTTACTCACTGAAAATACAGACAATGTAATTCATGCCAGGACTTTAAACAGAGTCCAGCGAACAACCTAGTTCAAGTCCAAGGAATAGAAGAAGCAGTAATGAGTGGGGCACTGTCAGCTGCCCTTGACCTATTCTATCTGTTCCAGTCAGCAGATTTCATCTTTCATTTGTCCCATGCTATATTTTCATAACCTGATATTGCATATCATGTGCTATGCATACATTTTTTTATTAGTTCATCTATCTTTTTTAATTTTCCATTGATTATCTGGACCCCAGAACGCTGAAAAATTTAAACTTACAGTAGTGCAACTCTGTATGTTAAAACCATGAAAAGACAATGAAATATAAACAAGGATAAGTCTGTCTACTTCCCCCTATATAACAGTTCAATTTCATTAGATATGTAAAGATAAGCTTCAGTGGAGGGAAGAAAAGTCTACTCGAAATCTGATGTCAATCCAAACTTCTATACTTGTCCTTAGTATCTGTTTTGCTACAAGTTCCGCATTTTGGCCATGAGATCTTCCAGGCTTTCTTCAGACTCAGCCACTGTTTCCTCAGCTGTCAGATTCTCTTCCTGGTAGTAAAAGGAAGAAAAGGTCAGCAACAGAAGCAGCACACTAAATCATCTCCACAAACAAGCTTTACTGCAGATACGTCACACTTTCCCAGGACCAAGCACTCCATTACAAGATAAGGCTCAACTCAGCACACTTTGCAAACTCAGTTCTGACTGAAGTTTGAAAGTTCTGCTTGCAAAACACACATTCTGTGTTCCCCAAATATACCAACTGCACTTTGACAAAGATGGTAAAAATATCACTCACAAGAAGAGCAGTTCAGAAATTCACATTTCTTTTCCTCCCCACCTCAAGAAATACATTCACTCCTATCATTTCAAAACTGCATTCACACTAGCATCCATATTTAAGGGAATATATGTCATGAAAACACAGAACCATAGAAGACACCAGCTGAATGTACTGAGCTTCAGTTCTACTGGACTTGTTTAAGATGACACTTTATTTTAAGGTTTGAAGGGTAACCAAAGCAGCTAATTTTATACATATAATCTATAAGATTTATTTAAAAAAAGTAGTGTCATTGTAAATAATAAATATATTACCTTGTTTGGGATAGTATATGCTACAGTAATTCCAACAGGAAGATCAGGTACTGGACCAGAAGCAGCTTTCAGCTCATCTTCTGTAGTTTCTGATACTAATTCGATGCCTTTGCATTAAAAGGAATAGAGAACTCCATTAAGAGAGTCCTTTAATCACTACATTAGAGCAAGAACAAAACTGCAGCTAATTTTCTGAAATAGAAAAAAAATTTAAAGCAGAAAGACCTTCATTTTCAACAACTTCATTAACAATACTGTGATTTCCCTTTACAATATATTAAATGCTTCCAGATATGTAACTTTCAGATAAGAACAACCAAGCATATTATTTAAACATTACTAAGCTTTTGAACCTAAAACATGCTCATTGTGATAAAACTATATCAAATTGTTTTAGTATTACTGTCAAAACCTGTGACAAACCAGCAGCAATTACACAATGTAAGTTACAAACAATAGGATGCATGAGAAGTCCATGCTCCCTCATCCACAACAAACAATTAAAATCTGTTCCCAGTATCATGCTTCACTTAGTCATCAGCTGATTACTTACCCCAGTCATTGTCTTCATGCACTATTTCTTCTTCCTGATCAATTTCTTCTTGTTTTGGTTGTGCAGCTTCTTTTATCTGAAGGAAAAAAATTTAAAAGATTTAAAAATTTAAGGTATATATAGCAGTTCAATTTTCAACAGCGAGGAAGATCAAATCTAGTATTTGTGCTTGTTTTAAGGTACACAGTTCACTGTTTTGAACTTTGTTAGGCATAAAAAGGCAGAATACCTGCAAATTTTAAAACGTCCATTAACACTCAGTAATATGACTGCCAGAAAGGCTGAGCACATTCATAGAATCATAGAATGATTTGGGCTAGGAAGAACCTTGAAGACCATCTGATTCCAACCTCCTGCTGTGGGCAGTGACACCTGCCATCAGACCAGGATGTCCAGAGCCCCTTCCAGCATGACTTTCAGCATCCTTAGTTTCTTAGCATCTATAAGTTCTCCCCAGAGCCTTCCCTTCTCCAGGCTGAACAACCCCAATTTTACCTTATAATTTTCTTGCTGTTTCCTGCAATTTTGATCACTACATTGTGGATTTGGCTTCATAGCCATAGTTGGAAAGAAATCCTGCATCGCATTGTAGCCAAGATAGTAACTCACAGTACCAAAATTTAAAAGATACCTGATAAAAGATAACACAGACAGAGAAAGCACGTCTTTATACACAAGTACAAACCTGACAAAGAACTTTTAGAATACTCTTTCACACCAGTGTTAAAGGCTGGTACTTTGTTGTGCATGAGCTACTGTCTCAGAAAAAAATGTGTTTAGAATAATAGGTAGGCAGTTTTCCCCTGTGTCCTAATTCATTGCTTAAAACACACAGGTGCCATGTATTTCAAAGGGAGAATTTTCAGCAGGAACCAGAAGCAGTTAATCATCTTTACATAAGGCCATGCCTGTGATGAGAACAGAGATTTAAATTAAGAAGCAATATTTGCATCCTTCATTAAAGAATAACACGTGTTGGTATACAGTTTTTTACAATACCTCTCACTGTGCAGCTGAAAAATGGATCTTCATTGTTTGCAGGAATAATTGCAAACATTTTTTATTCTTCATAACTAGAATTTTCTGGACAACTGATAAAGGCAAGATAAGGCTAAAAGTTGTCTAAATGAAGTCTTATTTTCAAAGTATAAATGTGATTAAAGACTAAAATTTCAATAATATCAAGTTTCAAAAACATTTGCATGGAGTAACAGAAATTCTTGGGGAAAAAATGAAGACTTTTCCTTGCCCCGAGATGTTACACTAAAGAGAGCAGCTACAAAATAAAGACACCAGCAATTCAAGCAGTGTGTATTCCAGCCCTGTCTGATGATGCCAGTACCTTCAGTAAATAAGTCATAAATTTAGAAAAAGAACCAAATTCATCATTACCCAAGAAGCCTGAAGGAACTGCTCTCTTATGGTGCTGCTGTACATTGCCTAGCAGCAACTCAAGCACTTACTTCAGAACATTCTGTACGAGAATTCCAGCCACAACACCCATGGTTGTGGGAAGACTAGCTGCACAAACTCCTTCTCGTTTTAATGTTTTCTCATCAATGTTTGCAGCAACCACAAGTGGAGGAGCACACTGAGGGGAAATGAAGAAATACAGTTTAAGCAAAATGCATTAAGGAAAAAAACAAAAACAAAACCCAACGAAAACAAACCAACAGCCACGTCTCACACGTAATTTTAAGCTACTCCATTATCTGTGCTAGGATTACATTCACTAGACAGCTGATCTTCATACTGCCGGTCCCATTTCAAAAGACAGGAACCAGCAATTCCTCTGAGCACCACATACCGCAAAACAAGCGGATTCACCAGGAATGATCAGCTGGATGTGTCCTGACACTGCATTTTCACTCACTCCAGACTCCATCCAGATTTGTCCAAGCTCATTGCAGGCCTTAGAAACACAGAAACATATGCATCAGTACTGCAGAAGTTTAATGGAAAAAAAAAAAAAAAGAAGTTGTGAATTAAGAAGGATTAAACATACTGACTCTCATTCTTTAACACAGAAAGGCTATATCAGAAAGAAGAACATGAAAAAGTAAAATAGAAATGGTTCATGAGAGTCAAAGGACAGACTAAATTTCTTCTCATGAAGCTGTGCCTTTGTGAGTTCCTGAGGACCTCTGTGCTCTGAACAACTACATGCCTTAGTGATGCAGTTACTACAGACCCACACTACAGGATCCAATTGCAAAAACTATTTATAGAGTGTTTTTTTTCCTATGCTTTGAGGCACAGATCCAGAGTATCTGTGTACACTCAGTGCACACAATCTGCAGATTAAGCTCGCTGTAGGATAACAGAAACCATGTATTTAGCATTCACCCTGCATTGATTGCTAACTATAAAGCAAAACAGGATGATTCAGTATACAGCTTTAAGACATTTTGAGTATGCAGAAAGCTGTATACAATTCGATACACAGTATTAGAAAGTTTGTTAAGATTTAACCTACAAAGACTTAACAGTACCTTTCCTTAAACAAGGTAATTTGTAAATACAGAAAGCACTTACAACAACAATTCTTCTACTAACCATAAGCTGCTAGTAATTTAAAAGACTTTGCTTATATTTACATAAAGTATGTGTTATAAGAGCTGGGTAAAGTATCAGATTCTGTTTCCTTAAATTGAGGAGGAACTTTCTTGGAAGATTCTTGAAGTCCCTGTCTTTTCTGCAGTCCCCACAATTCCTATTAGTACTTATAAAAGAAAACTGACCTCCATGAACTCATGCCTGTGGTCTTACCGTGTTAATTGCCATGCGAGCTTCAAAGTTGTCCACACAGCTTAGAACAAGATCAACAGGCTTCCCTTCCTCTAGTGCACCATTACTGAAACAAGTATCAGAAGCATGCATGAAACTGCTGGCAGAACGTAACACCAGCATAGCAATCAATGTATTTCTTTAAAGTACAGAGGCACAGGGGAAGTATACTTATAACCAAACTTGTGCAAACACAAGGTACAACTAGCAGCTTAATTGCAGTAGGAATAGCAGCACACTGAAGCTGGAACTTAAATATAAGGCCATTTTATATTAATATAATTTTTATATAGTATACACTCAAAATATATCAGGAAAAACTGTATCTATTACAATATATATTTTACCTTATTCTATCCATGAAATGTTCAAAATTGTCCAGTGTAGTGATGTTGTAGTTGTGTACTTCAAATTGCACATCAGGATTAATATTTCTTAATGAGGAAATAAAATGAGGCAATGTTAATGAAGACGGTAACTGGCATTTCATTCCCTAACTCTACAAGTACTGCTATAGTCTTCAGCTTCCGTTCTGAAGGCTAAAAGGCAGCATAATTACAAAAACGTAGAAATTAGATGAAGAGACCCTCCCTCCACCCTCAAACAAAAGGAAACAAACCACCTAGATACTGAAATGTAATAATTTATATTAAACTTCTGAGCAAAATTAGCTATGTGTAGAAAGATTCACTTTTAAGGTTCTGGGAAGGACAAAAATGTCCCTAAAATATCAGCCGTTCCCCCAGCTGCTTCATTCTCAAATTTCCACACTAAACCATGCTACTTTGGAAGCAATTAAGCGTGAAACATTGGTTTGCTGTAGTGGCATCCTGGATAGATACCATTAGATATCCACTTCTCTAAGTCATACCTCAAGGTATGCTCTGCTGCTTGCACTTTACTTAATCCAGCTTGATGAGGTTGGAAGAAGAGTCTGTTCATGTTTGCCAGTTCCACTTTGTCATAATCAAACAGAAGAAGCTACAACAGAGATTGCATTATGTGATCCTCCAAACAAAGCAGTACATAGAGCTCCAGAACAGGCCATTTTAAACAGCTGCTGTTTAAACACATAAATAGGCAATCTGTGTGGTTCTAAACTAAATACATTTGAAAGATTAGAGAGATTATTTACATGAACCCTATCAACTCTGTTCTCACTTTCCTACTTGCCATTCTAGCATTAACTAGACTGTGTCAGTTCTTTTACTTGTGTCTTGGCATGTAGTTCTTCATGAGCAATTAACTTCAAGTGCCTACAGAATACTCATATGTTGACTGATAGGAATTTTGAATCAACAAATTATTGAACACAAGGAACATCCTTTCTAGGTACAGGATGCTGGTCTATCAGAATTGCTCCTGTAGAGAAAGAAGGAATATGCTTTGTAATGAAAAAAATTGCATCATCTCTGTATTAAGAAGATTCTTAACTTCCAAGAGTAAATGGAGAGGTTTTGCCTGCAATTATGAACACCCAAGCCATTCCCCAAATTCCTCCTTTTAAAGAACAGGCTGTTATCTCTATAGCTTCTCGCTATCTATACCCACATCAGTTATTTTTAACTGCTGCTACATGCTTAGCTGTGTCACATGAAAAATAATTTTTGTGGGTAAAAATACATTCAACATCTGCTGCGGTTCAATTTCTTGAGCATTTACTTGTTCTCATAGGCCTTAATGTTCTATGTGAGCTATACCCCCTTCTTTTCCTTTGTTCTGTTTTCCTCTTGCAATAACCTAGTGCGATATTAGACAGATGGACTCACATGAGAGTGCAGAGAACACAGAGAGTTCATGTGATACAGGGCTACTGACCTAAACAAACGTTATTAGTGTTAAGAAAAATGCAGACTTAAGATCCTTCACTTATTTTATTTAAACGCCATTCACGAGTGCTTTCTTCACAGCACTTCTACTCGGGCAAAACCAAGGGAGGAATACCAACTCTAACTTTTAATGACGTGGACCAGTCTATGAAGAAGTACAAGAAAACTCACATTACCTTACCAATGCCACACCTTGTCAACATCTCAGCAGTCACACTGCCAACTCCCCCCACGCCTACTATCGCAACTGTGAACGTACGGATTTTCTGCGGGAAGAAATAATGCACAAATCAGTGCATCGCCACTGTGGGGCCAGGGGAGAGGTGGAAACACACAGCTGTCCTCGCGCAGACACACGCTTACCTCATAATCTTTGACAATTCCCATTCTTTTTAACGCCATCAAGCGACTGCAAGGAAAAGCAGCATCGTTATAAACAAGATGTTTTTTATATTTCTCGCGGAAACTTTGCTTTTCAGATATTCTCATCACCCTCATTCCTTCCCTCCCTCTGCAGTCCGTTCCCACCTGTAGGGATTGGAATCCGTCACCTCGGGGCTCATGGTCTCGATGCGGCTCCTCGCCGCCGCCCGCCCGCCCCGCACCACCTCCAGCTCCCGCTCCAGCTCCCGCACGCGGCGCTGCAGCAGCTCCACCTGCCCTCCCTCCGCCATGGCAGCGACACGTCTGTTCTCGGCAGCAGCTTCCTGGAACGCCGCGGACCCGTCCGCCGCTCCCGCCGCCTCAGCGAGCGTTCCCGTGGCGGGCCGGGCGTCCGCCGCGCGGCAGCGAACGCGCTCCGACGGGCCGAGAGCACGAATCAGCCTCGCCAGTCCTGCGCGGCACCGAAACCGTGCCCTGCGCGCCGCTTTCCTCCGGGAAAACCCGGCCGGCACCGAGAGCCACGGCACGGAGGACCGCTTTCGGTGATGGACCAGGCAGCCTCCCGTTGTCGCGGCAACCCCGGAAAGGGCGGCTCCGTAAGGAGCGTAGCGTCTCAGTGGGCGGGCGCGAGGTGGCTGCGCAAAGGGCGTATCGCTTGCGGCGGGCGGATCCGCGAGAAGGGTAGCGCTGCCGAGGGAGGGTGTGCGACCGCTGCGCGGGGAGCGTATCGCTGCGGTGGGCGGCTGCATAGAGGGCGTAGCGCTGTCCCTGTCGGCACGGCGCGGGGATGTCTGCGGAGCCGGGCACCAGCGAGATGCGGCCGCAGCACCGCTTCGATCAGGGCGGCCTGGATCGGTACCTGTGCCGCCGCCTGCCCGGCTTCCCCCAGCAGCCCGCGGGGGCTCTGTCCGTCAGGCAGTACAGGTGAGGAGGCTGTTCGCAGGCCTTCAGCGGCCGTGCTGGGGAGGGCGGCCTGCAGCCGATCGTGTGCTGCCGTAGCGGTTCCCGGCGGGCGGCCTCCGTGCCGCCTCGGCAGTTCGCTTTGGGAAGGCCGAGTTAGCTGCGGGGACCTTTCACACACATGGATCGGTCGCCGCAGCCCAGCAGTGTTGGTGGACTTTTGTCAGAGTTCAGGGAACGCGTCGAGAATCTGCTCTTCCAACGCTCGACAGATAAAAACGCTCAGCAATGTATTAGAGGCATAATAACAGGAATCACGGAATGGTTTGGGTCGGATGAGACCTTTAAGATCATCTAGTTCTGACCCCCTGCTGTAGGCAGGGACACCTCCCTCTGATCCAGGTTGCTCACAGCCCCATCCAGCCTGGCCTTGAATCTTCCATGGAGGGGGCATCCACAGCCTCTGTTCCAGTGTCTCACCACCCACACAGTAAAGAATTTCTTCCTAATATCTAGTCTAAATCTATCCTCCTCCATTTTAAAGCCGTTTCCCCTTGACCTGTTGCTACACACTCTTATAAAAAGTCCCTCTCCAGAGGGAGGGAAATGTCCTGAGGAGCGTGAAGGGAAATGCCTGCTTGATTTTGGTGTTCCAATATTTGTGCAGTCTTCAAATGAACTAAGAATAGGTCTTAAAAACGGTAAAGAATGAGGAGAGAATAGCATATAGGTGAGCTCAGGTCCTTGAGGAAGGTAGTGATGAGTGAGTTTGATTGGGCTATGATGGGCAGTGTGTCAGGATGGGTTTAAGTAAGCTCTTATATAACTATGTGGAGAAGCATGTAATTCTTAGGATTCTTTGTCACTGCGACATTTATTCTTTAAAACATAATAGTTGCTATAGGCAGTCCCCTAAGAATAGCTTATGTATCCAAATAGATGGCCAGGCCTGAACACAAGGGGGTTTGGTGCTATTCATCAGTGGTTTAAAGAGCTTTTTCTCAGCTTACATTGTTTAAAATACAGCTCACCGAAGACAAATATAGTTGTGGGCTAGTGTGAATTTTGCCTGAAAACTCGATCACTTTAATGATGTCTCTTTAGGGTAAAGAGGTGAATAATATCCCCATTTCACAGGAGAACAAATTATCTTTGACTACTCTGCAGCGAAGAGATATTTTCATATTAAGTGTAGCAAACAGCCTATGGCTTCTGATTTTGTAGGCTGTCACTTGCATCTTTGTAAGACTATATTTGAAACAAAACTTGAGGAAAAAACTCTTTTCTGTGTCTTGCCATTTTGTTCAGGCCTTGTCATGGTGAACTTTGCACCATTTCCATTAAGTTTGCAAATTTGCATCTACGTAGCAAGTAATTACAGTCTTTCTCTTTGTAGCTCAGGACAGTCAAATCCAACCTTTTATCTTCAGAAGGATGGGCGGGCCTATGTGCTCAGGAAGAAGCCCCATGGCCCCCTTTTGCCTAGAGCCCACAAGGTAGGTAACACTCCTCAGCAAGCTCCAAACACGTTGTATTGCAGGTGGACTAAGTTCTTGTACAAGGTGATGCAGCCTTTTTCAGTTGAAGGTGTCTAAAAAAAAAGTGAATTACTTGAATCATTTCCAGTTTTCTATGCTGTACACTTGATTAAACATTAAAGAGGGTAGATTGTCATTAACTGTACTCAGTAAGATGATTTATGTTTAGGAGCTTTTCACTGAACCTTATTTTCTGTGTCTTCTTCAGGTTGATAGAGAATATCGTGTGCAGAAAGCCTTATTTTCAGCTGGATTTCCAGTCCCTGAACCCCTGCTGTACTGCAGTGATGTTTCTGTCATTGGAACAGAGTTTTATGTGATGCAGCATGTGCAGGTTGGTCAACCAATCTGAGAGATTTTTCTTCTCCCTACTATAAGCAGATTTTAAGCTGTCTAGAACTTACTAGTCTTATTCAGCTTTTACTAAACTTTGAAGTTTGGTACATGCAGCTATGTATTAAGGCATACCAATATAATTAATCCAATCATATTTTTGAGAAGTATTAACTATCAGAGATTCTTACTGATTTCAGGTTCTCCAGATGTTATTTACATCTTCTCCTTTATGCTGTCAGATGAATGTTGTGAAATGTCTTCATATTGCTGAAAAGGGTACTCATAGCTCAGCCATAACAGTCAGGCTCCAAAGTTATTCTGGATTCTTGGAACAAACGGAACCCATTTGTTACTGATAACAGTAATCTATTTACAGTCATGTTTTCCTTTAAAAGCAAGCAGGATTCCATCTCAACCATGACTTTGAGAAAGAACACAGCATAGCTGTGCCGTCCATCACGCTAATCATGCTGTGGCTGAGTTGATATTGTTTCTGTTGGACTTGGTTGATTCTGAGTTTAAGTCTGCTGGTACCGTTTTTTTATTCTCATGGGAGGAAGATTTGAGTTTAGGCCTCTTTCATAATATCCTCTTCTATGAGGCTGTGCTTGTTTGGCAAGTTGTGATGTGTGCCAACACATAGTGCAGGGTTTTGTGAAATTCAGACTGTATGGAGAGCTGAAGCCCTGAGAAATACTGCTGTGAAAATATCCAGTTGTCTCTTGAGTGTTCTGGGATACTTATTTACAGTCTGAAATTTGGGATCTGAGGAAGAGTATTCAAATGATTTCAAGTTGTATAAAACAACAGCGCATGCAAAAAAAGAAAAGGGAGTGGGAAGATCATGGGCTGTGAGATAAGCATATTTAATGTATTAACTGAAGGGTATGAAGAAAAAAAACACTGAGTTATACCCTTCATCTATCATGGGCAAAGAATAAAACAAATGAGGAAGGAATTTTTAATTGTACAGGGAATATGGGTTCACTGCATTTGTTTTAGCTGCTGAAACATCTACCTTTACGTCTCTTTGTCTATGCCTGCATCCCACCAAGTATCTGATTTGCAATGTTTCCAGGGTCGCATCTTCCGAGACATCTCGCTGCCTGAGGTGGGCCCAGCAGAGCGTTCTGCTTTGTATCTCGCAATGATAGAAGCTTTGGCTCAGTTGCACTCCTTTGACTTGCAGTCACTGGGTCTCCAAGGATATGGCAGAGGACCAGGATACTGCAGAAGACAGGTACAGCTCTTGGAGTAATTCTCTCGTTTCGTCAGGTCTTTAATATTTTGTTTGCAAGCTGATTTGTTAAACTTAGATTACGTGTAAAAGTAACCATCGTATTTTAGCGATTCAGCATCTTCAGATGGTTAAGTACCAGGGCACGGTATGAAGTTACTGCTGTGTTCCAAGTAAATTCTGTAATGCTATTAAAGTGTTTGTATTTTTTCAGGTATCAACTTGGAAAAAGCAATATGATGCAGCTGCTCATACGGATATTCCTGCCATGAATGAGCTAGCCGAGTGGTTAGCAAACAACTTACCACCTGATGATGATGAAGAAGCCCTAATTCATGGGGACTTTAGAATAGATAACATCATTTTTCACCCAACGGAGGTATTTGAAATGTATTTGTACATTTTGTGCTTTGTTCTCCATTACTGACTCTTTACAGGGTAGATAATGGCATGACAAGGGGAAATGGTTTTAAGTTGAATGAGGGAAGATTTAGGTTGGATGTCAGGGGGAAGTTCCTTAGAGAGAGAGTGGTGAGGTGCTGGAACAGCTGCCCAGAGAGGTTGTGGATGCCCCGTCCCTGGAGGTGTTTAAGACCAGACTGGATGGGACCCTGGGCAGCCTGGTCTAGTATTAGATATGGAGGTCAGTGGCCCTGAATGCAGCACAGGGGTTGGAGCTTCATGTTCCTTGAGGCCACTTCCAACCCAAGCCATTCTATGATTTTGTTGTTTGTACATGTTATGGGGCATTCCCAAGGATGTTCTAGTCATGGTTTGCTCTGTGTCGCTGTACTATCAGTATGGGGTCTGTTTTTGATGTTTGGTTATGAGCAGGAGCAAAGGATCTGTATTTTCCTTAGCAGTAAAATAGTTGCAGTAATATACTTCTGCTTACTTTTCTCGTAGAACTGCTGGGATGTGAAATGATAAGAATTTTTTTTTACAAAATGTATAGAATTTAACTTACAGTTGGAATTATAAAGATGGAATTTGAGTTTGCGCTGCAGTGATGGTTGTAGTGTGGCTGGATATCAGAGTTGTGGCTGTGTGCAGACTCGGTCTGCTTTGTCATCTGTTCCCTGGGCAGCCCAGAAGTCTCACAAGAGGTTGCCTTGACACAGGGAGACTGAATTTCTGACCCCCTTCATGGAAAAGCCACAGATCACACAGATTCACACTTGTGCATAGATCAGCAGATAGATGCTGGTTGGTTCTTTGACTAGAACAGTTTAGAATTCTCTGACAGAAGGAGTATTACTCAAAAATGTATAATTTGAAGGAGATTTTCAGTGGAAAAAGGTGTAGTTTTCTGCCACTAGGTAAATGTTAATGTTTTGGAGATCCTTGCATAGTGCTGTATGAAACTACTTTTGCTGTAGACAGCTATGGTGCATGTTTTTTAATTTCAGAGCAATAAAGCTCCTGGATACTGAGTCTGTTGTCCATCTGCAGATCCTTCATTCTTATAACTCATTTGAGATTTTTATTTTTATTTTTATTTAAGGCTCGTGTTTTGGCAGTGCTGGACTGGGAACTTTCAACCACTGGTCATCCTTTAGCAGATTTAGCATATGCTGCTCAGTTCTACTTTTGGCCTACATCTCTGAATGTCCCGGGTCGAGGATCTGTCTTCAATTTCAAAGGCACCATAGGTATGAAGTTACAGTCGTTTTGTCAAACTGAATTCTATGGTTGATTTCTATCTGATAGATTACTTTAACAACAGTAAAAAGTTAATAAGTACATCATTTTGCAATTGGAAAAGAGCTCTTCTGTAGTTTCCTTCATTGTAGGAGATGTGCTGATTGTTATAAGGTAGTTCTGTTTTAGTAGGATCTGGGTTTGCCACAGTACATTAATTCTACAAAAGGTTATTTTGAACATTTCTTAGAGATAATGGGGGAAAACTGAAATTTAAATACGAATTGGTGATGTTTGTATAAACCCGAAATAAAACGAAACTGTGGTGCAATGGATTTCCTGACTGAAGGGGAACTGGGGGGAAGTTTATGTGGAATTCTTGCAACACCTGATTCCTTTTCACTCTCCTTATCTGAGCATGTGAGGAATGATATATTACGTTTTTTACTGTATTAACAAAATGACTCAAATGTTTGAAGGATGAGGTAAATCCTAGTAAAGGCTGAGCATTCTAAAATACTCTGTTGTTTTTTGTTTTTGTAGAAAATCCCTCATTTGAAGAACTGATTTCTGCTTACTGCCGCTGCCGGGGTATCAGCACTACAATCCCAAACTTGAATTTTTTTCTTGCTTTGTCATATTTTAAAATGGCAGGGATATCCCAGGTAATACTCCCTTTTTTCTGAAATGTCACATTTTGATGATGAGTATATGTAGGTTGGTCACATTTTTCAAATGTTGAAGTATTGTACAATAACAGGAAAGGTATTTCAGTTTGTCCCTTTAGAAGCAGTATCTTTTAGATGCTTAAGACTGTGAACTCTAGGACAGAATTCTTGCTGCATGAAGTACATAACGTGAGATATTCAGCCATTGTAGAGCAGGAATCTATTTTGTAGTTGCAGCCTACGATAAGGTTACCAAATGTGTTGTAAACTACCTGTTATTAATTTGGAGTAAGTCTGTGTATGTGTGTAGTTAATATAGTTGTGAATAACAACGTGTGCATTGCTGTCTGTTGGCTTGTGTATAGTATCCAATACAGGTGCACTCATTTTGCTCTACTAATTTTTATGATTTTCTTCAGGGTTTTTAACAGCTCCTCTGTCTGGCCTGGTTTTTTTTTTTGTTCTTGTCCAAATTCCTCTATTCCTGTCTATTATATTAGAAATACACCAAAAGTAGCATCATATCCCAGTAAAATCCATCTGAGTGCTCTTCCCTCCCCCCCAATTAAGAATGTGTATATTTAAGTGTAACTTCATAGTTGAAGAAATCACCAATCTAAAAGAGACATGTTTAAGTACACAATTATACCATTTATGTATTTCTTTTTGGTTGTAGGGTATATATGCTAGATATCTCATTGGAAATGCTTCTGCAGAGAATAGCCATGAATTTGCAAAGATGGTGAAGCCTTTGGCAGAAAAAGGGTTAGAGCTCTCAAAAAGGTAACATTGGTTTAAACTTCTGGTCAGAGGTGAGGCAGAACTTACAGCTTCACTTATTTAAACGCCTGTATAAGGCAGCTTATATCATTGTGAGGGAAAATCTGGTCTTAATTAGTGCATTGGGTGTTCTTTAGATTGTCTTTCAGCAACATGCAGCACAGTACTTCTGGAGAGTTGTTCTATCAAAGCAGGAGAGGCCAAGAAATGCTGCTGAAGGTAAAGCAGTTCATGAAGCAGCACATATATCCAGCTGAGAAGGTAAAAGCTTTTTGTAAACCTATTTATAAATGAGCATTCTATGAGCAGAGGTTATAAGAATGTAAAACCATGTGCTGAAGTCATGTCCCTGTGTATTTTCCTTCTTCTTTCAAGAGCAGCCTTGTTTTTCATGCAGTGCTGTTTGTGGTATTGCAGAACATTAATAGAAATCATTATTATGAATGTGATTTTTTTTGCAGATCTAAAGTGTTATACGCATTGAAAAGTTACTTTTAAAACTTTTTTGCTTTTTGAAGTTTAAGGTGTACTTAAAAACCAACAAAACCAAAGTCATTTTTAGAGGTATTTTATGAAATACCTTTAACAAAAGCTCTGAAGTCTTTCATTCTCATGTGGAGATGCTCATTTCCAGCAAGAGTTGTATTCCTTTTCTTTAGGGGCCTCACAGACAATATTCAACTTCGTGTGTTCTAAATCCCACTTGTTTTTCTCTCCCTTTCTCCTTGTGAGCTAATTTGCTTTTCAGTTCCAAGAAGAAAGTATAATCAAGACAGGCTGTCTAACAGTTGAAAATCTTCACATCAAAGTTTCTCAATAGTCCTTCTGTAACTAATTTTGAATTGTCTGAGGAACCCTCAGAGTAATTAAGTGTACTTGATTAAAAACAAATGAACCACAGATAGCCATGAAAGCTCTGTGGATGAGTAGAGTTGGGCTTGTAAATTATTTCTGGTAATGGGAAATGTGAGTCAGGACTTGTAAATTCTGCATTTGTTAGATGATAATTTCTTTGTTCTAAAACAGGTCCTAGGGCACTTTTGAAGGAGTGCTGGACATTATAGAACACTAGGATTACAAATACGTAGTTTTACTTAGTAACTAAATGTTGATATGCTTGGGATAACTGTTTTGATAATCTGTTAAACAGCTGACAGAAAACAAGTGTATCATTTCAAATTTATTAAAAAAAAAGATAAATGAGTTTATATATGTGAATATATGGGAAACCTGATGTTTAGGTGTCGTCACTTTGGGCTTCTATTTGTGGTTTTAATTTGGGGTTTGTTTCTCTCATGCAGTGCTGCTGGTCAACAGTGGTGTTTATTGTCAGAAAACATTGACCTGCTGTTGTCAGCACACGTTAAATGTCTGCAAACCATTTCCATGTATGAAGAAACGTACCGATGATTGGGGTCGTCTCCATGGTGCATCTTAAATCTTGTAAAATGAAATGATTGCAATTATAACATTTTGCAATGAAACCAACTATTTCATTGTGGTACACTGAGGTGTAGGGGTAGAAAAGAGAACATAATTTGTGTATGTTATAGCTGTTGTTAATTTAAACAAACTTTATTTCTCTTAGGAAATAGCAGAATACTATGCTAAACATGGAAATACTGAGGAAAGATGGAAGAAACCACCAGTGCTTGAGAGGCTGAAGGTATGGGATGGTAAATATTCTTGAGCGCTCTCGCAGTAAAAGAAACAGGCACGGACCTTAAGAAATGTTGTGTGCTGCTGGAGAAGTTATCCCATCTGTGTGGAAAGAAACAGTGAGGAAGCAAAAGGAAAAGAAGAAAGTGTGCAGAAGGAGTTGTGAGACGCAAATGAGAGAGGAAAAAAGCAGCCTGTGAGTTCTGTGAGGTGGACATCTGAACTTTAACTCAAAGCTGTAGCTGTTGAAAATAGCTACTGAGGAAAGCCATCAGATACTTTGGACAGCGTGTTAGACATAGGAAGGAAGAAAATGGGCAGCAAGACAGAATTTCATTGCTGTTTGAAGATGATTTGCTAATGTTTTTCCCTGCTGATTCTCTGAACAGGAAATGGCCAAAGCAGAAGGTCTGTGGAATCTTTTTCTCCCAGCGGTCAGCGGTCTCAGCCAGCTTGACTATGCACTAATAGCTGAGGAAACAGGGAAGCGCTTCTTTGCTCCTGAGATTTTCAACTGTCAGGCACCTGGTTAGCAAACACTGTGCCTTAATTATGGCACTGAGAGCATTAAAAACATTGGGCATCTAATGCCTTAACATTTGTGTGTCTGAAGAAGTAAACGTAACCACTCGTTTCTCACAGACACTGGAAACATGGAGGTCCTGCACATGTATGGGACTGAAGAGCAAAAGAAAGAGTGGCTGGAGCCCCTTCTAGAAGGGAAGATTAGTTCTTGTTTCTGCATGACAGGTAAGTTTTTGTTCCAGAAGAAAATAAGAGGCACATGGCAGAAATTTGATGATGACATGTAACAAGTATAAAATCATAAGTTTTATGTGTTAGAGAATGCAGCCTGGTCTAATCCCTGACTTAGTAGTTGGCAGCCCTGCCTGCAGTGGAGAGGTTGGAATGAGATGATCTTTGAGGTCCCTTCCAACACAAACCATTTCATGATTCTGAGAAATTAATACTGAGATTTCTGTGATATCTGTGATTGTGTTTGAATATGAAGTCATCTCTAGGATATGAGCACAAAGTGAATCAACCTTGCTGCCCCTCCCTCATACTTACTATTTCTCATACTCTGCCAAATTAACGATTTCCGTATATTTTCAGTTTATTTTTAGTTGTAGTAAAATATATTTTATTGTGTGAGCCAGACTTAGAATTTATCCTGGTTTATAATGTGTTTTTGGGTTCTGTGGAAACATAGGCACAAGTCTGGTGATTTTGATAAGTATTGTGGTTTTGCGCTTGCTTTATGTTGGTAGCTCAGCATTATATTCCTGTTTGATCTTCAAAGCTTGTGGCATCTCTGGAAAAGTGGGCCCTTCATTTAGAAATGTAGCTTTTGAATATATGATGTCAGAACCTTGATCTTCCTGCATCAGCAGGAGTCGAGAAAACTCAGCCTTGCAGAGCCAGGTGTCACTGTGTTCACCAAATGGGAGAGGATTCTTTCCCTTGAAAGATGATAGCCTTCTCTGTTGTGGATGATCATTGGTGATGCTTTTCTGGCAACTTTATTTCATAATCCATTAGAAAAGTAATTTAAGTTTCTTTATTTTCATTTGAGAAAAGCCTGGGAGAACACAGGTTGTAAAGGATGACTGTTATCTACAAATAGATTGGGGGAGGAAGGATTTAAAACATTAGGAAAAGAAGAAGTCTGTTTACTATAAAGGGAAGTCTGAGTTCAACAGCCAGCAAGTTTAAGTTGGCTATGAATAACATGTCATCAGAAAATAGAAAGTCTTTGACCACAGCAGAGTGAGGTACTGAAAACAGCATTTTCCACTGGGAGCAGAACAGTGATGTTTTTAGGGTATATCTAAATCCATGTGGTGGTGGTGGTGGTGGTACTACAGCTTGAATACTTAATTCAGTGGTTGTGTTGTTTTTTTCTTTAACACAGAACCTGATGTGGCTTCGAGTGATGCCACCAATATGCAGTGCAGCATCGAGCGAGATGGCAGCAGTTACGTGATTAATGGCAAGAAATGGTGGAGCAGTGGTAAGTACAGAAACACTGCATAGGAGTGACTAAGTCTAAAATTCTCCTTAAGAGTTGGAATAAATAACTACAAAATCTGAAATGTTGCTCTTCCATTTCTGAACTGGAAAATTTCTTCTTGAGTAAAGGCAGTTGAAGGTAAAACAACAGAAAAAGCAGAATTTGTGGTTTTGGATCTGTTTTAGAACCTCTTAATTTAGTTTGCAGAACGAATGCTGGTATTTTTCTTCAAAGTATACCTCATTCCCTTACGTAACTTACATGTTTATGGTCGTAGTCTTAAAACAGCTTTTATGACACTGTGTTTGGCAGCTTGTGTTTGAAATTGAGTGTATTGTGGCATTCTGGTAAACTGTGGCTGATTGTTAATCTAGTTTGTGATGCTGATAGTCTGCTTCTTAAAGGGGATTTTTCTTTTTTAACAAGAAACTTCCCAGAAAAATCAGTAGGTTGAACTGTAAGTGCTGAATGTCCCTGACTTTGGAGTACTGTTTTTGGTGTGCGTGTTTGCTTACCAAAATACGAGCAACCTATTCTGAAACACCATCATTCACTGAAAGTTTGGAAGCTAACCAGATAAACTGAGTTGCTAACTGAGTGAAAAGTGGATGTTTCATTTAAGTACCTTTGTGTGGGCCTGCTCCCATGCATAGATTGATGTGCAATACCGAGACTCACCAGAAGATAGAGCTCACTCAGTTTCTTAGCAGTGCAGATCTGGAGGCAGAGGGAGGCGTGGTGTCTCAACCTGAAAGCATCGCTTGGCTGCTAGCTGCTACCCTTGCTTTGGGACAGTATCTCCCACTTACGAATTGCAGCTCCTGAGGGAGCAATGGGAAAGTTCTTTCGGAGGTTGTGCACAAAATATATTACTCTTTAATTGATTTCACAGAATCACCAAATGGCTTGGGTGAGTTATGTGTGTCATAAGCTGGGGAGGAACTTTTTATAAGGGCAGGTAGTGACAGGACAAGGGGAAATAGCTTTAAACTGTAAGAGAGTAGATTTAGATTTGATATTAGAAAGAAACTCTTTACTGGGAAGATGGTGAGACACTGGAACAGGTTTCCCACGGAGGCTGTGGATGCCCCCTCTCTGGAGGCGTCCAAGGCCAAGCTGGATGGGGCTTTGAGCAACCTGGTCTAGAGGGAGGTGTCCCTGCCTATAGCAGGGGGGGTAGAAATGGGTGATCTAGTTGTTTATTTTTTCTCTCAAGTCTGGGTGAACATACAGACCTTGGATGTTTGGGAATTGCCTGGAGTCTGACAGCCCGGTCAGAACATCACTCCAGGTGCAATCACTCTGTACATAACAAATATAACTCACTCACACAGGAAGTCCTTTGCGTCATGGAAGGACTGGAGATTACCAATGCATGCTTTGCTCATTTACAGTAAATCTAGTCTGGTTTAAGCATATCAGATTGATGATGTGTGCGTAGGCCGTGTGTCAAGCATTGCTAATTGCTCCACTATTCCTCAAAATACTGGACAAAAGTTCTAAAGGCTTTTTTTATCTCAACAGAGAGAAAAAGCTTGTGTCTTGCTTATGCTACAGTTGTTTGTTGTCTGTCATTGTAGAGCTTTTTCTTTCAGTCTACAATTATGTAATTAGGAACATTGTCTGAAAAGCAGAGGTTTGTGTTGTCTTTCATAAGCTCTTTATTAGAGCCTGCAGGATGGTTGGAGGCTGAAAGAATATGCTGTAAATAACGCTGTTTTGATGTGTTTAGAAAGCTAATTTGTCAATGTATTTTAAATCCTCCAAGAGATAAATAGGAAAACTGCAGTTGTTTATTTATCTTTTTCCTGAAATCTGCACCCCAGTACCATTGGTGGCAGCAGACAGCTTTTGGTACCTGAGTGGAGAAACTGTAGATACCCACCAGTCGTGAGTGTGTGTGGAGTCAGAATCCCTCTCATTCAGAAAGCAAGTAATTCATCCTTTGAGTGATTAAACCCTATGCTAGAGAGGCCAGTACCGATTCAAACAAAGCAAAGCATATAAAAAATGCAAGTCAGTACACACTGAGTATATTTTATTGTATCTTTGCATATTTTAAAAGGCTTTAGTTACCTCCCTATCTCATTATTTTACAAATTCCAACCAAAAATTCCAGGCCCAGTGTCTGAAGGTTAACTTTAAATGAGCATTTTTGCTCTTGCTTTGCTTGCATTACCTTGACATTCATGTTTCATCTTACGTTTACAGAGATCTGGAATGTGCCTCTTGTTGGCCACTGGGCTTATTGAAATTTAGGATGAGCAGAAAACGGAGAGATGAAAGATTGGTTTTGGTAGTTACAGAGCAGGAGTTAGTGTTTCTTGTGGGGGCTGTTCTTGTTGCTATATGTTTGTGCAGGCACATAGAAAATGACTTTTTTTCTTCTCTCAGTTCTCAATTGTGAACTTATATCTCATTTTAAGCTGCACCTGTGTCTCTGGAGTGAAAACTAGGGAGAAAAAAATGGAAGTGAGTTATTAGTCAAATGCTGTGAAGCTTTACAGAGCAGTTGGAGAAACATAAGATTATTGAATTTTGGTACAAAGGTTCCTGTACTGTCAATTTATTGCTGATGTTTTCCTTTTCTGTTTTAAATTGGTTGTTTAGACGTGTGCTGATTTTTCACTACACAGCAATTTAATATTTTGTTGCTGTGACCCTTTTGATCTTGTTTTCTTTTGTTTGCTGCTATTTTTAAAAAATTATTTAATAAATACCTTGATTGTTTCCAGTATTTTCAGTATTTTTTCCTGCCTGGTGCTTAATTTTGATCTGTTCCATTTTTGAACTCCAGTGTAGTGTCTTGGCTTGTCTGCAGGCTTCAAAATTCATGTGAAAGATGACTTGCAGAGAAACAGCTGTCGAAATAATAACCCCCAGGTTAGTAAGTAATCCCTATTTTGATTAAGATAATGAAAGGAACAGTCTATATAGTGAAGCTAATTGTTTCTTCAGTACGGACTTCAGAATTCATAGAGATTTCTTCAGGTACTTCATGCTGTTGTTGTCTTCTCCAGTACCCATAATTTTTTGCTATTTTCATAACACGCATTTTAAAAGAAGCACCCAGGAAGGCATACAGAATTGGGTTGAGGCAGGTGTGAAACAGTGCTATGCTCTTGGTGACCTGGAGTGCAATGTCTATGGTTTTACTTGCCTCACAGTCAGTAATCAATAGGTAAATGCTATCTATGGCTCGCCAGAACTTAACTATGTTGTAAGGTAGTTGGGTAATTATGAAAGCAGCCACTACTGCCAGCAGAACCATGAAGGGTCTAGAT
The DNA here is from genome assembly GCF_023343835.1 of Lagopus muta. Lineage (NCBI taxonomy): Eukaryota > Metazoa > Chordata > Aves > Galliformes > Phasianidae > Lagopus > Lagopus muta. The sequence goes on along the minus strand of NC_064439.1, from coordinate 41,593,634 downwards.
TTTTTAGCGTTTGCAGATCTAAAGATTGCCCGAGCAGTGACTGAATAGCAGGTCACCATTACTAGGAAAGGAAGCAGAAACTCCAGGATAACTTCTAGGATCTGAATGGTTGCTTTTAAAAGTGTTTCCATGTTCGCTGGAAATACGGGAAGGCATTCATTCCTATTATTGTGTCTCATGACTTGGTTAAATATCAGTTCAGGTATGCTGAGCAGTATGGCAGACAGCCAGACACAGATGCTGGTAACGCTGCAGTGTTTTCCAGCTCTTCCGTGACGTTGGGAGGTGGCCCTGTATCTGTCCACACTGATACAGGCCAGGAACAGCATGCTGGAGCTGAAATTCATGGTGTAAAGGGAAGAAGTGAGCTTGCACATTGAGTTTCCGAGTTCCCATCCCTGCACTGCATTTGCAGCCCAAAAGGGGAGCGTAAAGAGCAAGAGCAAATCAGCAATGGCTAGGTGCATGATGTACGTATCTGTCTTGGTCTTTGGTTTCTTGCAGTAGGCATAAATTGCAACCACTAATGAATTTCCAGCAACTCCAACAGTGAAAGTCAATGCATACAACACAGGGAGGAATACCTTCATGAATTTTCTCACATCTTCTTTTTCACAGAGAAACTCGTATGTGTTATAATCTATATCAGAGTTGAGGTAATGCTCATCATCCTCAATCCAGTAATCAGTTGAGTTGTTCACCCAGCCCATGGCAAAGCTGAAAGTCAAATAAAAAGAAAAAAGGGGGGGGGGGGGAGAGGGGATAGGGTTGGGAAGACATCAAAGAAATAATACGGGCTTCAAGTTTTAAAACTTGATACGTAAAACACAGCTGTCCTATGGAGTCAGTTCCTGAATGGCTGTGGAACAGACTGAATTTAGTCTGCTCCTACACATCAAAGCAATGTGGGTACCCTGGATCTTGCCGCTGGAGACAGCTCACGATGGTATGCACCCAAAGGGATCCTACCACATACAAAACTGCCCACAAGCACCCAAACAGTTCTCAACTTCAGCTGTTTTTTCAAGTCCTATCTCATGATGAATTCATTTTGTAAACACTGACTGTATCCTCACTGCCTGTTTAAGACTGAAGTTTAAATGTTCTCATCTTCAGTCTTCAGCAAGTCATGTCCTAAATAATTTTCTTCTCTAGGAGCTGTGTTCTCTAAGTGATTAGCTGAACTTCTTTCAGTTGTAAACTACAGTACTGCAGTGCCATGTTCCCTGGAAATAAATGGCATTAAGATTTCTTCATGGCATTAGCAAAGAGCTGCTGAGGATGAAAATCACATGGCCCTTTGTCATCTTCTGCAGTGTCTCAGAATTTGAGGTCAATGTTACAAGAAAACAGATCCTTGTCAGATATTCTGCACAGAGCTCTTAATTCATGTTTATTTTTTTCAATCTTGGCAAACTGAATGCCAGCACTGTTTTTTAGATAAGGTTTAAATGAATGGTTGCTAAATTTTCTCCTCAAAAATATTTTTAATGTGTTCTGTTTGCCAGGAAAAAAAGCTACTGACTGATGTCATATTCAGGAACACAGATTGATTAAACAGACAGAAATTAATAATTTAATAAAATAATAATTATAAAAGTAAGTATAAAATAATAAAATAATAATTAATAATTTCTTCCAATACTTGAAGGGATCTTATAAACAGGAGAGGCTGTTTACAAGGGTGGATAGTGACAGGACAAAGGGGAATGGATTTAAACTGAGACAGGTTAGATATTAGGAGGAAGTTTTTCACACAGAAGGTGGTGAGGCACTGGAACAGGTTGCCCAAGGAGGCTGTGGATGCCCCATCCCTGGAGGCAATCAAGGCCAGGCTGGATGTGGCTCTGGGCAGCCTGGGCTGCTGGTTGGTGACCTGCACACAGCAGGGGGGGGTGAAACTAGGTGATAATTGTCCTTTTCTACTCAGGCCATTCTGTGATTCTACGAGTTATATATGGATGTATATATTCAGTGGATCTGCTATATATACTTTATAAACTGCTTCAGATGGCAATTAACTGCTTGGTTTGGCTTTCACTCTTTATGACTTTGTTGGATTTTTTTTTTCTTCTAACATTTCAAAACACTTTCATTAAACTTTAAACAATGATTACTCTCAGTTTAAGACTTGCAATCTGTCATGTACTGCTGCCCAACTGAAGTGTGCGGAATGGGAAGTCATGGAATTCCATTCTTTACTTTGGCAAGGGTTACCTATTTGTGCCTGGCAGTGTCTGTTAGCAGGTTTTCTCAGCGGGGGTAATCCTTTGCAGCTTTACAGTACTTTGAGGAGAGAATCAGACATCAGCTGTGAATGTCTCTTTTTTTAGTAGAAGACTACAGGACAAGTTTAATGCTCTTAGCCAAGGCTAGAAGAAAAATAAAACTTTAATTGAAAAGCTTGGGCTGTAATCTAAACTGTTGCTGCAGAAACCGTCTGGGAACACTTAATCAAATTGGATCACAGGCAGATTTTCTTGAAAGCAAAATGATAAACATTTTGGTGCAAACTTTCAGAAGTCTGGGTATCACAAAGCACTTTGGCTGTGACAGGGAGCTCGCTCTGCTGCCTGACGTGATTTTGGCTGACTGGACTTCGTGATGGCAAGAGATATGTAGTGTTCAGCTGTTGATACTTCTCTCTTAAAAATAAAGTGATGTTTTGGCTAGCATACTTGTTCATATTTGTCACTCCTGCCTGTGTTATTGCTCAGGCACACGTGCATGCACTTTGCATAAAGCCCTGCTGTCCTGCGGAGCTGCTGAATGGCAGTGGAAGGGACTTAGCCTCCGTCCCACACAGTGCTCTGAGTGGGATTCCTTGTAAGATCAAAGCAGTGTGGGTCTGCTGAGTCTTACAGTTGTAGACACCTCAGGATGTTGTGCACAGAAAGGAATATTCTCACGTACAAGGAATGTTACCATGTACAAAACTGCCCACAGTTACCCAAGCAGCTCAGAACTTTGGCTGCTTTTTCAAGTATTTTTTTCTACGAGATACAGTTTTCTTAACAGACAGCACGGCATGGTATTATTCCAACCTTCCATTTAGACACAGATTCAGTGTTTAAACTCTATGTGGGATTGTACAAGCACATATTGAATGAAGTTAATGCTCCCAGTTCAAACAGATGTTCCTCCTAATGCATTGAGCAGTAACCTGTCTGACCGAAATAACTGGATTTTAACATTGGAAATGATATCTCTCTGTAAAGCTGACCTAATTTAGAGTAAAACCTAGCTTTTCTATTTGTAAACATATCACACTTAGTATACAGAGCAGTGAGAAATAAAGCAGAACTAACCTTTTGTCAGCAGGCTGGCAGGAGATGCTCTAAGTGAGATGTGCTTCAGTGGAATGGTCTGACTTGGTCCGACGCATTACATTTTGTCAGTAAGCACCACACCCTCAATCTGGAAGGCAGTTGCACTTTCGTTTTGATTTGCCAGTTTAAAAAAAAAATAACAACAACAACAACAAATCCTGTTTTCCTTGGAACCTTTCCTATTGAACTCTCACGTTTCCTATTTTCCTTCCTGTTCGACCCTGAATGCAATGTTCTCTGGAACGTCAGTGCTCTTTTCTTATTTCTCAACATTGTCCAGATATGCTTCACATAATCAAGAGGCTTTTGACAAATTACACATTTAAAATGTGAAGAGGAGGAAAAAGAGGAGAGATCTGTCTGGGGCAGCTGCCAGCAGGGAGTCACCGTATTGTTTCATCAGAGCAGTGCTGTGCTTTTGATGGCTACCTGTAGAAGGATTGAAGAGAGCCTTATATGCTGTGTTTTAGTAACAACAAAAAAATAAGTTTGCTTTTTGTGAGACAGAGGAGTTTTCTCATCCAGTATTGTGCTGTGGGACGAAACTAGGAATGTGATACCTAAAAGATATGAAAGAATCAACAAGTATGTGAGCAGATAGCCCTGCACCCTGCGGGAGAGTTCTCAGGGCCTTGGATGTTGCCAGTCAGGCTCATAATCAAGTCAGTTTGGTAATGTGTTTTTATAGGAACTGTAAGCAAGGCAGGTGTTGTAGAAGAAAACGAAACAATGCTGTTTTCCTTTGAGGCAATGTTTCTTCTGCTTTTGGTGTATTGCCTGTGCTATAAAGCGTTGATACTTTTACAGGAAAAGAAGGATGGAAAGGTTCTGAGCTTTGCATGCAGACATTTTGCTTTTGCACTGAGGTGTGAACTTACCTGTACTAAGAATTCCTAAGAAGGCTGGATCTTGCTCAGATTTCCATGATCTGTACAGCTCAAGTTGGCTTCTTTTGCAAGAATTACCCTGTGCAGAGTGTCAGGAGTCCCTCGTGATCTCCCAGGGTTTTTATTCTGTTTGGATTTTCCTGTATCCTTGTGAGTTTCAGTAAATGCAGTATTGATGTCAAACAGGGAGAGATGTTAGGCAGACCACAAGTCAGTTTTTGCTTTTTGCCATGCTGGCTCAATCGACCCACTTGCTGTGGCTGAATCAGTCATCAGTCTTTTTTTTGAGTATTTTGGAACATGGGAAAGGAAAAGTTCTTTACTGTGGTCAGCAAAGAAAGTAACAGGCAATTTCTTATAGCTTCATTTACATTCACAACAAAAAAGAAGAATATTTTGGGAGAGGAATTAAAAGCTAAAGAAAGAATTCTGCAGTGTTTGTGCATAGTTCTGTAGTTTCCATCTTGAGCTGTCATAGCACTGTGGTGTTTCCCCACAGCCGTAGATAAGGATATTTGGGTTGCTTCCAGCATGTCTGCTTCCTGCAACTTGTGTCACTGCTTAAGAGTCCTGGCTGTATCTCTTTAAAATAAGTGAATCTTTCAGTTCTCTGGAATTATCTTTGTCTTAATACTGTCTCCATCAAGATAGAGTTGTCGTGGTAGAACTGAGAAAGCTCCTAGAGATATGGAGGAAGATGGAGGAGAGGGAAGAAAACATTCCTAAACTCTGCAGCTGCCTTCACTGGTGCCATCAGAGGCTGTGAACTCGGGCTGGGAGTAAGTAGTGGCCACACTCAGTGCACAACTGAGTCGCCTCTGGTGATTTTCTGCAGATCCCCAGCACTGTCTGGCTTCCTGTTTCCTTGAGAGCCCATTATAACCTTTACCATACGTTGGGTGTCCAGCAGTGTTATCTGGAGAGAACTGTAGGACTGCAAGTGTGCCAGAAAGTAGAAAATACCTCTTGGGAGGGTGGTCCTTTTGTATCCATTGGAAGATCTCACTGATGGCAACCAGTACCACACTGCCATCCACCTGACATCTCGCAGGACAGTCTGGATCATCTGTTCATCAGTGCCTTTCTAGGAAGTTGCCAAGCCAGTAAATGTCACACACTGGAACAGGTTGCCCAAGGAGGCTGTGGATGCCCCATCCCTGGAGGCATTCAAGGCCAGGCTGGATGTGGCTCTGGGCAGCCTGGTCTGGTGATTGGCGACTCTGCACACAGCAGGGGGGTTGAAACTAAGTGATAATTGTGGTCCTTTTCAACCCAGGCCATTCTATGATTCTATGATCTTTAGCTGGGAAGGGTAACATAACGCAGCAGGCTTATCAGTCAGCAGCCAACATGACAAAAGTCATAGGTATTCTGAATATTCAGGTAGTAGATTGTCCTGCCTTAGTGTCCCTAGCCAAACATTTGAAGGCTGGACACTGAAAAATCGTTACTAGCTTATGAAACCAGGCTGTAGAGCAGCTCTTTAGAGTAAAGTCTGTGCTGTTCGTGTCTATGCTACATTCAGCATTCTTTACCTAGAAGAATTCATATGCAAGTTGATTTTTTGAAGGTCAGTATTTTGAGTATCTTATGCCCTCTGGTAACAGTGATTAGGCAACTGGTAGGATTCTGATCAACCCCCGGAGTGCATTTTTAAATATCCCTGTCTTTGCCTATGCCAATGTCTGAAGGGTTTTAAAAATACACAAAGTTGCTTAAACTTGCAGTGTCTCCAAATGTAGCAGTGTTGTGGTATAAAAGTTGTGGACAGGTTGTGTGGATCTATGCTTAAAACTCACCTAACACCTCTCTTATTTCTCTTTGTTGAATTGTTTCTTGCGAAACTACTGCTAACTCCTGCCAAAAGGACAGGCGTCTCTGCCTCTTACCGCATCCTCCAGCAGCTTCTTGGAATTCCATAAGGAATGTTTGAATGCCATTTATAAATGAGGGGTTTATTCCATCCAGGCAGTCTGCGTTTTTTCAAAGCGATGCAGTCTTTCGGAGACCTACACTGCACCAGGACTTCAGAGTTGGATAAACAGCTCTGAGAAGTGGGAATGGCCAGGAAGCTGTCTTCCTTCCCTGTGCACAGATGGATGAAAAGTTCATTTGAAACTTACTGCTGCTCCTTGAGAACTCCTCGCCAGACGTCTCCTTCTCAGTGAACTCCTCACTAAGTTCAACTTCTGCTTTTTTTGTTTGTTTGTTTTTACATAGAACGGAGGAATGCTGCCCTTTTTGAAGCAGGGATATAACTTGAAGATAGTTTACAAACTGTTTGTCGTGATTCCGGAAAATAACCTTTGTTGTAAACCACACCAAGATAAATGTGGTTTAAACACATGTGCAATTCTCTGGGGAAAAAAGTCGAATGCTGCTCATGAATACAGCATTTCTCCTTTTACGGTGCTATGCTGCAAGGTGTATCGTGTGCTATGTGGGGGCTCACTGCCTGCTTGTTGTATTTGTCCAGAGGAGTCAACTATCTGAAATTCTAGTGAGTTGATTGATCCCCTCCCATGCCAGCTTTTCATTCAGCTATTTCAGTGCGTTGGTGTAGTGCAGCCTGTAGGCCACAAATAACTGTGCTTTGAGGCCAGCGGACGAAGAGCATATTTTGCAGAAGAGGAAGGCAGACAACCAGCAGTCTGGCCCTCAGAGTTTGGTAGAATGAAAGAAATCTCTCTTCCCACTCCCTGCCCATCACAGCAGTGGTTCTCATAAGGGAGCAGCTCATCTCACAGCCAGCTGATTGCACTGTGTAGACTGGAGGCTCCCAAACCCGGTGAGAACAGCTGCCAGAAAAGCTACAAAGCCTTCTTTGTTTCTGGCATCAAAACACCTGAGGTTGGCATGCGTTAAATCTTTGAATCTCCATGGAGCTTGACATCTCCCTTGTGATAAAGGTGCTGCCAATAGTTACATATGTCAAGTATAATCCTGCCCTTCTTTCCCTTTGTTGCCTGCATGAGACGGTTGAAAGGAATGGGAGCATGCTTTGGTACAAGGAAACTTTTAAAGGAAAAAATAGTGGGGATCAGGTCTCTTAGAATTATGGCACCTTAATCAATGGCCAAATCTTTTAGGACTTGTACATTAGAATGGTACAGAGGTGTGTATTGATGGCTTGAAGTGCTACCAAATTATTTTCAGATAACTATTTACAATGAGATCTTTTTTGAAGCACAAACTAAAATCATACGCATAAGGGGGAGCAAAACCCTAATTCCAGAGCTGCTGAATTGGTAGCAAAGTTGTCAGTGGTAGCCTTCAGTAGTCTTATTTGCACAACTCAAGGGCTGTCATGGGGTTGACATTTCATTCCCATACAGCTCTTTCAGTCTTCACAGCTTTGAGAAGTTTTGCTTTCGAAATGGCAGCATCACAGCTTCAGGTTTGCTTTTGGGTCACACGTTAAGCTGTAATGCAGACAGAAGCAAACAGATTCAAGTTCCTTCTTGTTCTCTTTTCTTCAGAAAAGATGGTGGAGCTGGACCCTGGAGGGTTGGATATTTGGCTTTTGGTTTTCTCCTCCCAAGTTGACTCCCTTTTTCATATTAAGCAATAGGATGGATTTTGTTACTGTCTGATTAAGATGGATTTTGTTACTTACTGTCTGATTACTCAGTATAAACACAGAAGTAGATTGCATTCCTTTGTTCCTGCAGCACGAAAGGAAAGATTTGTCCATACGAAGCTGCATTTGATTGTACACTGAGATTTTTATATTGAAAACTATTCTTGTGTTTGTGACTTTTTTAAGGTGCTGGGAACCCAAACTGCAAAGTTGCAATTGTAATGGGCAAAACCAAGAACTCCTCAGCATCCAGGTAAGGATTCTTAGGAGGTTCAAAGAGCTGCCTATAATTTGTTTTCAGGAGGTGCCACTGCTTGCAAAAGCTTTAGATGAGGTAGCATGAATTGCTTTGATTGGTTGGTTGGATGTGGCTGTGACTTGCAGAGATCTTCTGAACCCTTGGCTGTGTTTAGCTAAAAATACAGATGACTGAGATCCTGATCTTTTTTGTTGTTTTGGTCAGCTCTGATAACTGAAACCTCACGACCTTTTCACCAACTTGCATCCTAAGGCTTCCCCTTCCATTGCACTCACTGCAGTTCTTGTGCAGCTGAGTGATGATGGATTGGATCAGGAAATTCTTAGGGTAACCTGAGTTTGGAGGAGCCTCTGGGATCATGCAGGCCAGTTCCTGGCTCCATGCAGGGCCACCCAAAATCACTCCTTTGAATTTTGCCTCTCATTCTCATATGCTGAATCCTTGTATTTGGGGCAGAATGCGTGTGTTAGCTTGTGAGAAGGGTTTAGCTTAGTGATGGAAGTTTATGACGTGAATGCAACTGACACTTTGTGGAATGTTGCATCCTTTCAACAGTAGCGTGCTCCTTTTTTTTCCTTTCAATTTGCAGTTTCTCAAGTCTCAGGCTTACAGTTTACTTTCTAAGTGTGATTTATGAAAGCAGTTAACAAGAACTGCTTGCTTAAACAATAACACCAAAACCTTTCAGAATTTTCCTGAACAGAATGAGTACATGAGACAGAGACCTACTAAGGTTATTAACTAGGTTTTTCAGAAAAAATTATCTGCAGATATAAAAAGTTTGAAACATGGGGATGTTTATGTGAAGTTATGTGCAGTGACACCATTGCACATCTTTAATCAGACCTTCTGATTGCATTCCTACATCATAGAGTCATAGAATGGTTTGGGTTGGAAGGGATTTAAGATCAACTGGTTCCAACCCCCTGCTATAGGCAGGGACACCTCCCTCTAGACCAGGTTGCTCAAGGCCCCATCCAGCCTGGCCTTGAATGCTTGCAGGGAGAGGGCATCCACAGCCTCACTTGGCAACCTGTTCCAGTGTCTCACCACCCTCGCAGTAAAGAATTTCTTCCTAATATCTAATCTAAATCTACCCTCTTCCAGTTTAAAGCTATTTCCCCTCATTGTGTAGCTGAATATATGTGAATATAATATTCACTTCTTTCTGTTTCAAGTAAATAATGCAGTGTATCTTGTTTAGCTGTTTGTTAGTGCCATGCTAAAACTGCCTCTTGCAAAAGCCACGTGTAAAATGCTTTGCAACTGGGCCTGCTGAAATCATGCAGCTTGTAGCACATACAACTGGAAACATTTGTCTCTAAGTTGGATCATAGCCCAAATTCCAGTGATTATCAGAAATTTCTGGATGTGTTTAGGCTCCCTGGGGAAATAAGCATTGTCTGTTTTCCAGGATCCAGGGGTGGGTTGTCCAGCAGCCGTGTGAGCTGTGGCATATGCTGGGCTGTCTGGAAGCTGCACAAAGGTTGATGGAGGGAATGACAGGATGCTGCTTTCTAGAGCTGGAGCTCAGGGACTCAGGAGATCACCTCCAGTCCCGTGTGACTGACAACCCTCCTTAAATGTCCTGGAGGCATTTAAACGAGAGGATTACTTTCCTGAGCTATAGGCAAGCTAAAATGAGGATGATGATAAACATGTTCTGAGAATAAAGAAGGAAGGCTGGGGGAGGAAATGGACTGTATGAGACAGAAGCAGATGGTAGAGCATTGCAGAGGTGGAGAGGGAATAGCTTTTCATTCAAGGTATGTTAGGTGGCAGTGGTATATTTGGTGGTCCATGCATGTGCCATACTACTGCATGCAGACAGGATGGCTGCAATATGCAGAAGTAAATGTCAACATGTATGCAACTGCTAAATTGAGGGTAAAAAATAAAAAAGTGAGGGAATAGGACAGAGAGGAGGCTAAAAATTAACCACAAAATGTACTTTCTGTCTTGATGCAGGTACAAGCAGCACAGCATGATCATTGTCCCCATGGACACCCCGGGAGTGAGGCTGATACGACCGCTCTCAGTGTTTGGCTACATGGGTAGGTGCTAGGAGTTACTGACTGTGCATCTGTTACTGTTAGCCATCCCAGGAGCTGTAGTAGTACTGATCAGTGTTGGGTAGGAAACAGACCAGTAAAATGCATGTAGAGAAAGCATTAGGAATTGAAGGCCTCTTGTTTTGCTTTCTTTAAGCATAGACATTATCCTCCTTCATTTACCTTGCTGCTGTTTTCTCTGTACCTGTAGATGAGATCCACGGAGGACATTTTGAGGTACATTTTAATGATGTACGAGTACCTGTCTCCAATATAATACTGGGTGAGTTTCAGTATTAATTGCTCCTTAATATGTACAGCAACAAATCAGATTTACAAAAACGGTGGTTTATTTTATGAATCACCAGAAATTAATGTGAACATTTAATGGAGGATTCCTTAGATAAGGTGTGTCCAGCTGTGGTTGGCAGTCTGCCTGCTGCTTGGATCTAACTTGCTGAGAGCAAAATGATGACTGAAGGAAGGACGTAGCTGTAGCTGTTGTGCAAAAGTGAGTTCCTGGGTGTGGGGCAAAGCAGAAAGTGTAGATGATGTTCTTTCCCCCACACCAGTCCTCATGGACTTCACTTTAAAAAAAAAGAGCTTTCTGCTGCAGTCTGTGGCCGTCCAAGCCTGGGTAGCTGCAGATTTAGAGGAACTGAAAGAAAAATGCAAGAAAGAGCAGGCCAGCAATGTGACCTTCTGCAGGGAGAGTTTTGCTCTAGTTCTCTCCATTGGAAAATGACAATTTAAATAGTTTTCTCTTTTTAAAAAGACTTTTATTGCGCTGAAAGAACTTTCTTTAGTACTTGGAAACCCCAAAGTCTTCCGTTAGCTTCTTATAAATGCATTTTTGAGTGTGAGATTAAATTATATCAAGTAAATCAAACCCTCTCAGCAGCCATCTTAAGGTGATCTTTGTGAGTAGTATTAACAATGGGTCAGTATAGATGTAGGTAAACAAGCACAACGCTTACACAAAATAAACTTCAAAGTTTATTTCTAGCTTTGCTGCTGTGTAGACACTTCTGCTCTGAGCCATAGATCACTTCAAGCAGAAATCAAGGGATCTGCCTCTGACTGTTTTTCTTTCCACCCAGGTGAGGGAAGGGGGTTTGAGATAGCACAAGGTCGGCTTGGGCCAGGCCGCATTCATCACTGCATGAGGTCCATTGGTGCAGCTGAAACTGCTTTAGAGATCTTGTGCCAGCGTGCAGCACAGAGAGAGACTTTTGGGAAGAAATTGTACCACCACGTAAGCATGTTTTCACCTTGTCTCTATTTACATCTATTCCAGCCATCACCTTTTGTTTTGCCCATATCTGGAGCTCAAATACAGTTGCACAAGAGCATGCTTGCTATCTTTTATCAATAGGAATAAGAAGTTGGCACTCTGGCCATCATCAGCTTTTAAAAGTTGGTTTATTGTATTTCAAGTGTTCCTCAATCTTACCCAACAGCTGGGATGACTATTGGAAAGAAACTACTGGAAAGAAACAAGTGAAGGCAATGGAAAGAGGAAGCTGAGACAGTGTCTGGCACTGCTTATAAAAAAAACTTGTGCAGACCCAGAGGGAGTAATCTTACATGTACATTTTCCAGTCGTAGCACTGCCAAACCTGCCTTCGCTACCAGAGTGAAAATTGGATGAGGCGCCCTCTGCATTTCTCAGAAGTTCACCACAGGCACCCTGATGCAGCAACAGGCAGCACCTTGGGGCAGGACACAGCTGCAGAACTGAAGCAGGTTCTGCCCATCTGAGAGGGGAAGCTGGTGGCTGTCTGGGGTGACAGGCTGACCATCACCTCCACCCTGCCCCTGTGGAAGCGACAGCCCTGGGAGCTGGCAGCAGGAGGGAGCATCTGAAAACCTGCACAGGGGTTCTGACCACCTTTGCTGCTATAAACCAAGCCCCCAGACCTTGCACTAAAGTGAGTGCTGTTCCTGCCAAAGCTGCAACATTCACACTCCCGCCAGGAGCATGCCTGAAGCTGGCTCAGGCTCCAAATGGCTTTTTACTGACAAGCATCACGTGAACAATGCACTATGTGGGCTGCACAGGGAAATGAGCTAAGAGCAGGGAGGGGCTGCTAGGAGCATGTTACAAGCAACTACCATGTATTTCATGCTTAGTTTGGCTCAAGAGAGCTACTGCTGGATCACTGTGAAGATAAATGCAGCAGGCACAACCCTGCAGCTGTTTTCCTGCATATGTAACACACCACCACTAGCTTAAGAAAAACAGAATTGAATTCTCTCTTCCCAAATTTTTGTATACTAGGGCATGTCGCACAGGGAAGACTGTGAGTTGTGGTGTCAAGTGAGGGAAAGCAAACCAGCCTTGAATGGCTTCAAGAAGAGAGCAGGCAGTGTGGATGGGCACAGAAGTGGGAGTGGATCAGGATCTGGAGTCTCTTAATGACTGAGCAATGTGGGTGTCTTCCTAAGGGCAGGCTTAAGCTGACCAGGCAAAAGGCATTAAATGACTTTTTGCTTCTTTTTTCTCAATGTTTTTGTTTTTTGTCTCTGCAGGAAGTTGTTGCCCACTGGATCGCTGAGTGCCGCCTTAGCATAGAACAAGCTCGACTGCTTACCCTGAAAACAGCCAGCAAGATTGACACGTTGGGCAACAGAAAAGCTAGGAAAGAAGTAAGTTGTTTTTTTGGCAGCCTTGGACTAGGACCTGTGAGATGAATACCTGCACATTTTCAGAAGATAACTAGTTGAAATTAAGTGAAAACATGTTGCTAGAAGTCTGCCTAGTCACAGAGTACAGCTTTGTGGTGCAATGGAAACTGTTAGGGTGTGCTTTTGCTGCTCCTACTGAGAGTATATGAAACACTCAGCTTAAGGACTTCAACCTGGTGAGATGTACTTGAAAACTAAAACAGTTTAAGTATGGCTTAGCACACCAGCATAGTTTTGCATGGCTGTCCCTCCTAGAGACTTTCTTGGAGCAGGAATGGGAACAGCACAGCTCTCATTCAGTCCTCCAGGAGACTGTAGTATCTGATACCAGTTTTCAGTAGAACTGTTAGGTAAACATACTCACTTATGAAACTGTTATTAGTAAGTTCTCTTCTGCCTACAGATAGCCATGACCAAAGTGGTTGTGCCTCGAGCTGTGCTTAAAGTGATTGACTGTGCAATGCAAGTGTGTGGTGGAGCTGGAGTTTCCCAGGATTTTCCTTTGGCTTCTATGTGAGTAAGGAAGACTTATCTCTGCTGTCTGAGGGCTCTTTTTAAGATAAGATAATGGTGTAATTCCAGTACATGTTTGTTTTTACCTCAAGTAGCCAGAAGTCACGGGCCAGGTGCCCACATACACAAACTGAATTTTATTATTAAATGGCCATGCTTTATCCCAACAACAACAATAACCAGACAACCCACCCCAAAATAGCAAAAAAACCCCACACACATAGCTGCCAAAGGAACTAAACTACTCCTAACGTGCAGCATAGAGGAGCTGTTTCTAAAGCTCTGTTTAATCCCTTGTGCATCCCTTGGCCTTCAGAAGCCTTCAGAATTTCCAGCACATGCATCTCAACCCTGCCAGAAGATTTCAGCTGCAACGTCTCCCATGCAATGGCTCTTTTAATAAGACTGAAGAACATGACCAGTCCGGTTCGCTTTTGCAGCAGGGCTGGAACTCTGCCCCTAATTCAGATCTCCCTGCACAGGTTTGCATACATTCGGACCTTACGTGTGGCAGATGGGCCTGATGAAGTTCATCTGTCAACAATTGCAAGGTGGGAACTACTTGATCAATCAAAGAAGCTAACTGCAAAAATCTGATGTCAGCAGAAATCCCTCTCACGTGGATGGGGGACTTAGAAAAGATGACGCTGCTCAGTACGATGCTGTTTAAGCTAAAAGTGAATGAATACAGAATTGTGATTCCAGCTTGAAGCAATCAGTATTCTCAACCTTTACCCGTAATTATTGCATTTACTAATCACTACACTTTCCATAAAATTTTTTTTACAATCCCACACCTGAAGTAAGGGCACACGTAAAACAAATCAACAGCAGGATGTTCCTGGGTTCTTTGTAACACTGAATAAAATCTGTTTTCTAACAGGCTTAAAGTGCTTTATTTGCTCTGAGCCAAAGCACTACAACTTTTTATCGTCAAGTCAAAGCAACATAAACTTCATTACTGATCAAATGACATAAAAATGCCTTCCTCTTTCCAGAACATGGCTTCAGTCCAGTCCTCTTTCCTCACCCCTTCTCACTCCCTTCCTTTTCAGTGAACATTACATACAGTCCTTCTCCCACCCCCCTGTCCCCCAGGTCAGGGATAGTGCAGTGCAGGACAGGGCTAGGACACAGCAGATCATCTGTAGCTGTTCTTTATTTTGAACAAACTTATCTCCTCCCTTTTCTTCCTTTAGTCTTCCCTTGCATCCTGCCTTGCACATCTTCAAGCCTCCTCCTGGCTCCAGCTCTTTCTTAAAGATATCTGTGCTTAGGTGGCACTTTCCCCTCTGAAGGGCTGAATTTTGACTGGGACTAATGCTGACTTGCACAGGGCAGTTCACGGCCACTGCACTCAAACCCAGCTCTGCTATTTTGTGTCCCTTTGTGAAGTTCTCAGAGGTCACAGTTCCTCATTAACAATCCACTTTTGACTCCAGTTACTTACAACACAACTCATTAATACAACAGAACCAAGCAGAGAATACTGCACCATCAGTAGTTCTACTTCCTATAAAGGCAGGGCTTTTCAGCTTGTACAGGGTTGATCAACAACTAACAACTAACCAAGGATAAAAGTGTCTTCTTTTAACATAACCAACCCTAGCCTGATACTCAGAGAGCATGCATAACTGCCAGGCTTAAGGTCAGAACTTGCTGCAGTCTCATCCTGAAGACCAAGCCAAACTCTGTGAGCAGTCACCAGAAAGGTGTTCTAGCAAAAGCTGCTCAACTCAGAGTAGCACAAAGACAAAGTATTTACAGCTGGAAGCTTCCTGCAAATAAGTTTCTTCATATCAATTCTTTACATCTGACTTGAGAGCTCCTGTCAAGCACTCAAATAACAATCTACATTTCCATTTGTCTTGGTTTCCTCTTGCTTCCTGCCAAGAATGTTTCCTTGGGGGTTAAGAACGTCCACAAGTCAGTTGCTGAAGTGCATTTCAAATATGAAAACCTACACTGTTCTGGTTTTGGAGTTCTGCTCCAGAGAGTCAAAACCTTCACATTTGTCCAAGCAAGAATTGCCAGGAACCCAGTTTAGCCACACTCTGTAAGGCCTCTGACCACCCTGACTTCCCCACGCCCTCAAAGAACTGCTACGTAAGAACACCACTTTTATCTCATTAACAAGGCTCTTAATTCCCTTTATTTTAAAATTTTATGTACATATGAATGATCTGTATAATGTACACTCAAATATAGAAAGTTTTTATATACTGGATAATGTATAGAACATTTCACAATTACACTAATCTCTTACATAACATGTCAACTTGAAGTTTTTTGCTGAAGCTTTTTCAGTTTGGTAAAGCCAGTTATACATACGAATGTCTAATGCTGTTTGATCTCAGGGAAATAATGTTAATGATTAAGGACACAGTGAACCAGGAGAGGGACAAACCCTTTGGAAGTCATGTTCAGTGGGGAGTGATGGTGTCCAACTGGGAAGAGAAGGGATGCCTTTTTAGTGGGGGTTGGTGAGGTCAAAGTGATTTTAGCCCAATTCCTCTAGACTGTAGCTCAACTCCAGTCATGCTATTTCATAAAATATAAAAACTAGGAAAGTTTGATTCACAGTCTTGTAAACAAATACAAAGGAACAAAATGTGCTTACGTACAACAAGAAAAAATTCTTGTGTACCCATTTCAGCTGATCCACAGAGTGCTTTCTTACGTTGCAGTGTGATAGAGTCACTGACAACTTTTTCCTAAAAAACAGTCATAGAAAAAGGAATAACACTGTCATTAAACACTTGGAAAGGCAGTAATTTCACTTCAACATCTTGGAGGAAAACAGAGTTCCTCATCACTGGCCAGTCTGCCTTTGTGTCTCTTTGATGAGAGATTCTAGTCCTTAGCTGATATCTCCCACTTCGTTGTCTACCGGGGGTGGTATGTTGGGCATTACAGATGACGTCGTCCCTGCAGTAAGATAACCAGCAACTCCAGGGCCTTTTGGAAGGAAAACAGAACACCAATGGTTAGTTTCAGTTCTGAAAAGTGATAAAACAGCCTAATTTTAGACTCTGTGATCTTTGCAGGTCCCTTCAAACAGAGCCATTCTATTCTAATTCCCCCTGGTAACACAGATGCATAATCCAAGTCAACCAGACAAGCATTTGAAAGTTTTCTTTTGGATTCTTTGGGCTGTAGGGACACAAGGCGTTAAGGCAGTAGTTCCCTCAGTCATTAGGTGGGGTGGCCTGCATAAAGCATTCTCAGACTCGCTCAGTAGGTAAAAAAAGACAACAAACAACAGCATTATCCATCTCATCTTCCACCACAGAAGGGGCAGTAAAGAGGAGGTGGATTTCCTTCACCATGGAGAGAAACCACTGCAGGAGTGAAATGCCTTTGGGCACAAGCTCTACTACTGGGAAGGATTTCCCAGGCACTTGCAGGAAACAGAAGCACAATGTGCTGCTGCCTACAGCCAGGCAGAACTGCCCTGCACTTCTTTAGGGCAGCTCCTTGTGCCACTGCTTAAAAACTCAGCTTTGCACTGCAGCCGTAGCCCCCCACCTCCTTCTCCCCCCCCAAAGCTCACAGTTAACACTTAGTCATAAGGAAACAGACAGCAAACAATGAAAACTTGTGCTGCAGCAGGAGGTGTTTTAACAGTGATTCTTATCAGATTGACGACTGTAGAAAACTGCCAGCTCTCAATGTGTTTTTCCATCAATAAGTGACCAACCTGCTATCCAGCATACAATGCAGATCTTTGACACAGTGAGTTCTGCTTGCTCCTCTGCTCTCCCCATAAATCATCCTCTCTGATTTCTCCTCTATTTCCTCCCTTCATTCCCCACCTTCCCTTCCCACACTACAACAAGGAGCCAGAAGACCAGAGCATGGTTTATCTCAAGACAAAACAGTCCTACACTGCTGCTGCAAAAGCAGGAGAACCAAGCAAGCAGCACCACTAAGGTGATCCCTGCCTTTGGAAAGGGACTCTGCAGCACCTCAGTGGCTCCTGCAGACAGAGCCAGACCCAATCGTAAACAGCCCAGTGCAACAGTTCACCAGTGCTCCTGTCCCTCAAGCTTTCCCATTACTTATTATTTTCCATACTTCAGGAGTTCAATTCATCCATAATACCAGCAGGAATCAGCGCCTGCAGTTTTTAGTTGCCTACTGCTGTGTGCAGAAAGAAGGCAGGTTTGTCAGTGTTTTTGTATCTGGGAACACACGTGTTAATTCCATGGCATGCATCTGTTACTTGGAACGCAGCAAATGCAGCATGCATTTTGCATGATGGTATCTACCTGCTTTAGAGAGCTACACAGAAGTTAGCAAGCTGCCTGGCAGAGCAGATCTAAAGCCCACTTCTCAGGTGAAGGGGACTGCTGCCAGTTAGAAGGGAAGGAGAAGAGACACCTGAGGGAAGAGAAATAAGCAAGGGAAGTTTCAAGGGAAGTGCAAATAGCAAAGCAATTTGAAGCAAAGGCAGAATATAAGGTGAAGCAGGTCAAAAATAAAGCCTGTAGTTTGGTTTCCATCTGTGGTTTGCGTTTGTACAGCGTTTTCATTCTATATTTGCAAGCAGTTAAACATTAAGCAATCTAAATGCAGCACAGTTTGGAGAGCCACACTGCCCCCAGTCTGAAGCCTGACAGTTTCTGGTAGAAGCTTCAGCCAGGCTTTACTTCACATTTTTAATTCACAGTATTTAAGAAATACCACAGAATTCAGCACCAACCACATGAAGCATTCAATTCTTCTTTGTCAAAGTGGCATTAAATAGTAGTGATGCAATATACAGTAAGTTTCTGCAAGAATCAGTGAACTCTTGTCCAGAGCTGAAGTATTCTTTTGTGAAATGACATAAGAGTTATTGGCACATAAGTATCTGCTTCTATAATCTCCAATTCCAGATTTTACAAGTTCTTGCTTCATTTTCTCAAAATACATACCAGTACCTCACAAGAAACTTTTCTGCCTATACACTCATCTGATTTATACCTCCTTATTTCAGTTGTGCTCTTAATCAAAAATTTAAATCAAGATTCCTATATTAAATTAAATGAGAAAGTTCCATGCAGCATTGGAAGCCATCATAGCGACCTGTCACCAAAGACTAAGCCCATAGCTGGGAGGCTAAACTGCCATGCCATTACCAGCAAGAAGTTCACATCGTCTGCTTTGTGTATCAAAGAAAGGTGTGAGTGCTCTTCCACACCATCAATGAGACCAGTGGCATCATGGGGCACAGCTCCAGTCCTGATGGTACCAGTAGGGGACTCACCTAGAGCACACCACAGCTATGTTCATGTGTGCTGCAAGCTCCATATGCTGGCATGAGGCCATTCCCACCAAGGAACATGGCTTCAAGCTCAGGGCTGCTGGCATTCAAACTGTTCTGAGCTATGACCACAGCCTGTACACTACGCAGCATAATTCACAAGGCAAAATTAATACTATTCACCTACTTGAAGTATCATTGCCTTTCAAAGTCTTAGTTCAATTTTGAGGAGTTTTATTCTTGATCCCCCAACACCAACTTCAGAAAACAATCTGCTCTAAAACCAAAGTAGACTGATCCTGAGAAGGAGTGAGAAGTTGCCCTCGTCCATTAGATCTGGTTAAATCTGTCACTAGTGCAACCTGCAAGACTTGTTGGTGCCCAGACTACATTTCTGATTATTTTAAAAGTAGGTACAGGAAAGGCTATCCAGAGAAATACATTCTCTATCAGAAGAAAATGAACTCACTAAAAATGTTTTCAGAAACTTCAGATATTTATACAGCATTCAGGCCGAGCGATGGCACGAGATACTGAGGATAAGCACCACCTCCAGAGTGGTCTTAAGTCTGACAACTGAGTTAACAGTTAACAGTTCAGTGTGATTCAGGACCAAAAATAGGAAGGGATTGTTCACCTGTGAGGTATCCTGCTGTTTGAGTCTCAGAAATGAACAAGTCATGTTTCTGATCTTTGAAGGCACTCCACACAGAAGAACGAGACAGAATTTCATTTACCTGTAGAATTTGAACATATGAGGGCAGTGAGTGACACAACATTCTATGGGAACAAACTTATTTCCTAGAACTAGAACTTCCTGAAGTGATCACCAAATACCAATAGGCTGAAATACAGAAATCACAGATTTACAAGGAGACTGCAACAATTTGGTTTTTTTTTTTCCATTTGAACTGTGTGTATATTTAATAATAAATATTAAATATTTATTTAATAGCCCATAAAGAAAACTCATTTAGTTGCTTGACTTTCTCCCTCATCCCACTGTCAGGCAAAAAGAAAAAAACACAACACTGCAAGCATTTGTTTGCCATGCATCTATAGCATAAGGAGAAAAGGACTTTTGCTATACTATAGCAAGATAAGGACAGGTCTTTCCTGCAAGTAGGCCTTAGCTTTGAAAAGTATTCAACAAGGGCATGAGAAAAGGATTTGAACCAATTTGCATTTACATCCATAACTGCCCAGTTGTCTGCAGAAGCATTCATCAAGACAACAAGAAAAAAAATCAATTTCTAACAACAGTTCTGAAGACATGTCAGTAAAGCAACAGGCAGTCTGCAGAATACTTCTTGCACTTGGAATTTGTGTTTTTACCCAGTGCTTCTCTCTGTGCATTGAATCGGTGCCTCCTCCACAGGAAACCAAGACTGACAAGTTCTAACAAATCATGATTTTGTAGTTATTCTTAGTAATGTTTTGGGTGGAATGATGCTCATGAAAGCCATAACAATCCTAAACAAGGGATGTTCAGAGTTGGATGTTCCATACACAGAAAACTCAGTTCAATGCTTTTCAGTACGTACCTGTTCTCCATACTGTAGGCTGCGAGACATGGATTTCAGAGCTTTAACAATCTGAGCTTTTGTTGCAGATGGGCTTTCCAGGTTCTCAAGACCAATACCTTCAAGTAGTTTTAGAAGATAAGGGACCAAATCTGCCTTCAAAGCCTGCAAACATCCATAAACGAGTCACCTTAATATGGACTAGGAAGTTCCCGATGTTCCATGGTTTACACTGTTGTATTACTTTTTTTGTGTGAACCAGAAGTAACAACAGCTATTACAAAGCATTTATTTAGTCAGTCAGTTTTAGCTAGTCAGTTTTTCCTGAGCCTCCCAAATACAGATAAGCAACAGCAAAAATACTAACCAACAATCCTGCTCTGCATAGGTGCAGGTTCCATTGAATTACACCTCTGCTTCCATGTTATGCTTTCTCAGCAGACAAAAGAGAACGCTACTGTAATACAAGAAGCTTCATTGGGCAACACCTTTGACCAGATCTGCATTTTGGATTCCTGACTTTTTTTCCCAACATGAAAAGCACATTAATTAGGTGGCTTTCAGAAGGTCTCCTGGACACCGAGTTGAATCACAGAATCATTTGAGTTGGAAGGGATCCTTAGAGGTAATCCAGTCCAACTCCCCTGCAGTGAACAGGGACACCTACAGGTGCACCATCA
Organism: Lagopus muta; assembly: GCF_023343835.1. Taxonomy (NCBI): domain Eukaryota; kingdom Metazoa; phylum Chordata; class Aves; order Galliformes; family Phasianidae; genus Lagopus; species Lagopus muta. Next base: position 41,572,876 of record NC_064439.1, on the reverse strand, counting down.
GGTGCTCAAAACCCCATCCAGCCTGACCTTGAATGTCTCCAGGGATGGGGCATCCACCTCCTCTCTGGGCAGCCTCTGCCAGTGCCTCACCACCTTTACTATCTTCCTTATGTCCAGTCTAAATCTCCCCTCCTTCAGTCTGAAACCATTTCCCCCTTGTCCTGTCGCAACAGACTCTGCTAAAGAGTCTGTCCCCTTTTTTCCTACAGTCCCTCTTGAAATACAGGAAGGCCGTGTTCCCATCCATCAGCACCTCCAAGCCTTTTCCAGCAGGGCTGTGCTCCATCCTTGGATCCCCCAGCCTGTACTGATGGTGGGGGGTTGCCACAACCCAGGTACAAGTCCTTGCCCTGGAATTCACTGAACTTCCTCAAGTTCTCCTAAGCCCACTCTTTGAGTATGCCTAGGTCTCCCTGGATGACATCCTGTCCTTTGGGCACGTCAACTGCAGCACACAGAATGGTACCTCTGTTCCTATGAGCAGACTTGATAGCCAAATATCACATCTCTACAGAATGAGAACATACTTACTTGGGCTACCAGGTCATTTTGTTCCTTCTGAAACATTCGATTAAGTGCTTCACAGGCCACACCAATTACATCTGGTCTCTTTTTCATTCCATTCATAAGAGGGCTAATGGTCTCAAGTGATGCCATCGCTCGAACACAAAGCTATGAAGAAAGAAATCAGAGCACTTTACTTTATGCCAGATCCAGTCAGCCACCTCTAAAGTTTCCACAAGAAATAACGTTTCCTTTATCCTATCAATTCTCCATCTGATGTTCCCAGCATGCAGTATTTACAGTCAGAATAACACCCTTCTATGAAAGTGATACAAATACTCCAACTGCACTTTTCTGCCTGAATGCTCAGATGATCCAGTACCTCGTTGTCAGACAGTATGTGTATGACCCGAATGGCACTTTTAGGAATGGCATTGTTCTTGTGGTTCATAGCTTGGATTATCTTGTGAAGATGACCGAGGGGAGGGACTTGATCAGCTAGCTGAGGCTGGGCACTGAACAGGCACACAGTTGCTGTGGTAATGGTTTCTAAGGTTTCTCCCTGTAGGAAAAAAACAAAACCAGAAAATATAACTCAGTAAAGCCTTACATATGTAACATTTCTTTACTGTTCCACCTTATAGTATGCACTGCATTCCCAGTGTTTGTATCATGTGGCTTTGCACTGAGACTTAAAGCAAAAAGTTCAGGAGAATGCAATCAGCTCCAACAGCAAGAGACATCCACTGAATCTCTGGAGCACAGGTCATATATTAATTACCATTAAGTACCATTTTCACTAACTAGAGAACCTGATGTTTGGCTGCAGCCTATGTATGCACAGCAGCACATGCTAAAACGTCCAGGAGAATCACAACACCATAATGCCTCTTAAACGCTTTGGAAGTTTCTGCAGTGCACAACAGCACTGACACACACTGCGTTTTGCATGCTTCCACAGACTGCCACCACGTGTTCCTAATAAAGATGTCTGTTCTGTTCAGTGTGCAATTTAGTTGTCTCCCTGCAGATATAGGCTAGAAGCTGTCTGAATGCTGTTTAAAAATTCAGTTAATATAATTAAGCTGCCAGCTTGATGAATAGTCTTATTTAAACTACCTAATGTTAGCTCTTCTGCATTAAGCTAATTCTTAGGTGGGAACCTTATTTAGGTCATATAATTTACACCATCAGAGTGGGAAATTGGAGTTGCAGGAGGACACTAGAATTGTGAAGGCGTGAAAGTTATTAGGCTGCATCAAACAAGTGCAATTTTGTTTGGTTTGGCCAGTCACTGAATAACAATTCCTTAAGTCTTGTCATTACTCTAACATAAGCCTCTAAGACTTAGAGATACTTCTGTGGCTTCAGGGACTTTAAAATTACTCATACACAGAACTTGCTTAAGCATACCTACACACTTCTACATTGAGCAGACAAACAAATCATTCATGGTTCAAAGAAGGTGTAAGAATCAAAGTTAATCAAATACTAAAAGACCAGTAACGTGAGATTACTAGACAAACTCAAAGAGTAGAGTCAGAAAAACAATCATCTTACATGAGGGTTATTCTTCTCCAGTAGTTCAGTGAACTTTTCCAGCAGCGCAATGAGAAATTCTCTTGGTTTCCGTAAAACCCAGGCCGGCTGGGCAATAAATATCCTTAAGAAGACTCCTCCCACTGAAAGTTCACCATCTGCCTCACCATACACCACGGCAAAGTCTTCTGGCAGCTGTTAAGTCACAAACAACACGGAGTTATTACTTAGCAAGGAGTATTTGCAAAAACAGTAATTGTTCCTGACAGACCTGGCACAACGGAGCAGTTCAGGACTGTCTCTGAGATTCAATGTGTTATTACTGTTTCTGAACAGACTGACTTTTCACCTGGTAGTTTACGACAGCTACCTAATAAGTCACAGGACTTCTTCCAGCAAACTAGTACTCCTGGGGTCACTGAATTAGTTAAGTCTTAGAACGAGCTGAACTGTCAGAGAACTCAGAGTATTACTGGCAAAAATACTGCTAAGTGTCTGATTTCCAAATACAAGCAGAAGTGAAAATTAAATTAGAATAGTCATTGCAGCACTGAGCTCCTGTTGATGCTCTGAGAAAGAAGAAAGCACATAAACAGAAAGTGACATACATCCATGTATTATCAGCTGGCTTATAGTCTCCCTGAGGAGATCTCAAGCAGAAAAAGTACTTTTACCTTCCAGTTAGTGTCAGGGTTGTCCCTCTGAAGTTTAAAGTGCCTATAAAAAAAAAAGTATGTTTTAAAGAGCAGTAAAAAAAAACAACAAACCACCACCACTCTTCCTTTCCTGCTTGATACCATATCAATCTCCCTCCATCATTTGTAAGGTAGTTCCATTAGTTTTTAAATCCCATTCTCCTCCTCCCAAATCTTGTGGCAGTGCAAGATTCACTAATATGGATTGCAAAGATTCTACTTCTTACAGACAGAGCTCTGCGATAGTTTCTGTAGTGACTCTGGTAGAGACATGGAATTTGCCATGGAAAAATAACAGATTTCATTTGGAACGAGCTGAGAAGCAGGTGAAAGCTGAACTGTTCCACGTATGCAGGGTGGATCAGCAGTCTCTACTCTGCAATTTGTCACATACTAAGAGACAATACATAAAGCCTATGTTTTCTAGGTTCCAATTCCAGTAATTCATGGCTATATCAAAACTTAAACTCCTATTTTGAAATTGTTATTCACTCTCATACATGCAAAGGAGGCTCTGAAAACAGAAAGAGGCTGGATACAGCGCGACTACTATCTGAGTTTACACATGGTGTGAAATAGTACAATGGAAATACTGAGATTGCTATCAGTTTTGGCCTGTGGGCATTTGGTTTTCCATCTTCCCCTTATGGAGCAGAACTCCCCAAATGTCACTCTCTGGTAAGCCTTGAAGGTAGTGTGGGAGTGAAGTATGGCCTCTGTGCAGCATGGCTGTTGTTTATCCTGTGCTTTTTCTCTAGGACCTCTTATGCTCCTTTTTGTCTCTCATTTCTTCTAACATTTGCCGTATGAAGGAGGAACATTTTGTTGCCATTCAGTATCACTAAGAGTGTCTCAGCTGAGGACATAGATAAGCAGCAGGTCTTCACATACTCAAGCATCATTTCTCGAACTGTTGTTGATACTTTCTCCCTGGAGTTGTCATTCCAAATTAACTCTGGATTTTCATGAGTTCCCTCAAAGATATGAACAGCAGCTTCGGGGTTGTCTCTCATAGCATCCATGAAGACTCCAGGCAAAAATTTCATCAGCATAATCCTAACCTAGGAAGGATGAACACAACTGACCTTTAGTAAAATGTAACGTCTGAAACAAATCAATACTTACTGACAGAACAAGTTGAGAACTCAGGAAGTGTGGCTACAGAACAGAACAGCGCTGTGACTTCAAACAGTGCTAGCAAATGTAAGGTTTGAAGTCTAGGTATCTAATGTAGTCATTACAAATGGAAACCAAACTGCTTATTAACAGAAGTGTTTTATTCACTGTAACTAACAGCCCATTTAGAAATTAAAAGTTAACTGTTTTTTGAGAAAAATAGCTTGCTCTTCACATGAATGTTTAAGTCGCAGAAGAATTGGTTTCATTCAGTCTTTAGAGAGGTTGGCACTGTCAAGATAAGAGTTCTAACTAGAGCCGTTACAATCCTTACCTTTGGACCCACCAGCTTATCTGCAGTCATTTTGGCAAAGAGCTCTGCTGTTTGGGCTCGGACCTGTGGATGAGTTGAGTTGCAGAACATATCTAGCAAGTAGATTAAAGCACCTGTACAAAGAAATAAGAGAGCATTCAAACTTTCTTCTAGTCACAGGTAGCATAAATTTACTGATTTAACCACTGTTATTTTGAGTCACGTTTCAGAGAAATGGGATTTTGATTTACTACTGTACCTTTTGCCATGGCCTCTTTAATTATTTTGGTGCTAGATGTCAATGCATACAAGGTTTCAAGGACAAGCTGCCGACCTGCCAAGAAAAGAAGTATTATTAAACTACACAGCAAAGTTCTTTACTAATCAAAGAACTCGTGAGGAATTATCAATCACACATTCTCATACAGCAACTTAATTGAATGTTTACTACCTAAATTCCCTAAAACAGTCAATTAAATTACATGCAATTCAAATACAATTTGAATATCTGAAATTCAGATGCTTCAGCTCACACATTCAAGGTAATAATCAGGTTACTTAGAATGGTTTCAATAATCATCCCTGCTGAAACAGCATTTTAACATTGCAGTTAACAGTAAGCACAGTCAGCTCCATTCAAACTAGTTTTAGAATTGGAGCACTTTGCCCTGCAAGACTCCAAGAATTATACAGTACATACTTGAAGGTAAGGAATGCAGGAGTGCCAGTAAGTTCGCAAGAACCATCGCTTCAGCAATGTTGTTCACACATTCTTGGTTACTTGTTACTATGTTCACTACCTGTAAAAGTGAAAAAGCAAGGCTTGATTACATTCCAGCTTTTCAGACATCATTAAGAAAACGCAGTGCATGGTGAAGCAACTTATTAGCCAATATACAGCCTTTAATCCTGACACCAGATTGACTTATATCAGATAAGAACGGAACAAGGACACAAGCTGTAACTTGTTCCTCAAAGGAGCTGCCTGACAGCTTGGACCCCAGGCCTTGACATGTTTTAGATGCTGCTCTTCACAGCTACATCATCAGGCTGACACATGCTGATTGGCTGTTGACTTTTTGTTGCTCTTTTGTTTGTTCATTTTTACCTCCAGAGCCAACTGCTGCACCTGGCCAGCTCCATGAACACGCAGAAGGGAGAATATCAACTTAAAGTGGCCTATACATTCACATTCAGAACCTGGAAGAGATCAAAAATGATTCACTTCACATTTGCCCAGACATTCACTGAAGGCCATCCTAAGCCCACATTTGACTTGCAAAGAGATGGTAAAGAATAGATGCTTATGTATAGTCAAGTAATTACAGTAGTTCCTACAAGAGGGCAACTACTGCAGAATTAAATCTAGCCTCCACAAAGTCTCGGGTCAACAGTATTTCAAAAGAGTAGGATACTTCCTCTAAGGCAAGAGACTGCACCTGTTTTTGGATTGCCTAGTTCTATGCATTTTTACAGACAAACAAGGAAGTTCACTTATTTGAAGTATCACTGGTTCACCAGTACTTCCTGTCCTCACATACACTTGTCTGATTTGTGCAGCTCACCTTCTTGCTGTCTGCATCAGTAACAGCTACCTTCACAATTATAGCTGCAACATACAGGTTATTCTCAGACTGGGTTCTGTATCACTAGAAGCCATAAGTGTAACTCTGGTTGCTGTTAGAACCAAAAACATCTCCAATCATAGTGTCTCAGACTTTTCCAGTCTGAGTTCCTTTGACATGTACTCATAGATCTTTGCTGACCACTCTCAAGAGTATTCTCTCTTCCTGCTTAGTAAGACACTGGCATATTTATTGCTATGCAGTACTCAGGTCCAGGGGGCTCTTTTTTGCTTGTTTGATGCAAGGAAGTTAAAATCTCGAAGATTCTTCAAAGGATTACAAAATGTTACTTAAGTCCTCCTGGCAGCATCAGTCCAGAGTTACAGTTAAATGCTAATGTTTTAGAGAAGACAGATAACAGATAAGGCTCAAATTTTGCAGAAAACGAATACATATACTGATAATGTTCTCCAGAAAAAAATCCCACCACAAAACCAAGCCTATATATAAGCCTATCAAGAATACTAAGGTCTGCTAGCCAGCAAAGCTTTCTTTCAGCTAAAAGGAAGCTAAGACTAGAGTTCTGTATTTTAAGTTTGTCTTTAAGAAAGCCCACCAGCAAAGTGTTTGGTTTTTTCAAGCCTACCTGGGTTGTGTTTTATCACATTTCTCAGAGCCTCCAGAGCCATTTCAACTCTCCGTAACCGATCTCCATGTTGATTGGACTCTACTTTCCCAGTCTGTGTTATTGCCATTAATGTATGAAGGTATTGTGCTTGTGAACCTATGTAATCCAGAAGGCTTGCAGCAAATGCTTTAGGAAGCTTTGAAGAGATGAGAACATTTTCAGTTTTGTGATGCAATAGCATTCACACGGCAGAAACATGTAGCCAATCACTTACCCACCTTTAACAACTCTTCCCAAACAAGAAGCATTTTTCCACTATTGTGGCTGTAGCATTTGACCCATGGTAATCCTAATAACATATTAACACACCCTTAGAAAGCTACTTCAGTTGCTTAACATGTATAGCTTTTCCTAAGTACAGACAGGAAGCAAAGCCAGATGGCAGAATCACCATCTCCTGCTATTGATCTGAGAGTCTGCAGTACAAGCTTGTGGAAGAAAGGTATTAAACCATCCCTAGCAGCACATCTTTATGACAAACTCATTCTTGTCAGTTTATTCTGCTCCAATAGAAACATCCCAGAACACGCTCACTCTGTTGGACATAACTTCCTTAAAATCATTTTTTCCATTCATTTGTACCAACAGATAAATAAAGTAACATTCCAATAATAGTTTGGGGTTTAACAAAAAGATTCCAGTCAGATCTCACCTCTAGTTGGAAGGTAGGAACCTCATTGTAGACTCTAACAAAAATTTCTCCCACAATAAGCTCTTTCGCATGGTCACTGAAGACAAAATCAGATCCGTAGCTCTTGTCACATTCACCCTTTAAACAAAGAGACAAGCAGGTCAAGCTCAGAAAGAAAACAACCAAAGAAAGCATAAAGCAATAACCTGGGCAATGGAATAGATAACACTTAAAACAGATATCCACCGAAGTTTTCTGCTCACCTATACCACTGTGTTATAAGCAGATGTACCAAAACATGACATAATTTTAAATCCCATTACCATTCATCTTTAATTTATTTATCCATTTTTGAAATATGGAACATCTTACTCTCTTAATCATGCTTTCTTGTTGAGATTCCAAGAACTCAAGTAATTCAGCTCTTGTCCCGTTGTTCCAGATCAAGTAGGGATTCTCTGTGTTACTGTTAAGCATCTTCAGGGTCTAAGAGACAAGGAATATACAAGATTTACTACGTCTACTCTGCATAACCAAAGCTAAGTTTTAATCTCCATGTTTCATGATATAAGTACATTTAATGTGGGTTTCATAAGCAGGTTTAAAGTGTCAGGCTTTCCAAATACCAGGAAAACATGTTAGTTATTTGGTACAGGACAGTCTGTATTGTAATTTCTCTTTATTCTTCCTCAAGCTGCACTTCAGATTCTCCTGGTTTTGACAGTGGGTAGCAACTAACTGCAACATCACGTATGTTACTTCCTCAGCACTTTCATTTAGAAGTTCAGTCCCTGACATTGTAGTCCTTAAACTACCAATGCTTAACTCAGCTTCTTTCCTTCCATGTTTGTCTTGCAGATCTTATTCTACAGGCTGTTGATTCTGACCATTGAGCCTGAGGCCAAAATAGGTTTTTGTTGTTGTTGTTGTTATTGCTCCAGATGCAGAGAAAAATTACATTGCTGTTCTTTGTACCATGTTGGTGTAAGAGAGCTCCTGTGCTTTAAGAATGTTACAAGTGACTAATTACTTCTTCCCTAACTCCCTAGAGAAAGTTTTGGCCAACAGGTACTTACCTCAGTGGCACTGACCACAGCAAGTTTCCTTGCAATATAGGGTGTCAGCATTCCAGCCAAGCTTTTTCTGATTGCTGGGTTTTCAGGTGTAGCTTGTTCTTCTGAGAGATACCCTCCAAGTCGACTCAAGGCTAGCAGACTGAGTTTAGCAAGGCTATTTGCTACCTCCTGAGAAATATAAAAGCAGTTTTAAGACAAGAACTAGCTGGAAAAGTACCACAATAACTAGAAAGATTCATCCAAGACTGTCACACCAAGGTAAACAAAACTCATGTTCTCTACTTATCAGCATCACTGATGATGCACCGACACCTAATACTGTTATTGGCTCAATAGATGTAGTTATACATGAGTAGAAAAAACTGGGTCACTGAAATGAGCCAAAAGCTACAGAAACTGTTACACTAGATGGCTTCTGTTCAGCAAACAGTTCCTGCTAGCAGCTGTCAAACAACAGTGTACACCTTTTCCAACAGTGCTACTAGAGTTATTAAATAAAATACTGTTCAAAACTCATCCCATTCAGCAGCTGAGGAAGAAGTGCCCAACTTTAAGAGTCACTAGTTAAAGAAAATGAAGTGTGAGCCACTTATGTTGCCAAAGGCCAAAGTAACAATGCAGCTCTGAAGTGGTACATTAGATATGTTCATGGATATGTTTATGGAATCCCTAGCTGACACTCCAGAGAAGTTGCTTATCCTTCTCCTAGCACAAATTTACCTTTTCACTGTTAACAGTACATAAAAATCCTCCACTGTGTGAAGTCTACTAGAAATCATTGGTCTTTAGTTTTAACGGTTGTCCTTGCAATTCGCTGATGCTAAAAAATATTTGAGTACACTTATTTTATTAGTAAAAGATGGCAAACAACTACCCACGGTGTCTGAAATCCTGCACCTTTTTAACATTACCTGGTGATTAGAATCTTCGCTTTTCTGAATACCGCTCTCCTCTAGTGTGTAGTCATAGTTGAAGAGGTAACCCAGCAGGTACCACAGAACTCCCGCTTGGAACAAGTGCGTTTGTAGCCAATAATCTAAAGCAAAGGAGCTAACACACTCTACTCCCAAAGAAGCTACTCGTGGTATGTTCTGAAAGGAAAAAAATTCACTTAAACACTTGTAACAAACAAAAGCCAACTGGCTGCCTTACCAAAGAGTCAAAATTTGTTAATCAGCACTTAGATGGAGATGACGAAACGCGTGCAGTTGAAGTCCAATGTTCGGTAGCCAACAAATATACCTAATTAGTCAACATCCTTCAAGGAAGAGTCTTTGAATAGTCGTTTCTTAAGACTAGAAATGAATGTGGATGAGCTAAGGGAATAACAATTGAAGGTAGCATAGATTCCCAGGCAAGTGGTTTTTGGCAATACATGTGCTGTGCAGGGACTAAAGAACCTGTAATCAAATACTATGTAGTGTCATTCAAGCTTTCACATTTTCACTTACTATGAGAAGTTGGAGATGAGCTTGCTGTTCTCAATTCAATACAAACTCTGCATTTATAACAAGATTCACGTTCTAAGAGCTAATCAGCAAAAAATTTCTTGAAAGTTGTTCCCAGAAATTAAGCTGATTTAAGAGTGTTTATACAAAACAGCACATCAGTTAACAGTCAAAAGTATGTGAAACCTTGATAGTAAACTTAAAATACATTCATTAAAACTGATACAAATAGAAAAATAAAAAACAAGGCACTAGAGTTCTGTATCCCATAAAAATAAACTGGGATCTTACATACATCTTTTCTACTGTGCTCCTTTTTGCCTTAAAATGAGAAGACTGCCCTAAACAATGAATGCTATGTATTCATTTAGGAAAAGGACAAGAGCTCTTACCTTGCCATAATACAGTAACCTACAGAGGTCCTTAATGATGTTAGGCATTTCTGTAATTTTCTCTCTGCATTCCTCAAACTGAGCTGCCACACTGTAACATTTACTAATATATCCACACACCTATAAAAAGAAATACTTCACTGGTACCAATTGAAAGGCAAATGTATGTTTACAAATTCATCTTTTTTAAAATATATACATACACAGTTTCTCAGAAGACTGATATAAATTAAAGTTGCTACAACTTACCTGTACAGACATATCATCTGGCTTACTAGAATGAGTCAAGACTGCCACACAACGATTAAATGCTTCTTGCAGTACCTGTGAGGATTGGATGATATGTAAAAGTTCAGTCACAACAAAAACTGACAAAGGTTGGCAGAAATAAAACAGGTTTGGTAAGCCCATATATACTGGCTGAATGGAATTCCTGTTTGACAAAGCAGTCTGTTGCTCACTCATGTGCTTCCTAGGAAAAAATTCCTTCCAAGTGCTGGCACTAGCATTTGGGGCTTGACAAGAGTGGACAGCATTCATACATGAGCAGATATGCACAAAAACCCATTTCTGCTTACGTGGCTTCTTCATGTTTATCATTGTTTCACTTACAGAATACAGAAGCCCTCAACAGAATCCAATAAATAGGTAGATAAACATCGCATGTAGTTTTCTTATCCACAGTTGAGCAAACAAGTCTAAGCCTGGAAAAGAGTGTACTCTGCAAGAGATTTCTCTTACTATGTCCAGAAAAGAAAATATGTACAAATGGAACTAGGTCTCAAGAATGATCCCTTAATCTATCTGATGACCTTCGCATTGAGGAATCTAAAAGACTTAAATCCAACAAAACCACCTTCAATAAGTTTCTTTCAATCTACCTCCATTCCATTTTCTCTTCGCAGTTCTTCTGCATTTAATGCTGAACAATTGACTGTATGGAAAGCAAGTTCTGTGGCAGCAGGCAACAGAGGAGATTCTTTGGAAAACAAGAGGTCATCTGATGTTTCAATGGTAATAGTCTTAATCAGCATAGGATAGCCTGCATACTTGTAAGGTTTCAACTCTGGAAAAAAAGAAAGGTCTTGAAGATTCCATATAGGCAGAGTTTATGCCATTTAAACCATAACATACTTATCAGTGGAACATATATGAGCATATAAAGACTAAGAGTCAAAGAAAACCAACGCTTAGGAAAATCAGAATAAAAGGGAGCAGCCCACACAGTCCGACTCCCTGACACATCACATAGTTCATGCTGAATGGAAGCTGACAAAATATAAGGGACAGATTCACTAAAAGAAATACTTCAAGGTAAAAAGACTTATCGACAGCTCACAAAGCCCCCAGGCTAATAGCTTTCCTAATAACGTCCATCTCCAGGAAAACATCTGTTCAGCTTTGCTATGTCTTCCCTAAGCCAGGATTATCTTAGGGTTTAAGAAGGTCCCATTTGTTTGACACAGCAATTATGTTCTAGTTTTATTTTTCAATACTTTGAAAGCCAGCAGAGATTTAAAAAAAAAAAAAAAAAAAGCTGGGATTAGGGTACTCAAACCATACCTCTCTCTCTCATTCAGGCCCTGAAAGAGGTGGTGCTACAGGGGACTCCAGTCAGAATTTCTGCATGATCACACTTTTGTGGTTATTAAAGTGAGAAATCTCAGATATACCCAGCATCTGCTGTCTACTTACTTAGTGCTAGTGAGGACCTTTCTGAATAGATAAGAAGTTAGTTATATATGGAGGACGATTCACACTGATTAGTACTGGAGCAGAGAATTTCAAAAGCTACTTCAGCTTTTTCTAATTAGGTTTAATTAGAAATTTTATTCTGTGGAAGGAGGTCCTACTTTGAAGCCCACTAGCAGACTGACATCATGCTGTGGCAAGGCAGAAACTACATCAACAGAAAGCAGACGAAAGAACTTTGAAGGGTAAAGCTGACCACAACGTCCAATAAAGAAATGAATTTAAGACATTCTTCTGAGATAGCATGCCTACCTTCCTTATGCCTGTTGAAGAGGATGCTTTGAGTTTTCAAAATCAAAATGATGTTTTCAGGATCTGGCCCATCTATCACTTTGGCAGACTTTGTGCACAGAAACTCGTATGCTTTATTAACTTTCTCAAACATGTCCTGCAAACAAAGGTAACAACTTCCAAATTACTACAAGTCTACAGCTCAATTTGTACGCAAGTAAAACAGAACATCCACCAGCCACTATGCTGGTTTTGTTGCCTTATTATGCTTCAGAAAATATTCTGGATAACCTCAAGAACTGTTGACGGTTCTGCTGTTCACAGTTGAGTTTTCTTCTATTTTCTGAACTCCACTATAGGAGAAAGACTAAAACTATTTTCTTGTAACAGAGATCTAAAGTTTATTTGACAGTAAGAATGGGCAGAGGACTCAGTGTCTTTGAAAGTGAGCTGTTAGCTTCTTTACATGCAGAGTAACTGTTTAAACTAGATGCTTTCTGAAATGTGGTTTGATCTGATTATACAAGAGTTTACTGTGAAAATTTTAACACTGCTAAGCAGTATCAGTTCAGTTACTCATCTGCAGTACTAACTGGAATCCTGTAATACGAATAAAGACAATGTGTAAGAGGGAGATAGAAAGTTAAAGTGGACATTAAGAACTCTTAAAACAGCAGAATCTGTACCCATTTCTTAGTATTATACATACCCTGCCTTCGGGATTCTTGTCGGGGTGATATTTTTGGGCCAGCCTGAAATAAGCTTTCCTGATCTTGCTTTCGTCATGCCTGTCAGAAAACAAATCCCTTTATACCAAATGACATCAAGAAACAAGCCTGAATTCTCAAAACACTATTAACAGCAGTACCTGAAATTAACAAGACTCTCTATTTCAATTTGAGAATCCTGCTCCATCACCTGAACTGACCAGGTAATCATGCAACTACAAAACAGAAATTTCAGCACCTCTTGCTCAGATATACTAACCAGAAGGAACTTAAAGTCACTGGGTATTTTATAAAAAAAAATATAAATGAGTTGTTAGTGATAAAAGTTAAAAGTCTGGATGTCTGAGTTCATAACTTGTAGTAAGTGTACAGCTCTTAATGCACTACTACAGAACAGTGGTATTTTTCTTTTTGAGGCCTGAAGTTAAAAACAAGTGGCAAGGTACTGAGTAAGAAATTCCACTGCTATCATCAAGAAAAAGGACAAGATTGGGCAGGTGGAAGGAAGGAACAATAGAGAACTTGAGTTCTACTTTGAGCATATTCAGATTCTGCCTTATTCTCTGCTATATTAAGTCTAATATATTTAGTCTAATGCCTCAGTCTAATATTCACCATGTAGAATAGCCTAGTGAAAGTTAAGGGACAGTTCAAAGCATTTTTCCCAGTTTCAGTTCATCTGAACATTTCACAGTTATTCTCTCAAGGAGAGCTGGATTTTCAATGCTCTGTATCTTAGAAAAAAGCAATCTTCCACTGTAAAAGACATGGGTACAAGATATAAGTGAACTGGAACCAGTAACTGGTTGCAAGTACTGAGGTAAGCTTCAGTTTGTTCACTGTACAGAAATTATTCAAGTGTAGTTACATACAACCTTATACACTGAAAACAACTTACTGTCCTTGTCCTCTGGGAAGGTTAAGAACTTCATAAGCATCATCTATTGACATGGTAGGTGGCTTCTTTTCCACCTCCTTCTTCCAGGCTTCTAGTGTGTCTTTCAGAAGTTTGATCTAAATAATTACAGTTTATTAGCATCTCATTCATACTCAATGCAGTACATATCATTATTAAAGCTGCACTTTGCTGTATGCATATCCTTATCACCCATCACCCTGAATTCAGAGACTATTTACCTCATCGTTTTATTGTTAATAATTATGATTCTCACTTCAGTCAGGTAAGGGAACAAGACTTTGCTTCACTGCAGTGCTACATTTTATTCAAGATTTAGAGAGCCTATGTGTTTATGGAAGAGTCACAATAGAAGAGGAGAAGTCTGCTAACTGTATCAAGATCTTATCAATTCAGTTAGTATCAAGCTACTCAGTTTCCTCTTCAGCACAGACAAATAAGAACTAGGAAATGTTTTTTCCCCACCAGCTGAGGTTCACTGAAACACTAAAGTTTGTTGAGCAGTTGGATGGTTTTTTTTTGTTTGATTGTTTTCTAAAGCCACTACAAGAACTGGTTAACCTTTGGCTGCTTCATAGCATGAGGTCTGTTCTGTTTTAGGATAAAGGAATGTTTAACCTGTTTGCTTATTAATTGAAAAGACAGGATTAATTATTTATTTCCAACAGACGTGGCTCTTGATTTCCTTACACTTTGTTACAAATCCCATTATGAGTCTGAAAGAGCAAGAACTGAATGAGTTCTAAAATTCTTACTTACTGGATCTTTAATTGGCCAGTCTGGAAATCTCAGTGTATCACAAAGATGCTTGAGGTAATAAATATTACAGAACAGTTCATTTTCCAGTTGTGGATAGTTGATAACTGGGATGGGACAGTACTGGTAGAGTGCCCTTGTATTGCTTTGAAGGCGAGGAGTGAAATCAGCAAGATGAGCAGCAATCTTCTCTATCATAAGACGCCTGAAAGTTACAAAGCCAAGAACAGTCCTCAAAATATGGTTACTGCTGAAGTGCATTCAACGACTTCTAACAGAAAGATTTCCCCAAGTTGTATGCCAACTTACAGAAGGGACCATTGTCCTATTCTGTCATGAAGCTATTGAAAAATAACCCAAAATGACATTTTTCCTCCCTCAATCTCTCTGTCGAATACCTTAAAAATTTACTGTAATATTAGAGTTGACTCCCCTAGACAGGTGGTAGTAGTAAATGAACACAAGTGTAATGCAGCCTACAGAGGTAGCGTATTCTCCACACATGAAAGGAACTCAAGTACGACACAGATAGATGTCAAACATTGTCAGATGTTCACTGAAAAAATTCCCTTCTTTCTGCCAATCTCCTTGCCTGTTATTTTTGATAGAAGCACAGGACACTGCCCATGCAGAAGCAAAAAAGGCATGCAGTACAGACATAGAAAACAGCTATTTTAGATTTCAGAGAAGTTAAAACTTAAGACCTATTCAGTATGAGATGCAGTTGTTCAGATTTATCCCTCTGACAGGAAAAAAAGAAAAGGTTACCTCATTTCATTGCTCCAAATTGCTTCTGGAGTGTCAAATTCCCCAAGAAATATCTCTGAAAATTTTTCTGGCTCATAATTTTCCAAGTAACACACCATTGCTTCAGGAAGAACATGTCCAAGAATACTTCTTTGAACTATATCTTGACTTTTAGTCTATGAAAAAACACAACACTGTCATCTCAAATTTAATCTGAATTCAGCCTTCCTAACCAACTCCAGAACTGGAAGATCCCCACCCCCACCTCTCCCTTATAGATTCTTAATGAATTTAATGAACTCCCTTCCAATTCTTAAGAACTGAGAAGAAAAGCATGAAGTACAGTTGAAGCAGCCACAGGTCACTTGCAAAACCACTTGGAAACAGGAGATTATTTTTTATAATTTACTCACTTCTTCAGACTTGAAGGCTTGCTTTGTATGTGCATATTTCAAAAACCTAGAAAATAAATAGTATTTTCTGTTTTAATTGATATTTATAGCATCTCTGAAAGATAAGCAGAGCAATATTATCCAGCTGGCCACACATTCACTTCAAAATGAAAGAGTAACAATAACCACTGAATGAATCTGAAAAAAATCCACCAAAATCTTGGGAACCCCACTGAGTATTTCCATGTTTAAGTGTTGCCTAATGTTCACCACTTTAGTTTGAAGGCCTTGTTCCCAAAAGCTTGTTTCTTCCACATAAAAACAACTGAAAACAGAAGCTGACAGAGACAGCCTTTCCCTACAAACTCCTTCCTGCATCATTTCATAGATGAAACAAGACAACACTTCCCTCCCTGGCAGGGTCATAAGCAATTCATGACATTAGCAGCTGACTTGACTGTGTGATAATGATTCATTTAGAAGAGAGCTTTTGCCAGCAGTCTCACATTGGTTCTAACAAAACATCCCCAGGAGTGTTTAGAGCAGTAGCCATTCCAAGTACAACTGGTCACAAGGCATTTTAAGCTATTCTTTTTCCTCACCTTGCAATAGGAAGTACATTGGAACCCGTGTACATCATGATAAAGAAGAACACTCCACTCAAATAGAAACGAGGTAACTGAGGGTTATCTTGCATGACATGAAACAACAATATAGCAACTTTTTCCACAAGTATAGGATCAAAAGTCAGCAGCAACTGAAATCAAAGAATGAACATTTACATTAGTTGCTCAAGGAATTCAAATTACCTATCAAAAATTCCAGTTTTAACCAATTCAGTTTCAGAACAAGCAATTCAACTTTAACATTTCATTTAAGGAATACTTCATAAAAAAACTAACAAGTTCAAAGTCAGGCTTTTACTCATTTCCATGCATTTTTGGACAGTTGATTACCTGAGTGATATGAGGAAGGCAAGTACTATCTGACAGGAGTCTCTTCACTCTAGGCAAGGGCCTTATGATAGCATTGTCTTGATCCCTAAAAAATAAGTTGGTAATGCATTAAGCAGACATGTCTTTACTCCCACAACAATGAACAACCTTATTAAGCCACAAGTATCAAGCTATTCAGTGTCATTCAAGGTTTTTTTTTTTTTTTTTAATTAAATAAATCAGACATTCTAAGCATAGTTTAATACTACACATCAAAGACACCTTATTTCCAAGTTAAATAAAAGCCTGTCAGTCAGAACAAGGCTCTGCTGCTGTGCATTAGGAATGTAAAAAGCTTGTGCATAGATTCTTGCAGTTGTTATCACAATATTAATAGTCTCATTTAGAAACTATTTAACCACAGGACTAGTTACTAATACTAGAAGGATCTTTAATACTGTTCATTAACATGCTGCTTGGGTTCTAAGAAAAGCTTGAGACAGAACTTGCATTTATATGTCTGCAGGAGAAAGTTAACCACTTCAGCTGACAACTAGTATTTACCTGCTGGGAAAATATCCACACACTGTGATGAGCATGTTGAGTATAAGGGTAGCAAGGTCAGTCTCATTCAACACAGCCTGGCCACTGGCAAGCAAGCACCACTTCAGCTGAGGAATGACTTGTAATGGTCGCCAGCCATCCATACCTTGAGCCCAGCAACGTGTTTTTGAAGTCAGCTTTCCGCTATCCCACAGCTCCTGCATCTGTTGCAAGAGAAGAGATGATTGAGTTGATTCATGCATTCAGAATGGCAGACTCTACCACAGTTCCATGAATTCTAACAGAACCAGTCAGTAAGTATGAAGGAAACGTAGACAGATTAGTCACTGTGAAATTGGGGCACAAAAGGATAGACAGTATTGCCAAAGGCATTTAAAGCTTTCATCTGCCATTGGGAAGAGTGACTGAGATGGCAGAGTGACTGCTATTTTAACAGAATGGATCGAGGCTTTTCTGGAAAATTTAGACATAGGAAGTTCACTGTATTTTTTTATTCTCATTTAAAAACAAACAAACCAAAAAGTCATCCATGTCCCTACTTCTCTTTCCACTCATCCAAACAGTCAGTCAGGAAAGAGACCTACAACTTTTAGGTTAGAAGAGCCAAGTCACTTGAGGTACACAGCTACTACCATACTGTGAGGAGAGTTCCAACCACAGAGAACTAAGATTTGCCCCTTAAAATGAACTAAAAATTTATGTAACAGAAGCTATAGGCTACAACAGACAATTGCTGTAACAACTCTTATATCAGCATTTGTTTCACAACTGGGCCTTTGGTCCCACATCCTCTGTACCCTTAGCAGGCCTGTTTCTTGGCACAATGCCCCATCATCCAGATGGAAATTTCTTCCATCAGACTTGAGTTAGAAGCAGATAAATACCTCTTGAAAGCTGTAAGGACCACTCCTTTCTTTGTCAGCATTGCCAAAGTACCATTCTTTCTCACTCTCCCTCTTCATATCAGGTGCTGCCTCAATCACGTTGCTCTAGAAATCGGTAAGATCAGCTTCAGTGCAACTATCACATTCCCACAGGAAATTTAACAAAAACACTGATTTTTTTAAGTGTGGTCCTTTTAGCAAAGCAATATATGAATAATAAGAATCAAAGGCTGCATACCTGCAGAGGTACTGTGGCTCTGCTTGTGTGAAGATGTGCTAGAGTGAGCAGATCCACAAGGATTCTAATTCCATTTGAATCCATAAGGTCCTTCACATTTTTCTGTTGATGGATGAACTGAGTTAACAAAACCATTCTCTAGATAAGAATTGTTACAAGTACTGAACAGTTTTATCCAAGAATTTATTGTGAGAAAATTTAAAGCATTAGCTAAAATGCCCAGCATGTTATCACCACCAGAATACCTACACATTTCCTTCAACTTTCTCACCAATAAACCACAGTTACCATAACCAAGAATACACAGCTTTAAAGCCTGCTTTGAGATCTGATTTTTTTCTTAAAGTTAAACCTGAATGACTACTTCAGACCATTTTATACATGAACTGTTAACTGTACAGGTGTACCTTACCTTATTAAGGATCAACTTGTTGAGAAACAGTATCAGTCTATCCCGCTCAAGCCTATCAGTGCACTATTGCAGCAGAAGAGAACAAATCAGTGTTTAATAGCATATGAGAAGTTACCTTCAAGAATCAATACAGTTGTGCCCACAAAGACCCATTTACTTTTTTCCTGCCCCAAATAATACCACTGATTATTAAATGCATTATTTACGCACAGCTTTCTGCTACTGAAATTGAAAAGTCCTGTTCCTATCTACCATCATCTTTTTTTGCTCTAACAAGAATCAAGGCAAAAATATGAGACTGGTTCAGTTTCACTTAAAACAACCATATCTGAAACCCAAACTGATGTGAGCAAAACCCCCCCTTCTTCAGATTACATGGAGATATATTTTTGAAAGTTGTATGTGTTGTCAAACACGATTCAGCAAACACACTGAATGGCCAAAGCAGTTACCATTAAAATGCAATGCATAGCATGTGTCCATCTAAGGCTAACATTTCATGAAGTCTGAGGTTGTTGCCATTATTCTTAAAGTCAGCATTTCCAAATATGACGTGGAACAAGGTCATCCTCTTAGAAGCTTTGTTTCTTGTGCTCACTTCAAATTTCACAGCAACTTGAATCTCAACACATGCTGGACTAGCTGTACATTAACTACTGTTTCACATTGCTTTCCATAACTCTTACCCGTTCTAACATCCCAACAATATACTTAGTATCTGAAAACGGTCCTATTTCTTCATGACATCTTCCATAAACAATGGCCAACGCTTGCAGACATAGGCATTTCATATTTACTTTTGGGGTAAGCAAGAAGCGATGGTAGAGCTCATTGAAGAATTCATATCTATGAAAGAGAAGAGGTTTTAGTAAAGAAAAACAGACTCCAGAGTAAGATAAGGTTTTTAGTAATAACTCACGATTTTTTGATTGCTCCACTCTCTTCAGTTTCGTCTTCTTCCAGTAACAATCTCAAATAATAATCCCCTATTTTTATTTCCTCAGAAAGGCACTCATATTTTACCTATAACATAAAACAGGTTACTCAGTGAACCAAAAAAAAAAAAAAGCTTACTGTTTTTACTTGCATAAGCATTTCCTATAATCTGAGAAAGATTAAAATCCCTTGCAAATTTGTGGTTTAAGTAACATCTAAAAATAAAAACCTTAATTAAGCTCAACTGTTGTTCCCCTGAACAAATGAAGTACCTGATGTTACTGAAATTCCAGCTTCCAGTCTTTAACTAACTTGCATTTAACATCAGTATTTTTAGCAACTTGGATAACGTGATATATTCAATGAGTCAAGCTTTAATAAGCAGTTACTGCACTGCAAGATATTTTATTCAATGTTACTACAAGTATGAAACACCAGCATCACTTAATTGCTAGCAATACTTGATATTATACTAGGTAATTAAAGTCTAGATGCATCAGTATACACACAGAGAAACTGAGGTAAAACTGCCTAATGAGAACCATCATTAACTTTAGGACAACTATATTACATCTTAACCACATGCCGTGCTGTTTAATGGTTTAAGCATTTGGCAAGCACCTAATTCATAGCTAACTATCTACCACAAGCCACTCATTGCAGTTGCTCCTATCTACCATTTACAGACAACTTTTTGTGGCCCCATAACAGTGATCTACAGATTAAGTGATAGGACACAATATGATGAGGTCTCAGTAACAAGCAACCTTCCAGAGCAACCTCAGACCACAGCCCCCTTTGCAAAGTGACCTGTTCTACAGCTGGCAGAGTAGCCTCTGTCATCACTACGTGAGCTAACTGAAATACTTAAAAGCATGGTCTGAAAGTCTTGATTTAAATAGCAAGCAGAGAGCAGCTGTTTTAAGACCACGAGCAGGATTCCCCATCAAGTCAGTCTCAAAATATCCTTGGTTGTAACTACAAGAATGCTAAGCAATACATTCCAGTAGCACAAGCCACAGAAAAAGCACAAAGTGTGTATAGGAACTCTGTTTTAAAGCTTCAAATCTGAGCTTTTGATTCTGCCCCAGTTAGCATCTCTGCAAGTGCAGAGACTGGAGTTGAGATAGCAGATACTGCTGTGCCTGCTTCTGACCCATAACTGAAGGAAGCAATACAAACCCAAATTTAGCTACTCGGTCTGGTGTGATGGGGATAAGTGCAGTACCTAAAGTAGCTCTTCCACTTTGATGACTATTCTAACAGATCTGACACTCATATGACATCTGAGAATTTCTCAAAAGCAGTAGTTTTACTTATTTTGCTCCTGCTCAAATTTTAACATGAAAGTTGTACTGTGACAACGTTGGTATTGACAGTATCTATGAATACCTTATAGTTGAATTCAAGTGCAATTGTGTTCACTCTATTACATGTTACATGCACAGATCTGTAAGTACCAAAATAGTACTTACACAAAAGCAGAGTAGAGGAAATGTTTATTAGCATATTACTGGAAAACATCTGACAAGCAATTTTGAGAAAGCTAAATTAGGATTATATCAATCCCTTAACAGGAGCTTACAGTGCTGTTCTGACTTCAAGTACTGCTATTCCTAGAATGTGAAAAATCTTCCATCTGTAATCTACTGAGCAACATGGTTTTAACCACATAACCACTTCATGGTTTGACAGATCAGTACTTTATTTCCACTGTATCTCTTGTGCTCCTAGGGTAATTAAGAGTAGAAACTTGCAAGCAGGAAGTGGCTCACAGAACTACCCAAAACAAGTCTCATGAACACTCAAAACCAAGTATGACAACAAGCGTGGCAACAACATCATACTAAATTGCCTTTGTTCCTCTTATGCAAGTATAATTTATCTTTAAAGTGTCACTTATTACTTAGCAAGACTGAAACCTCTTCAGCTTGACAGCAGACAGTACAACCCATCCATAGCCTCAAATTCTGGCAGTTTATTCTATAACCCCAGAATTGTAGCTTGCTGTCAGGGACTTTCAACACAACACGTACTCAGGCAGCTAGAAACAAAAAAATGACAATTTAATTAGCCATATTTTACAATGCAAGTTCTCCAACAGAGTCATTTACCTCAAACTCCTGATGGTTCCACGAGATAACACTAGCACTACCAAGTTCTCTGTCAATATTAAATGCTCTCATTTCAGACTCAAGAGTATCTCTCAGTTCTTCCCGTGTTTTGAAGTTCCAAATCAAGTTTGATCTAGCATGATCCTGAAGAAATCTAGGAAAGAAATTACAAAGTTAAAACTCCTCAAACATCATCTGAAAGGCCGACAAGAATCAGCTAGCAAGACAGAGAAGGTTAGCAATACTGAATCTTAATTAGAAGGCACTGAGTAGCAGTCTCTAGTTTATTAGAAGAATTACAGTCACTTCCTTTTATACTGTTTTCGTTGTCATGGACATCTAAAGCACATTATTTATTTCCTCTCTTTTGGCTCAGTTATATGCATGCAGCTGATGAACTGGGTATTTGCAAGCTGTTCACTGTATATCAGGAACAACCACCCAAAGCAGCAAAAAAGCACACAGCTTGTGCACATTTTGAACAAGAAGAGTAGTTTATGCAGGAGAAAAAGTTGATATCTCAGATGTCACAAGACAGTCAGAAGATGCTGTTCAGTGACAGTTTAAAAGAAAAGCTTGGATCTAGAGACTGGCTGAGAGCATTACTTGAATACACAATCAGAAGCATGTTGAATCCTCCTTTTATGGAGTATTTATTTAGAGACAGAGCACATAATTTGATGTTTTGAAACATTAAGCACCAAACACTTAAGTCTGTTGAACAGTCAGGCTTTTCACAACACTCCCAGCCAAAGAAAAGTGATGTTCACTTTTTTTTTCCCCCCATATGGAGGCCCCTTCCTTTTAAACTTTGACAGTTGTAAGAACTCATAGATAAGCAAGTTATATTTAGAACTTGTGACACTATTTAAAGTCCAATATACAAATATTTTCTCCCCATCAGCCTTAAGTTCATTTTTATTCAAGTTAATAGCTTATCAATGAGCGTACAAGTTGATGTATCAACATTCTACAATATTAGCATATTGTAATGTTACTTTGCTTCAGCCTTCAGCATCATGGAGACCTGCACCTGTAGCTTGTTGACCCCTTTTTGATTCATGGGGTAATAAAAGACATAACTTGAAAATATTAGAGAAGCTTTCAGATTTCCCTTCCCCATACCTGTCTTACAATTTCGTTTCTGTTATTAAGCACATACACCATTTCAAGGCAGGCAACAACTGGAAGCAATCCAGAGGTACTCAGTAGATATTAAAAATATACATCCAGATAAAAAGTTGAATCAGACTCCCACCATATTAATTTCAGTATTTTACCTGTAGTAAAAGAGATCCCAGTTTGCTTCTATTTTTATTCTTTGCCGTCGTTTCCTTAATATCACTGGCTTTTGAATAATATTCTGCAAAAAAGCCAAATTTAAGAAATTAACAATAACAGAGTTCACATTTTGCCTTTAAAATAAATAAGCTGGTGTTTTTATTCCTTCTAAAGCTGTACTTTAAGTTAAGCCTCATTAATAAGCTCTCTTTCCAGTACGTAACAGACTTTAACAAGTGTTATTTACACCATGCTAAATCATGCTAGAGAAACTTTCAGCTGTTTCACAAGTCAGTTGTTTAAAAGCAAGTTCTCTCTCACTGAGAAAAGCTTAGCTCCCACCACCAAAGCAGTCTCAGGGCTAGCAAGATTACCAGCATAAATCAGTATGCTTAACATACTGACCACTTAATATAACCATGCAAGACAACAGTACTGTTAATGCTGAACTAAACAGGCAAGCAAAGCTTTGAAAACTGTTTCAAAAATAATAATAATAATAATAATAATCCATGACCAGCAGTTCCAAATCTGACTTCTGGAGAAAACGCCAGAAGACTACATAGTTCTTGAAAGAAAGTAATTAAGGAAAGTCACGTAAATACATCTCAAACCTGACTTGGCTGCTGAAAGGTTCCCCAGGTTGCTCAAGCATTAAATCAATGTTATGTACTACATGCAAACAAGGGTCTGAGCAACATAATTCACACGCATGGCTGAGATACACAGACTCACCATATTATTTCTGTCCTGATTTTAATGCCAAGTTGGAAGAAAAGAAAAAAGGAACGTTTAACAAGTCACAACCATTGAACCAATTCAAGGTGGTAATAACAAACTTGCTACTACCCTTTCAAAGCTACAGTTGCATGTATGTAAAATTCAACAGCTCAGAATCCTGGACTGAAAAGCAATCAATCACTTAAGCTCAGTATACAGACAAGGTGCTAAAAGATGTTTGCTGAGACTAATACTGCAAAACATCCTGAAGTGCAATTCATCTTTACGTTGCCATTTTCCACTTTTTCCATTCATGCTTTGCTTTGATCCTAGTTCAACATTATTCTGTAGAGCATCTATCAAAATTCTGCACCTCATCACACATCAAGCTTTAGCAACATTTTACAAAGTTAAGGATTTCCCACGTTCAAGCTTAGTGTTGCAACAGATGAAGTATGAAGACTGGTGTGATCAATACTTCACACTCCCTGCTCTTTCCATCCTTCCTTATAAGGAATTGTAGATTGCTTCAATTTCCAGAACGCACAAAAACAAGTTTAGTCACGAGACTAAAGAAAGTTAAAGGGAAACACCTCATGATTCAAAGTCTGTCACACAGAACACAAAAACAGAATAAGAGAAAAAGGAAACTTCCTACTCAATTATTGTTTCAGATCAAAGCAACTATATACCACTGCAATGTTGAACTTAGTTTTATACATAATCTTGTGTAATTTAAGCACTGAAATACTTGACTTGCTGTGCAGTTTTGTCAACCTTCAGTGAAGTTCAACTGATAAAGAATTTGTATTGTTGGAATGCAATACAAGACAGTATTAAGCTTCAAGTAGGTCCCACCACATACAAAGCACATCATTTCAGAAGAAAACAGCTGTTTGGCTATATTTGGAAGAATATATAGATGTTTTTGCTATGTTTCAAATAATTTCCTATTCTCCCGTATAATTAAAAATGGAAGAGATGCACATAAGCTGCACTGCAGTTTGGCAAGATGCACTAAAACAAGAATAAGTTAAAGCTTAATCTATATCCCAAATGCATTTGTTGACTACATTCTTCTTAGAACTCATTTCTAACAAAAGATGAAGACTAGTAAAAGTCAGAATTTAGTAAACAGAAGGAGAAGAATGAAGTTTCTCCTATGTCCACATGTCTATTACTAGAAGTTTTGCTATCATTTCACAGAGATGGTGATGTTCCTCCCTATGCTTAGTAAAGTTGCTGTAAGAGAGAGCGTTAAGTATTTTTACCTCTTTTTGAGCTATTCCCATTCTATCTCTCCAGTGCATCAAGACTAAATCCACTTTCTCTTTGGCAAATTTTTCAACTTCTTTAGCAGCTTTTCCAGCTAGTCTCTGCCACTCTGGCACTTTATTAAACTTGCCATATTGATCCTGCAGAATAAATACCATTAGTTAATAAACTTGCAGCTGCACATAACATGTTAGATGCAAATCAGTGCAATACTTAAATTTCTGCATTAAAAAACAAAGTCACTAGGACTACACATCTGAATGGAAGGTAAGGCAGGTGCATATACTTACAGTTGCTATTTTTAAGTTATCTCTAACATGCATCCTATCAGCATCTTTTTCAGGAACAGGATCAGTACTGTCAAGGTATGCCAGCAAACCTGGTGGCTAAAAATATTTAAAACCAGTGTGAACACAGCTGCAACTGAAGAAACTGAAAAACATTACAGTAGGCAACAAAATGCTTTCTTTAAAATAGAAAACTTCAAAACAGGATGAATATCCTGTCTAAACCAAGTATGTAAAGTTGAAGCAGCTTTTGGTTTGTATTAGTGAAATGCTACCATCCTCAACAGACAAGTAATTAAGCTTAGGTACAAAAGAGCTCTTTTGCCTATAACCCGTTGCTTAAGAGAGAGCTTGCTGAAGCTGAGGACTGCAGAAAGAAATGAGGAGATCCTACAGTAGTACTGAGGCAGGTGAACACTGAGAAGGACCCATGGCATGACCTCTCATATGGACACATGACATTAGAGACAATTTTCTCATTTGACTAAGCTTTCTGGAAGTCAGTGACCAAGAAAAAGGACAGCCCACTTTGCCAAAGATAGAAATTAAAAATTTCTATCAGTTATTCTAAGCATCATTTCTCCAGATTTAATAATTCCTTACAACACTACTTGATAAACTAGTTTCACTGAAGCAACTTAAAGAACTTCTCTGAAAAGCTGCAAGAGTGAAACAACACAGGAAGTATCAGCCAATATGGAAATGTAGCAGAGTTATGAGCAACCAAAGCTAGAAAGGCCTGAAAGCATAAGCAGAACTGTTGCATTTAAGCCTTATAAGCACTAAGCACTAGGGACCACTGTTTACCACATCACCCACATTTTTGTTCTTTCAATTAAGAAAGTCAGACACTATTGTGTTGAACATTATTATTATTATTATTGTTATTTTTAAGAGTGGCTGGAGAGTAACATAAGAATTTGTGTACTTTCTACAAGCCATCAGTATCCTTCAAATAGATGCCAGACTGCTGGTCTTGCTGGCTGCAAATCCCTCCCCTGATGGAAAAGCAGATGTTTTAACTATAGCATATCTCAAATTTCCTAGTACTGCAGCAGATTTTACTCTTACTCTGTCTATATTCCATTTTTACTCACCAAAATACGTTTCAGCAGGTTCATAGCAGTTTTGTTCTCAGCTGTCCAGAGGCCAACCAAATGTCTACTTAGCTGCCTGAAAAAAGTCATTGAGAGGAAAAAATCCTGCAAGTTAGTATTTTATATAGCTTTATAAACTACAGAAATCTATACCCTTACCATGCTGGTGAAATGAAGATGAGCAAGAGGTTTGTGGTCTTAAGTGCGTAAGAGCACAAAGCAATATATTGTTCCAATTCAAGTATACGCTCAGCATGCTTTGATGTGTTGGCTTTAAGAAATTCTAGTGAAATTAGTGGAACAGTAGCAGCACATGCTTTTTGATCTAGTCCTAAAAGAACACTTGAGCAATAGAGCAGAAACTAAATGCCTAATTTAGGTGTAAGTTTATCCAGTTGATCTTAAGTTACAGTTAGATTTAAGTTCTTAGCTGCTCTAGTTGAAGTCCTTAATACCAGTTATTGGCTAGGATAGCCTCCTCTGGAAGCCTGCCTTCTATGCCAACTGACACTTTCTGCCAATGTTTGTCAACGATGGTTCTAATGTGTTAAAGCATTACTTAAAAGCAAGTTGTAAGTAACTCCAAACAGAACTCATCATGATGGAGGGTTTCATGCTATCTCTCTTCTGAAAGACAGAGCGGCAACAAGTTTCACTGGTTACTGCACTGCTTCAGCAACTTCTAGTGCTTCAATAAGGTGCGTATCTTCTATAGTCTTATATTAGGAGTGATAATTCAGTCGATTCCCCCATTCTGATCTGCGTGCCCTCAGACCCGCTTTTAGCAACTTCTACTCATTGCTGAATTTATGGAACAATTTCTGCTGAGGCAACTTCTCTCAGACAGGGTTGTTGATACTAACTGCATGCAAGATGCCCGAGGTATGCATACTAGGATTTATGCAGTTGCCTAACAAAGCTGAGCCTTTTTGCAAGTTCAAAATATTCCACTCGCTTTTTCTTTCTCTGAATATTTTCAAGAAAAGCAAAACAAAATAAAATTGGAGCTTTTCATGAACAACCTGAGTCCCAATTTGGCAAAGAAACAAAATCATTTTGGCTGCAGTCTCAGGTCAAGTTTGCTCTAATTAAACATTCCATCTGCTGAAGAAAACATCATTCTAAAGGATTGCAAGAATTCTTTCCTGAGCTCCCAATGAGTGAGCTAGGCCATTACTTAAGACTTTTTAAACATGATATATCAAGTGAGACTGACATACCTATTAGTAAGCATCCTCTGATCTGTGCTTATTGTAAACATAGCAGTGTGCAAGTGACGAGGTAAGGCACCTTCACTGAGAGCAAGATCTTGCATTTTGGTAGCAATCTCTTTGTCTCCTTCCTTTGGAAACAGGGCAAGATGATTACTAGAGAAAGAATCTTAGTTAAGCTGTTTTTATCTTAGTCTACAGTTCCAAGACCTTCTTGACCATCAGCTATGTCAAATAATACCTAAATGCCTGAAGCTACATTACAGTGTGCTTTAACTGCAAGTTTTCAACAGCAAATGATCAGTTGGAGTAAAGTCAAGGACCAGATGACTGGTAGTTCTACCTATGAGGACAGTAACTGGGTAAGTGAAGATGTGTAAGATAGCTCCTATGATAGATCAGTTATACATTTATAATTACCACCCTCATGCTACAATTGCAAGTCAGGATTAAAAAAAGTAAATAAATGACAGCCACAAGTAACTGTTGCTTGAATTTGGTTGATAGGAACTATTTCTAATAATGGCTTGGGCTTTCTGCTTTAGACAACCACAGGGATAAAAGCCACTCATCCAAAATATGTTGGTTGCAATGAATAACTGATTGTTCCATTGTTACTTGGCCATGCCCCTCTTTAGTTCAAACGACAAGAGTCACTGAGAACAGTATAATCACATTTAGCTAACACTATCTGGTGTATCAGTGGAAACTTGCAGGTTTACAACATCTCTATTTCAAGTGTTCATTCACTTCCATTCCAATAAACCACTAGATGCAATTCAGATGCATAAGCTGTTGTGACACAATGAGGCTCTAACTTAAGACCTGAGTGCTGAGAGTCAGTTAGCAAGGTCACAATACAACAACCATGAGCACGCCTCCAGAACTATGGACTTGGCCCATGCATCATGATATAGCTCTGGTATGGAAGCTATCCAAGTCAAATCCTTCATTAAAGCAAGAAAAAGAACAGAGGCTGACATAACTAACTTTCTCTGGAACACTGCTGCCTGCAAATTCCAGTTTCCCATTCCATCTGGCCATTTATTTAAAAAAAAAAAAAAAAAAAAAACACAAACAAACCCAAATATGGCTTATTCTCCCTAAGATACCCTCTTTAACATGCAGGACAAGTCTAGTGGTGCTAAGGTATGTGCTTGAGCTACATACAATATTAACAGCCAGACCTTGACTGCAGTATGAAAACATGCAAGGCGCTACCTAGTGTCCCAACCTGCATGCCTTCTAAACTCTCAAGTGCAAAATAAACCAAGTTGCTATATCAAAACACCCAGAATTAATTCTCTTCTTTAACCTCCCCCTCAAAACAATGGAGAAGCTAATGTAACATTAACATCAGGTATTGTTGAGACAACATTCAGATTGCAGTTCTGAAATAAGCAATGCATATTCAGTATCCAAATAACACTACTGAATCTCACCTCTATTATTGCCTTCATGACCAAACCTGCTCCTTTCACAATTGCCATGGAAGGGTGCTAAAACAGAAAGTTGAAAAACAATTACTGCAAAATTCAAAGACTACATTATCCATGTGATTCAGTCTCCTTAACTCATCCATATAGATCCTCTTAACTCCAGCTCCGGGCAAAAATTAACCGTAGTTTTGTGAAAGTTAGCCCTAGGAAGAGTTCCAGTCCTACACCTTTAAACAACATTCTGTCAAGCAGGCATCAGTTGGACTTCTACTGAAGAAGCTAATGCTTCTAACTCTTACTCAAGAGAAACAAAGTTGACAGGAAGAAGATCTAGCTTACTATCCAACTCATATTTTAAGGTGTTTCCAGAAACACACCTCAGATAACTCTATTTTGCAATGATTTAGCACATCATTCACTATAGAATAACTCCCTCACATGAACATCTGAAGATAAAGCAACAAACAGAAAAATTTAAGGTGGATAAAGTTTAAGCACATTAATGAGCTGAGCAGTAGACAGACTTGTCTTTCAGTAGAGCCAGAAAAAAAAAAAATCATACTAATTTCTTACTCTAATGACATTAGAATTCATATTTACTTACTAATGTCAGTAGAGCAAAAACAATTCATATTTACTAATTGATGTGTCCAATAATACATACTCAGCATTATAAGCAGTTAACAATAGGGTTTCCTCTTTAAGAAATTGAGAGAAAAATCTGCATTTTAAGCAGTAGCAGGACTGAAGTCGTTCTTATTTCAGACAGCAGAATAATAATTCCCAAGTCTCACCTGAAAGAGCTTAAATAGTGTTCTTCCATTAGTTGCCACCATTTCCAACAACATGTCAAACTGCTGCCCTTCAGTAGTCTCACTATACGGAGCACATAGGGCAAATGTCAGGAAGTCCAGAAGTGAACTAATTACTAGAGCACCTGTCCCATGATCCTGGAATTAGCAGAAAAACACTGCCATATTACTCAGAGTAATGACAAAGTATTGACTCCTACAACATACCAAAGATTCAGAATCCCATATATGAGTGTATTGCAAATTACTTTTTCTAAGCTTTAAGTCAGTAAGTACCAGTTAATGCTACCATCTTAGCTAAATGGAGCACCCTGCCTTTCATATTAAACACACTTTTTTTTTGTTTTATATGACATTCCCCAGATTCTTCAGTACAGACAGCTACATTTCTACCCTGCTCAGACCCAAACAGATTTAACACTGAAACTATTCCATGGTTTCTGCATTTAATCCTGGGTACCTGGACACTGAAAGATATAGCCAAGCATGATTGCTTCCACAGCAATTAGGAAAAACACTTGAAGCTATGGGTTTCAAAACCTGACTTACCACATGGGAATTAAATTTCTCTAGCAGGTTTTCTAGAAATTTCTTTGAAAAGAGAAGGGAAGCTTTGTTCAGCTGTTCCTGCCTCAAGTCATAGTCATCATGCATGGGCTATAGGAAAAAAAAAAGAAAAAGATCGACAAAACATCATCATTTCAACCCCAAATTATTAACAGCCATAGTGCAGAAGCCACACACATAATATTACTGCAGGTCCAAGCATACTGAGAAGATATTATCTCAAGTTACTTTATGTCTGAGCACACTTCCAGCTGAGCTGCAGTCCTTATTTCTACAGCTTTTAGCCTGAAATCACATATTACAAAGTGAAAGATATTACAACTTAATACTTACACACATAAGAGCACAGAGCATGTCAATAGAAGCATGGGTTACTCCATCATTGTTCCTTTTGAGGGCCTTCACAACCTTCATTCCTAATCGTTCTCTAAACCTTTTGAAAGAGCAAAAAAAAAAGCAAAAACTATCAAGATCAGATAGGAGTGTTTCTAAGTTGAAAGTCCAGTCATGGACCAGAAGCAGCCTGTTCACACTGCATTTGGCAAACCAAAACCCTGATGTTTATAGAAATTTTGCATTGCATGGTAGGGGCACATTAACATTAGACTTTACTGTTGACAATATGCAGTGCAATCACAAAAACCAGTTATATTTGTATAGCATTAATGCAAGACACTTCACACAAAAAATATCACATTTTTTTAAAGGTCTCAGACTATGTATGTTACTCTTCATGTCATTCAGTGGCCCCATTAGTCTGAAATCAGAAAGCATTCTGAAGAATTTCATTTTCAGAAGAACACTAAACATTTTTTTCTGTTTCCTTATGCTAGCCAACTAAGACAAACCCTGAGAAGCCTATACTTATTACTGCAGGAGCACAGCTCAACTTATAAGATTAAATTTAATGTTGAACTGAAGAAGATAGTAATAACATCAACATTGTTCCTTATGCTTGAAGTATCTACTTCAAGGACAGATGAAGGTGCATTGTAGAAGTATTTTGTCTAGGAAAAAAAAAATTTAAAAAAATCACTGAATGCTATTTGACCCTTAAGGGAGAGTATTTAGGAAAGAAATACCAGCTTGACAAACTAGTGACCACTTAGGGTTCTTAATTTACATGAAAGCCTAATAACAGCCTTAAAGTACTGGGAATGATGATATGCACAAACTTTCAGTCTTTCAGAAGGAGCCTTATGTCAAATTCTCACCTTTTGACAACAGACAAAAAAAAGATCAAACAACAATACCACCACCACCACCCCCCACAACTGTTTTCACCACTGCTTCCAAGCATAAGAGACTTCTCACTTACTTTGGAAGTTGAGTAAAGGCAAGGAAGCCCGCTTTTGAAGCCACCAGTCTTCTTACTGCTTGGAATTGGCTTTCAAGCTCTGCGTTAGATGCTGCAGTATCTCCTTCTTGTGAGAGCAGTGCTGTTATGGCATTATTAATGAGTTTCTCCTTGTTTTCTGAGAATAGACCCTAGTTAAGGAGTAGGAATTATTAATATACTTATGCATTAACAGCATCTTAAGAGGAAGGGCAGAGGATTTGTTCTTACATCCTGCGTAACTGCATGTAGTACTCCACTGTAGGAAATGTTAGCATTGAATCTGAATACAGCATCTGCAAAGTTACCATCTGGAAGAAGATAAAAATGTAAATATGCAGCATCTGACTAAGCATCTGGATAGTTAAAAGAGCATTATAAAACAACATAATAAGCTTCAGCTTACTTGGAGGAGCAGCCAAAAACCTCAAATGAAGGCTCTCTACTTCTTCATCTACAGGCATACTGAGTAATCCCCAGCGTTGGCCTTTTTGTGTGGAGGTCATTTTCACACAGACATCCCTATTACCAGAAGCTCTCACTCCATCCAGCAAACTAGCTAGGAGGGAATCTCTGGGTTGGGAAAAAGACATGCCAGAAGTTAGATCAGAGTACTGGTGCTAAAAGAAAGATGGTCAAAACAGAAATCAAGAAGAAAATGAACAGCAGCATTACATGGATGCTCTATCAATAGCATTGCTAACACCTACACCTCTGGAAGAAGTCTAACTTTCTAATGTACATTTCCCCACTGTAAGAACAGAACTGTCTTATATCAATTACAGACAACTGCAGTCTTTCACTAAAGGGATCAACTCTAGATTATCTGTGAGTGCGTTACATGCATTGAATTTGATTCTTCCTTCTCCTTTCAACAAAATCTCACTTAGCAGGATTACACTGCATTACAACTGCAACTTAGTCCACACTCAGGACTAATATTCTTTTGGTTGTTTCAAGTACAATCAACTAAATCCGCATCGAGCCTTTGAGCTGTCTTCTTTACAGTTCTCATATTACTCTCTACTTCAATAACGCTTTATTTTCACTTACTTTACAGCCTAACCTAGAACAACAAGCACAGAACAATACTGTTTACAAGAAACAACCTTCTTTTCTTTTTAAACTCTTGAACACCCTTACATCATCATTTGAAAACTTTCAGCAGATTTACTTGAAGTTCAGATGAATGTAAAGGGGAGAGATTTGGATCCTGTAAAAATCCTTATTTATGAGTGGTAGATCACGAGGATAACAAAACATTAACACCTTCCAGGCTCAGTTTCTGGAGGCTGAAACTCCAGAACACTACAGTGACAAACACCTGAACTCATAATCCATTGGAACTCCAGATACCTTTCTGTTGAAGAGTATTTCCGAATTTGTCCTTTGATAAATTCAATGGTAAAAAGCTGGGGATTTTCACAGTCACATACTATTGCAAACACCTAGAAAAACAAATCATATTGATAATTATGTTATTTTTATAATCTGTAAATACCTTATACACATTATTCAAATCGTACTGTTAGAGCTTCAACTTGAAAGAGTGTTACTAAAGGTTTACTCTTACCTCACCCAAAGGTTTCAAAGTCACAATGTTATAGGTAGCTGGATCCCGTTCAACTAAGCAAGCTTCTGTAAGAGCTAGTACTCTTTTCACAGGTTCCTTAAGAAAAAGGATATATTAGGATAGGATTCATAGCACATCAGAGAAACTAAGTTAGGTAAGCGTGATACCCTTACCAAGTGTCTAGGTGTTATTTTCTGGACAACAAACTCTGCTAAAGACGTTATAGATTCATCATTGCTGTATTTTCCAAAGCGAAGATTCAAGTATTGCTCAAATTCTAAGGATTCTTTCCTTATCCGCAGAGAGATGCCTATGAAGTTGCCAGCATGCTCTATTGCACTTTTGATAATTTCCTCCCTTTGCTCAGATGCGAACAGGTGCTGCAAGTTTTGACAAGAAACAGGTAAAATATGTGGCACACCACAAGAAATCACAGTTCTGAACATAATCCTTCATTATATATGTGCTTAACAGTGGAAAATATTCCCAGCTGGGCAAGCTAGGGTTGCCTTTGTTAGGTGTATAAAGAGAAAAGGTATTTATTACAAAAGATATCAACAATTAGGTTTAAATTTCCTTCTCAAAAAAAATTAAATACATATTTCTAAAGGCTATTATATATATAAAATATATATTCCTAAGTGATATCCTCCCACATACTAGCATTAAAGTAAGTGTCTACATGATCTTTTTTCCACTCTTGGCAACAGGCTGGGAAAAGTGAGGAGCCAGAAGGAACCTCAGTGTGGCAGCCTTGTGAGCTATCTCTGTAGGGCCACTATCCAATCTTGCTGGGTTGGTTCTAGAGGATGTCACATATTCCTAGTTTTATGCCATAGAAAAGCATGCTGCAGTACAAGAACAGGGAAACCCTGATCTAGAAAAGATGTTCATCCACTGTAGTGACTGAAGTAGTGGTATTTAAGTTAGCAATCACAAACTTCTGGAGGTCAATTTAAGCTGCTAGTGACATAGTATTTAGAAACATTTTTTAAAATTTTAAAACAATATTGCAATGCAACAGGCATTTCCCAAAGTTACTGAAATATCACCTAAAAAAATAACTGAAATAAGACCTAAATAAGCAGCAGCATCAATGACCAATCTATTCCTGAATACTTGCATCAATTAGTTAGATTAGCAGTGCTGCCTGCCACTTCTGCACCTTTGTGAACTGTCAGCAAATCCCACATAGACAGAGCATTTATGTTCACTACCCATACACCAGTATTATTTTACACTCCAGTTTTCACATGCAACTAGCAAAAGCCCCACATGCTGTTCTCAAATGCTTTGATTTCTCACTCCTGTGGAAAAAAATATTTAAAACCTGTCAGCACACTGAGGATCTACAGCTGTATCCCACAGGTGCACATACTTTGTTCAAACTGAAGCCTCACTATTGAATATGCAGATAGAAACATCCTAATACAATACCAAGATGTTGTTTCAATACTTACCAATCTACTAAATCCTCCATAGAGGATACAGAAGCCTCCTTGATAGCCAGCAATATCAACAAAGCCTTCTATGTTTCTGTAGTCATAGGAGCACAGGACTTTATTTGTTGCAGGATCGATTTGGTCAATACCTCCAGGAGTCACTTCCAGAATCACAGACTTCCTTGTATCACTCCAGTGGTGTTTGTAACAGTTGTACCTCTGCAGTGAGAGCTACTTTTAGGCATTTCCACAAACGCACCTTTACTACATAGCAATAATTCTTCAATCTATTAAGTAGTGTGGGAGTAAAGTTAAAAAAAGTTATATAACTTCCCTCACTGCTCTTATCTATAATGATAACACTGAATTAAGGGAAGGTAGCTACCTACTGGCAAGGAAATCACAACAGTCCAAGTTTAAGCAACAAATTTTGAAGAGAAAACAGCAATCCTAAGAACTTTGTCTTGCTGTAGAAAGCAGTATAGCAACAGACTACATGCATCTGTGGATAGGCAAGAAATTACTTATCACACAAGATGCTGTTCAGCCAATGACATTCACTGCATGTACCACAGTGAGGTGAGGACTAAGGGAAGAGAACTCAAAATACTGTGCCATTCAAAGGATTCTCACTGCTATTGAGAAAAAGCAGAACTGGCTCAAAGCGAGACTTCAGATCCAGATTTACAAGAGCTATTTAAAGTAGCACACGTAGCACAGACATAACTTCCAAGAACAACGCAGAAATCTTTAAATCATTCCATTAAAGAGCATGTGAACCAGACAAGCAAGATACTTTACCCGTCCTGTGATTTTTCCTTCTGAGAAGTCTGTCCTGAATCTCTGTTAAAAATAAATTAATAAATAAATAAAAAATAGCCACAAATGAATGCAAATATTGTAGTTGATCTATCCAGGAAGTCTAAATTTAAACTGGCACACCTGACGTGTCATTGTAAGTGATATTAACTAAGCCTCCTTGAAGATTCACCATTTCAGTGCAGTTTAACATATCCAGTATTTGTAGCTTTACTTGCTACCTATGCTACGCTAGTTGCTGCAACAGGCACTAGATTGAGAACATCAACGTAACAGCTCAAAATACAACTGGCTTCTCAACTTTTTACATAAGGAAAGAAAACACAGTAAACCACCAGTAAACCACCACAGACTGTAATGATAATCAAGGAATTACTGCTTGTTTGAAGAAAGATAACTTACCAGTGCCTCTGTTAGGAGTTCTGTTCTGTGCTCGGTGGAAAACTTCAGAGTTTCAGACTTTTTTCCACTCCCTTTGCGAAAAGTTAGACTAAATTCTGTTCCTTGTCCTTTTCCAACAGGAGAAATACTACAGATATCTCCATAAGGCCACTAGACAATTGAAAGTTAATTAGGTTAAAATTACTAATTTTAAAACTACATCTCCACTTACAACTCCTTAATACCTATAATTACCGAATGAGTTGCTGTAATGAGACAATAGCTGGCATACAAGGTGACAGTTTTAGCTTGAGCTTTCTATTTGATACTTACTAAAGTAAGTAAACGCCCTGAGTCCCTTCAGGGACACAGCCTTACAGTAATAAAACTTATCCCAGTTCATTTCTAACAGCACATCCAAAAGCAAACTATCATTTCCTGGCTATTAAGTTGCCTAATAGCACAAAAAAAGAAACCACTGGATATTTTTAGAGCTAGCAAAGGCAACACCAGATTTTGTTTCTGCTGCAGCTCTCTTCTGTCTCCACTCAGATCCCACCAGACTGTAGCTTCTGAAGACAGAATGCCACTATGCACACTGGATGGTGTATAGAAGTCAGAAAGCAATTCTAAATAACCATGTTCAAAAGGAACAGTTACCTGATTTGTAACTTCTAGAGTGTTTGGATTGTATGTGGTGATAGCATGAGTTCCAACTGAAAAGACTCTCTTATACCTAAAATAAGAAAGAATATGTTAGTTCTTCCAAAAATCAAATACAAATCCTGTTCAACTGCAGACATTAAATTAATGTGCTGCATACAAGCCATTGTTAGGAAATGGATAAAATACCCCTTGAGCACTGACAGGTATGGGGGGGAGGGAGCAGTGTCTGTCAGCCTTCTGAAAGCTTCTGTGTGAAGCTGTAATATGAAATCATCCAATTTGCACACCTGGTCACAACACTGTAACAAGTCTAAGTGCTACTAAGCCAAACCTAGTTTTCTTCACTTTGAGGAAAGCTAAAACTACTGTATCCAGAATGATTCACATCGCAGCAGCTTAAGTTCAATATGTGGCTAGTCATTTTACATCTATTTCACAGGCACATTAAATACTGACATCCATAGTGTATAAAAACAGCTGTAGCAAGGTCACTGGGCCTATTTCAGACACATCAAAAACAAGAACCACCAAATAAAGACAAGCAATTTCAATACATAAGTGTGAAAGTGAAGTTTTACCATGGTTTCATTTCTTAGACATGATCTACACAGCATATCCTGAAACAACACTACATAAGGAGACTACTTAAATTTCTGAAATAGTTTTGCAATGTAAGTAACCAGAATTTGAAACATATGAGTATTACTGATGCCTTACACTTCACACAAAGCTCTAGTTCTAGAGTAATTCTGCCTGGAATTAGCCCCATCCAGAAAGTCAAGTCAAACCTGAACCAAGCCAGTTAAATCCACGGTTCTCTTGACTAAAGAAACAGGACCTGAACATTGATATCTTTTTTTTTGAATCTGAACGAAGTAAGAATACCTTGGCTGGTTGTCCTTGCTAAAATCCAGTGTAGCAATTTAAGTTTTTGGTAAATCAAGGCTTGGCAGAAACAGGTAAGAGATTAACTGAATAGCTAACTAGACTTATTAGAAAAGCCCACATGATTTTCCATACAGTTGAATTTTCCTTATTTAATATGTTATTATATCATTTAAGAAGCGGGTCAAGAGAAGCGGCAATGAACATCTGAAGCTATTACTCTTGAAGTTACTATGGCTGCTAATAATTCCACTATATTCAGTCTGCCAATGAATGCTCCAGTTCTTGGAATACAAAGAAAATCTTTTGAACTGTTTCTTCTTCTCTCGTTGCACTATTTAGGTAAGCACTCTTTTATGCTTTGCAAATAAAACTTGTTCATGCTGTTCTTAAGAATTTATCACAAGCAGTAATACACTGTTTAACATTTTATTTACTCATTTAATATACTAAATACAAGTTTCTGCTGCAACATAACAAGCAGCAAGTATCTACCAAATAATCCTATCCCTTTTATTACAAGAAAAGGTGAAGTGACAGTGAGTTTTCAACATAAATCTGTTCTAGATTTAGTTTTAGGTTCTATAAAAGTTGATCATTTATGACAACAATACCAAAGTTCAAGATCATCCTACTGTGACTTCAAATGCTTGCAACATAAAGGAGCAGGCACTTCAATGGAAGGTGATGGGCAAGAGATGTAATTTGAGCACTGTATTTTACTTCCACCAAATGGTTCAATTTGTTTGCATCCTAAACTTGAAGGCATGCACAGGAACTTCAAGGGAAAGATCAGATCTTCTATTGTGTAAAAGAAAAATTAAGAGAGAAACTAATTTTAGTGTTCAATCCGAAAATAATACTTTATTGTTACTAACAGAGACAGCTCAGTCCCTCATGCTCACAGAAATCCAGATGTGTAGATCTTAATTCAGGTAAGCTTTGATTTAAACAAATACTTATCTTA
The DNA here is from genome assembly GCF_023343835.1 of Lagopus muta. Taxonomy (NCBI): domain Eukaryota; kingdom Metazoa; phylum Chordata; class Aves; order Galliformes; family Phasianidae; genus Lagopus; species Lagopus muta. The sequence goes on along the minus strand of NC_064439.1, from coordinate 41,534,546 downwards.
TTAGAATTGTGATATTTCAAATCACACTCAAGAATCTGTCCTGAGAAGAAAGCTTTCGCCCTCAGAGGCAGTTGCTCAGTTCACTGTGCACTCTGAACTAACCAGAGGGTAGCTTTTGATGATCAAAGGACAGGGAACTCTCCAATTAGATAATTAAGCAGTTTCATGATTCTTCAAAGCACAACTGAGAAAGGTCTGCATCTGCCACACTGCAATCCCATCTTCCACCCCAGTACTCCCAGTGTTCAATAGTGAGAAATCAGGAAGCATGATAATTAGAAGCCACGTGCTGATCTTGCCTGCAATAGTTAATGCCCTCCATTGCAGCTGGCATGGTGCTGTGTTTTGGATTTAGGACTGAATAATGTTGATAGCTGATCACTGCTTACACTGAGTCAAGGACTGCTCTGTTTCTCATGCTGTCCTATCAGCAGGTGTGCAGGACACACAAGTTGCTGAGAGGAGACACAGCCAGGACAGCTGACCCACTCTGGTCAAAGGCATATTCCATACCATGTGGTGCCACGCTCAAAAATAAAACTGAAGGAGCTGGCAGGTGGCTGCCAGTGTTTGGAGACCAGTTAGGTGTTGGTCAGCTGGTGGTAAGCAACTGCACTGCGCGGCACTATTTCTTTTTTTCCTTCCCCTTTCTTATTAAATTGTCTTCATCTCAAGTGATGAGTTCTTGCACTTAATTTTTTCGATTCTCTCCCCTACTCCACTGGGAGGAGCGAGCGAATGGCTGCGTGGTGCTTAATTGCCCGCTGCATTAAACCACGAGTCAAAAGAAGTCAGTTCCCACTTACCGTCCAAGCAGATTCAGGCCCCAGTGTTCAGTTTTATAATTAGAACAAAACAAAACTTGTTCTCCTCAGGTGCAGACAACTCACCCTTTCTGCTCTGGTGATGTTTAGGTAGCAAGCAAAAAATCTCAACAGTTCACAAAGCTGTTGTGCACATGAGAAGGACAGTGGACAACATTACCAAGGAAATCCCTGCACAGCTTCAAAAAGTATGTTTAACATACTTTAACATACTGACTTCAAACAGTATAACACATATGAGAACTTAAAGGATAATTTTACTTAGAAGTCTCTTAACTTTTGAAGAGAAGCACTGCTGAAGATTCATTTTTTAAATCTAAGAGACTTCCATCAAGTGTAAGTGTGTATTTGAGGATGTCTGTTGCTAGAAATAATCTCAGTAGTTTAACAGATAATCTATTACACAACATGTTAAGTATTACACCAAAGCATGGGAACATGTACAAAGGTATGCTGAAACACGATGTTTAAAACTCAAATTAATTCCAGTGAAGACACAGTCAGTTCAAAGACTATGCAGGAGGAGCCTTTAGTTCAGTTTTCACACATGAATACAAAAACTATCTAGATAACTCCAGCTATGGCAAGGAGAAATGTCATGTGTAACATTAAAAAAAACCCAAACACTTCAAACTACTTACTTTCCCCTCCATGAATGTTTTGTTGTGTAGAAGCAAGCAAGATCTCTGTTTTCTCTAATTATATTCATTTTGTGCCAAAACCTAGGAATAAGAGAAACATCATGATTTTCATTTACAGCTGAAGTTCACTAATCATTAATATGCTTTAAGACATTCAATTTGCTGCTCTGTCAATTCCGCATAAAGATACCTGTATGTTTATGTTTAGCAAACAACACATGGGTTAAGTGCTTGATGAGCTGAACACGAATCATTTATTTCCCTGTTTTATTATATCAGTTACTCTTTATCAACACTAGAGCACAGCCATTTGCTCCCCATTACTTGCCACATTACCACAATCACACTACTTTCACAGCAACATTGCAGTTCCAGATTTAAGCAAGTTTTAAGTCACTTCCAGAACACCAGCCTCCTGGCAATTCCATAAGACTGAAATGAGCCCAGTAGCTTAGTTACAGACATAGGGAACTTGTGTTGCTGTTTTTTTAAATAAACAGCAAAAAACAGAACAGTTTTTTTCAGTCTGAAATGCAATTTGAAATTAAGAAGCTTAGTCAGCTCTTCAAGCACACTGCTTGGCTACTACATACCCTCCTCTGTGCTGTAGAAGTTGAAGCAATTCCACAGCTAACATCCTGACATACTAATTTCACACATTAATATCTACTCCCCAAACACATAAAGGAATTCAGTGAAACTTGCTGACAACTGCTTAGTTGCATCCTCACTTTTGGAGAAGCTAAGTTCTAAGGAACATTTCTGAACACTAAACAACTTTTACAATTGCAACTCCTGCATCCTGAGCACTTGGGAAGTCAGGCTTCCATTTTACTTCACTTTGTTTTTTTTAAGCATGCAAGGCACTTAAGAGTCAAATTCTTATCTCTGTTTACTGTATTTATTACATTAATTTTATTTTTTAACACGTAAAAATATGATTCTCTTTTCTTGATTACTTGACTAGTACCGGTGTAACAGCAGCCTTGGAGCATCACACAGAACAACTGCAAGAGTTCATATTCATTGCTTGCCTGAAGCAACATTAAAGTAACTCAGCACACTGCTATAATCTGGTTATCTTTCTGCATTCAGACAATTCTACTTGATCAACACTGGAAAATTTCCTCATTGCTAATTTCTACTCCTTACAACTTACGGCTGTTCTCTTTCTGAGCAAAGTCCTTAGCAGTCACACAGTCGTAAGAAGAACAAATGCCCAACTGAAATTAATATGAGAATTCCTTCCCTCAGGTGGAGTCAGCACAATCACTATTACCCAGCAAAGAGAACTTGTGGCACTACCCCCAGGTTAAGAAAAAAGAAAGTAATATTTACATATTTCAGTGACTCAGTCTTCAAGTCAAATTTTCCAGAGCTAATAACCCCACTGACTTGTAGCAAGCTAAATTCTCTACATCTCACTTTTGGGAGTAAAGTTTCAGGAGTTAGGATATTGAGCAGCATCATTCCTGAAGTTCTTAAACAGGCTAAGCTGGAAAACTATGACATATTATTGCCATGAATAAACATCGAAATAGTAGGCTGAGTTTGTCCAAAGTAGGGAGTTTGATACACAACAACACATTTCAGATGTGATAATTTTTAAAGTTAGCTTTCAGAATAAAGTGCCAATCCTCATACCTCTCCTTTTTAAACTAGTTCTCTTGCCATTAACATATTAGCAAGTGGAATATAAGCTTAAAGCAACACTACCTCCATTAAGTATGGAATTGCAAGTTTGATTTGTCTGCAAACTCCAGTTCTGTCAGCACCAGACCTCTCAAATCAACTCCTGCATCTCCCAGACCTGACCACCACCTGCTTCAGAATAAAGCAAGATGTTCTCACGCTTGCAAACACGTAGCTCTGATACAGCTCTGGGGAACACACAGGAGTCCCTTCCACCAATTCTGACAACAGCATCTAACTAGATTCAGGATACTGATACATGAAGCCTCGTAAGCATAGTGGAAGTGACAAATCCACTTGCCTTTTTTCCTTAGACTAAAACTGCTAAAATCATTAAGCTTTAATGCTTTACTCATCACTGTGCCTCTGCAGAGTAATTGCAACCATCTCCCCCTCTGAGAAGATTAGCAGAAAGGCATAATATGCCAAGAATTAGTGACAATTAATTCTTATACACATTTTCCTGCTGTTTAACAGAGAACAAAGCTAACAACAGCTGAGTGTTCTGAGCTGCTGCAGTGAAGTTCAGAGGCTATTTTGTAGTTACCTATAGTTCACAGTGAGGGCAAGATGAAAAACTAATTCTAGTCAAAGATGTCTTTGAAATAAGAAAATAAACATTACCTCCTTTGACTCAGACATTGTAACTTCAGTACCTGATAGTACAACCACAGCAAGTTGTATTAATAATCACATTTAGCCATAGTGCCAGTGTAAGATGCAGTGGCTTGCTTAGTCATATCAACATTAATTCACCAAAAGATAACACTCTTACTATTACCTCTGCCTTCTTCTCCTGCCATCTAAGATAAATCCATTTCTGTGCCAAGTCAGTCATCTTTCTAAAGTTAAATGCTGCATTTCGCTTTTAACAGCAGTCAAGACAACAAGGCTTCAATTTTCATGATTATTTTAATACCCTGCAGCACCCACTAATAAAAAAAATCACATCAAAGGTTGCTGTGAAGACATTGTAGCACAGATTTTGGATATCCTATGCACGTGGCTCTCAGTTTTATAACAGATCAACAGTTCAGCTCTATTTCTACAGGCAACTAGTCTGAAAGCAATATTTTAAAAACATTTCATCTGTTTGAATAAGAGAGCATGTTGAATGTGGAATACAGTAAAAAACAAACAAACCCACATGAACAACAAACCTGAGGTTCCTGTAGGCAAAATATTGCCCGTGACTTGCATATTATGTTTAGAGAAGACCTAATGCACTCTCTCAGTATCTGAATAGTTTAATTGGTTTATGCCACAAGACAGAAGTTTGACAGTGCTTTTCTTTTTGGTTCTTGTAGTACTTTAAGTAGCAGTGGAACAGCTTTTGGGGAAGAGTTGAAACCTCATCTATGTTTTGCATGTACCACAAACAGCAGGCCCTAGAATTAAAGAGATTGGATTGCTACCAGGACACCCCTGCCACTGAATTTAAGCTACCTGAATAGGTGCATTACACAAGCTGCATTCAACTTGCATACACTTATCAATTCTCTATTCTTTCACATCCTTCAGACAAAATTACCAGCTGGGAAACTAGAGTCTATTTCAGGAAACAGAGATAAGTCAGTCTTAAACTAATACTTGTAGAGTTCGAAAGAAGCTGTGACCTTGTAAGCATCAAAGCAATAGGCATAGCTGTAATTACTTAAGCTAAGGAATACTTAAGCGTGCCGTCAGAAGTTTGCCTGTGGGTTCAAAATTTATTACAGAATTCAACTGCCTTTTTACCTGGCCATATTTTTCCTATGTTAACAGAAATCTTCTCTCTCTCTCCTAAGTGAAGTTTTAACCTATGCTAAGGTAGCAGTGCAGGGCCCCAAATAGGATTGTTCCACTATGCTGTCACAATGGGAGGGTAGAAGCATGGATAAGATTATACTTAAAGCTGAAGTGTGACTTTCCTGAGAGAGAGAATGCATGCTAAGAGGATAAAAAACAGTGACCAATTGAACAAAAGTAAGAGGAAGGCACTGGTAAAGAACATGGTTCTGTTTATCTGCAGTTCTACACGAACACCTTTTAGCTTACAGCTCTGGAACCTAATTCCTGTCATTTATGTATCTACTTTAAAACATATTACTGTAATTTGTACCAAAAAGTTTTAGCTGTCTAGGTTTCATGTGCCTCTTTCACTGCTCTGTTTGCTAATTGGCAATGTTTCACTTTCAGACAGATTCTTCAGGAATTAAACTTCTCCCTACAAATGCTCTGCTCTTAAGGTACTACAGCATAATAAATTTTGGAAACAGATTTGTTCACCTTCTGTGCAGGAACTCACAGCCTTTTTGCAAGGTGGGAAAGATGAAACCCCCACAAATCCTTAAAAGATAATCAGTGCAGGCTACCTCATCCACAGCAGCACCAGTGCCTTTGCTAAACCTGGACACAAACAGGCTGAGAATTTCAGCCTCGCTACTACCAGGAACAACAGTGGTGACAGTTGTGTCCATCTCAGCTGACTGCTCCCACTCACACACTGAAGAATAGTACTGAGGACAAATTGTTCCGTGCATGTTCTCTTTTTCTCTTCTGTCTAGATCAACTTTTTGTTGAATCAATGAACCAAAGTGATCCAGTAGCCAAACAGGTATGAGAACAAAAGTGTTTTCTCATTAACGGATAAAAAAAATAAGGAGTGTCCCTTTCAGTCACAGTTTAGCCATCTTGTCATGTTTTTTCAGAGTATGGTTCTATGTCAAGTGCTAGCAGTAAGGAATGATAATCAAGTCTTTTCTGGCATGAGAGCAGCCTTTTTACAATCAAGCTGAAAAGTGAAACAGTTGAATATTCAATACACCAAGAAATGGCTGAATACTAGGTGGAGTTTGTTTGCTTTTTTACGTCAGTAAGCTTCATTTACTGAGTCTGAAACAGGTTAAAAGAAAAGTCACTGGCTTGGTCTGAAATTAGATCTGGCCTATAAGACCAGTCCTTAGCGTAGCACTAGAAATGCAGTGATTCAGTTCCTCAAGACAATTAAATCTTTGGAAACCATGACGAAAACCCACATGACACCCAGAGGAGCAAGAAATACATATTAAATCGTTTCAGAAATTTATTCCGGCAAGGCTAAAATGCAAGGTTAAGTTCCTGGAAAGTTTTTGCAACATGGGGATAGATATTCAGCTCTGAGTCTCCAAACACTTAGAAATTTGTTTCAAATGGAAGAATTTCCAGTAGTAATGGAATTTCTGGTTAAGTGCTCTGGCACTTGGCCATCTACATCAGAGAGGAATTGGACAGAGATGCAGATCTCTAAAATGAAGCAGGCTACAGCCAAGCATTGTTTTTATCTCCATAATATTGGACCTGTCATTTTGAACCAAGTTGTTAGCATCTTACCAACTCGATTCAGAGATGAAGCCCTTGAGCAGCCTTCCCTCCTTCTCTACAAATCTCACTACAGGCAAGTAGCCCAAAGAGACAGTCTGTTTATCAGCTAGAAGTAACAGTTATTTTAAATCAAAGCTTCAGTTCTGAAACAGACTATTTTCTGAAAGGCTCTATTACTTAATCAGCAGTAATAGAACAGAATCAGAAGAGAACCCGAAACAAAGCAGCCATCTACCCAAATTTGTTTTCTCAGATTCACTGCCATTGATCCAATTTCTGGAAACGTGTAAGAGGAAAAGGGAAAACATTCCAGATGACCTAAACATCAAAAGCAGCTCCAGAGCAGAGAATAAGCACATTCACAGAGACTCCAAACCCAAACATTCCCACAGCTTGGGAGCACAAGGCTGGAAACGAAACTAAAACAATGCCAACAAACCATAGCAGTTAGACAGCATTTTCCCAGCTCGGAGCTCACGCCCGCTGTGCAGCTGTCAGGGCACACAGCAGCGGGTGGGACACAGTCCTGCAGGCTGCACGCACAGCCATTTCATCTGCCTGCTTGGTTCGACTCCCAGAACGCAAGTAGAACGTGAAAAGCTACCTTGCTAAGAAACGTCAAAACTCCGTGAAAAATAAGCACGTTAAGGGTAGATTTTCTGAGGCATACACTTAATTCTGCCCGTGCTCTTCAGGCATACTATTAATACTGAAAAAAATAAAGAAGCCTTGTCGGCATAAGCGCAAGCCTTCTCCTAATCTCCCCTACTCTTCATAAATAATTTCCAAGGCACCTCAAGCTGACCGTATGCTGATCTGTGGCCGGGAGCAGTAAGGTACCCCCTTTTAATGGGCACACGGGCGTCTATCTAGAAGAGAGCACACATTCTGCCCCGCGGCCACAAGAGCTGCATGAGGAGCGCAGGGCAGGCTGAGCACCGAGAGAAGCCCATCCTTCCCCCAGGACAGCGTTTCAGCGCCCGTTTCCACACCTGGGGGAGCGGCGCCGCGCCGCACGGCCCGCGGTGGGACCTCCGACGTCCGCCTCTCGCCGCACGGCGGCAGCCCACGCAACCTCGCAGCCCAGCGGCCGGGCGCGCGCCCTCACCCCACGGACAGCGCTTCACGGCCCGGCGGCCCCGCCCGGGGCTGTGGAAGGAGGCGGGGGCCGCCGCTGCCGCTTCGCCTCCCCCCGCCGCTAGGATTTACCTGGCCGGGGAGCCCCCGCTGCACGGACCGCCCCCACCAGCGCCGCGCTTCAAGCGATCGGGGTGAAGGGCCACTGAGCGGAGCCCTCGCCCCCCGCCCGGCAGCCGCTACACCTCTCCAACTCCCTCAGAGTCTGGCGCTGGAGGCCGCCATCTTAGCTCAGGCAGCGAGACCGCCCCCTCGACGCAGACGCCGTCAGACCCGGGCCCGTCACGGGACACGGTCAGCTGACATATTGCTCTTCCCCCCCACCCTCTCCTCACCCGCTTGCCCGGTCCTTGAAGCCGCTTCTCCCGCCTTCCTCCCGCCCCTTGCCCTGCCCTACAGGGAACGGGCAGGAGGGGGAGCACGGCCTGTGCGCATGCGGGAAGCTTCCGTGCCTTCCCCTCACCTCAGCCGTGGAGTTTGTGGGGTGGTGGCTCGGGTCGTTGAGGAGCAGTGGTTGAAGGGGGTGCCTGCGATTTTGGCAGCTCTCCTTTTTCTGTTGGGTTTACACCGATTTCTGTTGGCTACACCGATTAATTTGGGGCTCGCTGGTCGTTTCCTGCATGTGTTAAGTGCTTGTGTGATTTTTGGAGAATGCCCAGAGTTTTAATTACAGGGTTTTTTGGGGATAAACCGTGTGTTGTGGTAAGGAGAGCTGCAGCTCTGCTAGTTTTCCGTGCCCTCTACATCTTGGTTAAGTGTTCTTGAGGCCTGGTGGTGGTTTCTTGCTCATCATTGAGGTGTGTGTCACTAATGAGAGTGATGCTTTAATTGAATACACAGCTTTGCTAACCTGTAGCTACCTCTTTAAGGCTGTACGTTAAAGTGCCTTGAAAGGAGGAGAGATTTAGATTAGATATCGAGGGAAGTTTGTCACTGGGTGAGGTGCTGGCACAGCTGCCCAGGGCGGATATGGATGCCCTGTCCCTGGAGTGTTTAAGGCCAGGTTGGATGGGGCCGTGGGCAGTCTGGTCTGGTGGCTGGCAGCCCTGCCCACAGCAGGGAGTCAGAGCTAAATGATCTTTGAGGTCCTTTCCCAACCAAATCTTTCTATGATTCTATCTGGGAGAAAAAGAAAAAGGAAAAAAAGGATAAGTTTAAAGTTATAGGCTGCACATTGCTATTTTGTAATAACCTTTTCAATGTCACATAAAGCATTCTTCATGCCTTACATTTTACAGCAGATATTAAAATGACTGAGAAGTCATTTTACAATTGTCCTGAGTTTGGGAAACCATGTTAAAATGGCACAATAAAGATTACTTTGGGGAAGGTGAGAACTAATTTTGGTCGCAGAAGTTTGAGAAAAAGTTAAGATGCAGTTTTCTCAACACAGGAACTATAGAAGTCTAATTTTGAGGAGAAGCAATATGATTCAGAAGAGTTGGTTGTTGATGAGTTGATAAGCCTGGAGGGTTTGCTTTATTTGGGGGAATTAAATTTAGTCTTAGTATATTATTCATGTCAATATTGATAAGTAAAACAGCAGGTGACTCATCAGCTTGGTAGATGCTTATTACTAGATGCCAAAAAACAATATTTGTATAATGAAATTGATATAACAAAGCTAGCAATGAATATTTTCATAGCTAGATTTTAATTAGGCAACAGACTATATTTCAGCATGTTTAAGTCAGCTCCATCAAGCATTTCAGAAATAAATTATGTGTTTACCTGTTGTTCTTTTATACACTACCTCTATTTCTGGGTATGCTTTGGTACACGTAGTGATTTCAATGGTTATAATGTAGGGGGATGATAAAAGGAAAATACAGATGTGTGAAAGTAGAACTGAAGTAGTGACTTGGAGAAAAAGCAGATCGTTTCCATAAATTTTATTGTACAATATTTTTCAAAAATTAAAGTAGATCAGGATTTTGTAGCTGTTTCATGTTAAGGCATCCATGAAATCACGATTGTATACAAACAACAGCACTCTAATACTTGGTCACTTCTTGTGAGATGTGTTACTCCTGGGTGCTTTTAGAGATGTAACCTTGTTGTTGCTCTTTTGTTGTTGTTTTAACTTTTGTAGCAAGCCTAGAATACAGGAAATGTGGGGCATTTTACCATCATCTTCCAATTCTGAAGCTTAGAATTTTATTTAAAAATAAATAAGCAAAAAGTCAGCAAAATCCTTGTAGCATTGAAGTTGATGGTAGCACTATTACTAGCTGTGATACAGGCACTGATTCATCCTTAGTTTATCCAATCACAGTCAGGAGCTGTGCTAGAGCTGTTCTTGCTATTAAAATAAGAATAGCGGTTTTGATGTCTTTGAAAGGTAAAATGTTCAGTTGCTTCAGTCCACTTTGGAGAAGGGAACCCATCTTCATTACTTTAGTGATTCTTTAGATTAAAGTTCTAGAAATAATACAAATATCAGTCTGACCTTGTCAGTTTAAATGCTGCAATTTGTTAAGAGTTAAGGCGACCTTCAGTCTAGGAAGCAAGGTCTCTCCTTACATCCAATTATTGAAATGCGGAAGGAATGAAGAGTTCCAGTCCACTACTAAATAATTAACGCTCCAGTGGACTATTTCTGTTATCAGCACCTAATCTAAAAGACAGTGGTTTAGAACGGCTTAATTCTTCCTGCACACTACTGTACTTTGTGAGAGCAGAGAGCCAGTCTTCTGCAGGAGCAGTAAATACAATGATTGTAAAAAACAGCCTATAGTAACAGGACTCCAATGTTTTAAAAACAGATTTATTATGGTTTTTGGCAATAACAGAGGATGAGTTTCTGCCCAGTCTGCAAGCAATGAGCAAAGGACAAAATAACTTCTTCTACCTGTACTGTCTGTAGTGATGAGGCAGAATTTTTGTTGCTGTTGTGCAGCTTTCTGGAGAAAGGAAAGATTTTTCTACCCTTTGCTGTCTCACAAGAAAATAAGTTTCTGGTAGAACTGGGAAGACACAGTTTTGCATTCTTACTCATAACTTATATATGATGCAGGATTATCAACTTTGAGCCCATCTACTATTTTTCTGCCACAAAGTGATAGGGCATCAGTGATCCAAACCTCTTTGTATCTAAGTGGCACATTGTAGTTAAGCATTAAGTGTGGTAGGATAATTCATAGAGGAATAAGCTTAACAGTTGTATTTTTATTGTTACTTCTAGCTGCTGACTTAATACTTTGATGACTTGTTATAGGACTTGACTGTTAATGGATAACAGAAGGATTTTCAAATGGGCAAGGGTGCGATAAGTGTACAAGACCCAGCCTCTCTCATAAATCTCGTCACTTTTGCTCCTAATTCATTGCAGAATCCAATATCTAGCATGCACAAAGAGCCTTCTGGGAATCAGGCTCACATGACTGTATCAGTCTTTGTTTTTCTCTTTGTTATCCCAAAAATACACTGAGGCTATGCTGAGAGTATGCCAGCAGTTCAAAGCCCACTTGCAGTTTTTGTGAATCTTAATGTGTTTTGTCTAAAAACAAATGCTGATTGTATTGATAATGAATATTCTCTGTGAGATTAATGAGATATCCTGATAGATTTGTTAAATGATAACTTGTTCTTTTATCTCAGCCAGTAGCTTGATAATAACAGCAGCCTCAAGTGATTAGCTTCGTGATACTGTTTCTGAATTTCATTGAGTTATTAGTAAGGAGCTTCTTCAGCACAGTGATTCATGCTAAACTGCACTCATATTCATGTAATTTCTTTCAGCTACAATAAGCTATTCTCTCATTTTGGCGTTCGAGTACATGAAATAAATAAATTCATTTTACTTTCTGATCTCTACACTGGCCCATAGCCTTGAATAATTCAGTCTTTTTGGTGTCCTTCACGGTCTGTACAGATTAAATCTTACCTACTTCAGCAGGGAGGTTGGAGTCTATATTCTCTAGAGGTCCCTTCCAACCCCTACAATTCTGTGATTATTGTAATATTCCACTTCAAACACTGATTAGCATTATCTATTCAGGACTATGTATTCAGTGTTGGTTGTCTGCTTCATAACACATTTTGCTTTGATTTAAAACTGAAATGAAAGTTAAAGGTAAAATAGTTGTGTTGTTGTGTTTTTGTTGTTTTTTTTTCCAAAGAAGGTGAAAGAACAATACAGTGTTTATTCCACATAAAATATCCTACTTTCATTAGAGAAAGTCCTTCCCTTCTATTTTGACTGCATTTAGCCAGATTACATAAATCTGAAGAAAAATCACATATTCAGAGGAAACATTGATAAAATGTAGTGAAAGTTTCCAAATACTTCATCCTGAGATTGCTCCATCTTCGGCCTGCTGAAAGGAAGCTGCTATGTCTCTGAAATTGCAGGCTCTTGGGGACAATTCTGTGATATAAGGTACTGAACATGTCTCAGACTTCTTGTCTTCCTACTCTTGATTTGCAGCCCTTGCAGCAGAATGGCCTAAAACACGGACATCAAAAGATTGTGCAAGAGGCTTAGAGGAAGAACACATTGGAACATAGGAAAAGAAAACTGGAACTGCAGTTCCAGTTCCCGAGCAGATGCCAGTTGAGGCTGGAGTCATAGGAGTGGATTTTGACTGTGGGAATTTGAGAGGATAGATGAAGGTCTTCTAACATCTTATAGAGAACAGGAGTGACCAATTAATTAACTTCAGCAAGCTATACCTGAGAACTGGTAAGACAAGAAGAATAGTGAGGCCACAACTTGGGAAGATTTGGGAGGGGAAAAAAAATTTATGATCAAAAGAAACACTTCCGTAGGGAAAAGGGGGCATTTTCTTAAGGAAACTGGTACAGAGAACTCACAGCAGAGAGAAGATGAAAGTGTGTGAGTGAGGAGAGAAACATAGGGTAACACTGCTAATGGTACAAGAGGCTAAGAGAACAGATTGGGAATGGCAAGAGAACACACAGCACGGACTGGGGAATAGTCTGAGGAACAGAACTGTCTAAATGAAGGAACTAGAGCAGGATGGCAGGAAGGCTCAGATGTAGGAGAGAGGGAGGGGGAAAAAAATGGGCTTAGCAGAGCAATGGTATGGAAAAGGCAAGACAAAAAAGCAGAGCCCACAATAGCCCGCTAAAACAAAATCCAGCATTTCCCCAGGATCATTCTGGCTAAGTATCCTAATGCCAGAATGTTCATCTTTATTGGATGGCAACTTAATCCTGTTGCTAGTCTCTGTTAGCTTTCATATCAGAGATAGGTGAACATCTGTATGTGATACATCTTATAAACCCACGTCATAATTCTGTGGATTTCTTTTATAAAACTATGGAATTAGACAGCTATGCAATATTGACAGTGCAAAACCAGAAGGCTTTACAAAATAGAAAACTCCAGAAAATTAGGATTGCTTTGGCAAATAGTTGCATGTTTATGCACAGTTTTTTCCATGGGATCTTTGCCTTGCGAATTCCACAAGATGAAAGGACTCACTGAATGAATGTGTATGCAATACTGTGTTCTATCTACACTGATCAGTTTGGTGGCTTAAGATTTTTTTAGTGTATGCTATAAGAACTCTATTATTTGGGCTTTAGATTCATTAATTCCCATACTGGCATTTCTGTGACATTCTTCAGTATACTGCGTGCTCCAGGAACATGAATGAATTTGTTTCCACAGCACTCTTACCCTTCTAGCGTTTGACTTCTTGAGAGGAGACTATGCTTCTTTTTGTCTATATTCTTCTGTATAATGTCCAACTATCCTACCAAGAGCGGGTGCACAGGAGGGCAGTAAGATGATCAGAGGGCTGGAGCACCTCTCCTATGAGGAAAGGCTGAGGGAACTGGGCTTGTTTAGCTTGGAGAAGAGAAGGCTCTGGGGAGGCCTCATTGTGGCCTTCCAGTACTTGAAGGGAGCATAAAAACATGAGGAGGAACAGCTGTTTACAAGGGTTGATAGTGATAGGACAAGGGGGAAAGGTTTTAAACTGAGACAGGGCAGATTTAGGTTAGATATTAGGAGGAAGTTCTTCACTCAGAGGGGCTGATGCACTGGAACAGGTTGCCCAAGGAGGTTGTGGATGCCCCATCCCTGGATGGTTGGCGACCCTGCACGTAGCAGAGGGGTTGAAACTAAATGATCATTGTGGTTCTTTTTAACCTAGGTCATTCTATGCTTTTATGATACATTTCAGGTTCATTCAATGTGTTCTATGTGAAACCATGTCATGTCATATTTTACCTGCTTTACATATCTGAGAAGTCTTTTCCTTTTTCTTCCTTCTATCTTATTAAGTTCAACCACTTAAGACTTTGAATAAATACTAGCTCAGGAATAGAAATGCTAACAATCTGAGAAACTACAAGTTGAGAAAGTGGCCAGAATCTATGTTCTGCATTTAAGGTAACAAAGAAGGAATGAATTCTTCCAAAAAGGAACTTTGAACACAGCCTTTTACTTTTTTGGGGAGAGGAGGTGAAGTCATTGGTAGAAATACCTCGAGAACTTCCTTCAATGTGTCTGTGGTTGCATTGTCTTGCATTGTATTTAAATGTGGGCATCCAGGCCAAAAGCAGCTCGGAAAACATAAACAGGTTCTTTGCTTTGTCACTGCAGTGGACATCGGTGCCACATCAGAGGGAGCCGTGTATGTTTGATTCTTCATTGCAGCTTGTATAGCATTTAGAGGGAAAGTAATTACAGATCTGCTGATTCCCATAGCCTGGGGTCAAATCTTAGAATTATAAACAAGAGTAGGGTTGTGATGCCTAATGTGGGCAACAAGGAATTATTAATCTTGGCCCGAGTGCCTCAGGCAATCAGAAAATTGTTACTGCTTCAAAGAGTAAGAGAGTTCTTGAGAATGTCCAGCCTTTCCTCCGTGAGAAAATGAAATGAGTAAAGAAAAAGAGAAGAACTTACAGTGATGTACTTGCATGGTGAGCCTTTGAAATGATGGCCTCATGAGAAAGAATGTGAATCAGAAGGATTCTTTTGTTAATTACGTTCTCGAAAAAAACAAACAAAACACCATCACCACCACCAAAAATAACAACAAAAAAACAAAATCCAAAAAAACACTTATTTTCCAGTGCTGTGCGCTTTATCTTTTGAAATAACAGATAACTGAGAAATGCAACCATGTACAAATGATGGAGCTGCACGTTTGTTTTGAAAAAACAATAAAATAAATAAAAGAATTTTTTGTGTCCTAAGAATGTTCTCCAGCTCTAACGATTATTTGAACTCTACCAGTAATAGCAGCAGCAATGAAAAGCCTGCTGGCTACAAAATGTAGATTGCAATAATATGCAGAAGCTGCATTGATTTTTTTTTATTTTTTTTTTTTTTTTTTTTTTTCCTAATTTGAGCTAATGCACTTTCTGTCTGCATACTGGATCTCCAAGCATATTTTCTTGGTGGATTTTATTGAAATGTATTTTAATTTCATGAATGTTCAGTTAAGCAACAGAGTACAATTTACAAACAGGCGGTCTACAATAGTTAGATCTGCTTTGCTGAACCATGTTCAGCTGCTCAGAGTACTCAGCTGGTTCACTCTAAGATTTCATCAGACACCCCTGCACCATGGCACAGAAAATCGGATGCACAGTCCCTGCTGCTCTCCACATTTTGTTTGCTGTTACTTAAAACCTGCCATGACTTCCAAGTATTTCAAGGGTTAGCGTAGTTTCATGTATATAGGCTTTGTGTTATCTGTATCTCATCTAGGCTGCTCCCTCCACTCTTCTGCCTTTTTTTTTTTTCCCCATGAAAAATAGAAAACTAAGTCTAGTGTGTTTGCTTTCAACTTACTTCAGTCATAAAGCCTAAAAATCTGCAGTGGTGGTATTTTGTACTATATTAACCAAATACCTACAGGTGTAAATTCCTTCCAGTGCACATGAGGCTGTATGGGCAAAACTGGCCTGCATGCACTGGCAGCATGAGGTGCATCTGATCTACTTGCCGCTTATGCCTGAAGCTTCTGATGGATCCAGAAAGTCCTTCATCCCAGGAGATGTCCCCTTCTCTGATGCAGATGGACCTCAGATCCAAAATATAATGTGCAGTGATCCCAGAGTCCTTGATTCTAAATTCCCAAACAACTCTTAGTTTTATTAAGATTCTCCTCACCGATCGCTTTCAGGACTTGATTTCAGTGAAAATTCATCCTCCAGAAGTACTGGCTAAGATGAGAGCCATGACTCAACATGGAAAAAAATGTAACATTTATTCTTACAAATTAAGCAGCAGAACAGAAACTACTGGGTAAAAGAATACAAAGAATGGTTCACTGTGCAGCCTTTCTAAAGATTAACAGACACTTTCTCATTTAATCCATGCTTTGAGGTCTCCACAATTAGGACAAAAGCTCTCTCTGTGGCAGGAGAGTACAGAGACAAATGCTAGTGATCTACTTGAACTGCAGTTCCACTATATGTTACAGTTACTATCTCATGCTTGTATTGTGATTTTAGCATATTGCTGTATCACACTTCTAAATCAAATTCCCACAGAATATCAAAATCTTTCAGTAAGTAAATTCAGTATTAAAACATTAAATCCTCCTGCCACTTCAGACCAGCTGAATAGTCAAGAGCTTGCAGTCAGGACAGGCAACTCCCAAGTCCTCTCGGCATTAAAAAGCTGACAAGCTCCAGCTGGCTTATCTCTCTCCAACATCCTCATTGTTGTAGGGGTAAAGAGACCTGGAGCAAGCAGAATCCAGATAAGGAGAGGCAAGTGGCTGCTGTCTTTTTGGTAGTGTGTTGAGGAAGTATTTTGCTGAACCACAGACCAAGTTGTCCATCTTGGCAGGAAAAGGAGCATCTGGAACATCATTTTTGGCATGTGAATCATTACCAGTGTTCTTGTAAATGATGACACAGTGGAGCCCATGGTGCAAAGGTGGGCCCATAGGTGTACCCTATAAATATATATTTTCAGTCTCTTTGGAAGAAGCATCCAAGGAAATGAGCACAGGCAACGTGCTTATGAGCTACATTCAGCGATAATTAGTTAATATCCAGGTTATCAATAGAGGGAGAGTGTAACAGCATACAGCAACAGTGATAAACTCCAGCACTGTGAACTGTGGATGCTGGGAAACTAATAGCTGGCGTATCCCTTGTTACTGAACGATGTTTAAACTAAATACTGCACAGTGAGTCATTGAAAGAGCACCAGTCAGCATAATTTTCAGGCTCTTTCTTTCTTTCTGTAATAAGCAGAAGCAGCGCTTTGGAAATATCTGTTTTCTTTTGGGTTGGTAGGTTGTTTTTTTTCTTAAATATTCAGTCCTACCCTAATTTTCCTCACACTATTTCTCCTCAAAGCTTTCTATTTATGACTGAATTATTGATTTCCTTACCAACTTCTCAGCGTGGCAGAGATATGAGCATTTCAGCTTTCAGAAGTTTTGCTTCTGATGATAATAAAGTGTTTTCATCTTTAATATCCTTAAAATTGTAATCAGATGACTGTGCCACTTGGCCAAATTAATGGAAACAGAAGTATACAAGTCTGAGAAATCACAGCAAAGAAGGCAGAAATGTACACATGAAGTTAACACCGCTCCAAACCTCCATTTCAGGCAGTGTATCATCCATACTATCTTCCCACTTGTTCTGCTTTGCTTTGACACAGATCGTGACCATCGAGCACTATATAAGACACATGCTGTTGCTTTTAAGCATAAGCATATGGATACTTATGTAATTTTATTTAGTGCTGGTTTGTAATGATGCTATAAGTGCTTGTTTTTTTGGCAAAATTTCCCTGGAACTTCTGCTGTCCTATTTTTAGTGTAAGGCAGAGAAGCATGTAGCAAAAGGAACTTGAATAGTTCCTTACTTACACCTCTTTACTTCATTAAACTATTGAATTACTGGTGTTTTTTAATAAGAAGACATATTTGGATTATATAAGTCAGTTATTTACTTGATAAATTTCACAGTAGTGTAATTGAAATTAGCTTGTATGCCTGTTTAAGTAATTGGCCAGCAAGTAACTGCTATTCAGGTTAGACTAATTAGACTATGACGTTTAAAAATGCTTGAATGTACATGCCTGTTGAGGTGGCATTATAGCAGCCATGAAAATAAACATGTTATCTATCATGCAGGTTTTCTTGTTTCCGCTCTTGGATTCTATTTGGATAATCCATTGTTCGCTATTTCTCTTCCACTATTGGAAAGTCAAGAATAAAATTCATGACTACAGAAATCAATCTCACAGTGGCTCAGGCTTTTTCTGATACTTCTTCCCCACATTCTGCAAAACAAGTATTCACAAAAAAAAAAAAAGTGCCAAGATTAACCTTCTATGGAAAAAAATCTTTTATTTTGCGTGATAACAGAACTGACCCAACCCTTCCAATACAACTTTTAAATACACAGTGAAACTGAAACCTAGAAAGCTACAGAACATACTCTATAAGAAATAGCCTTAAACTAAATTGTTTATTGACAATGACATTAAAAATATTTATTTCTGCTTTTTTTTTTTCCATATTAAAAAGGACTATTTTGTATTTGAATGTAACTTCTTTTTCTCTATGACTTATACTGACAGATCTAGTGTTCTTAGGTTTTTTGGGAACACTAATATAGCTTTTTATAGAAGCACGCAGTGATGACTCAACACTTGGCACAGTTCAGTCACAGCCCTAAATTTATTTCAGTTCGACCAGTAAACAGTGTTGTAGCATGGTCATTGCTGCTTAAAAACAAAACTAGAAAAACTGACGCTGGATTTGACAGTGCTACAGCTTGTAACGAGCTGCTCATGTGGCATTCAGATTTCTTTTAAGTCCCAGTAGCTGTTAGCAACTGGCATTCCAATGCAAACATTACTAGGGTGTTTTTTGTTTCTAGAAAGAATTTGTTTCCTCTTCTGGAGTTCCTGGATAAGGAGATAAGGAGATAAATTATGCCTCTGTCCCAAATTTGAAGTACTTGCATGTTAGCAGTTCTTTGGTTCTCTGCTCATGCTTTACCATCTCGGAGGACCTACCTTTCCAAGCCTTTGCCTGTGCAAGCACTCTCAGTGTGAGCAGTCAAGAGAACTATCTGCATGCATGGTGTGTAATCACACGGGAGGATTTCCAAGAGGTGGCTGCAAGTATACTGATGACTTTTTTTTCTCTATCTTTACACTCAGTTGCCAATTTTTGTCTCATGTCTGCTCTCATGTGCTTCTTCTTGTGTTGTCTGAATGTTTTTCAAGCAGCACTGCTCTGTGTTTCAAAATGTAACACAAAGTTAAAAAATTCTGATAACTAACTTCAGCTGCCTCAAGAAATGTCTTTTCTACTGTTAGTACTACTGTTAAAAGCAGTATGAATTCACTGCAACAGTTAAACTGACTTCAGCGTATTTTAGTTTTCATTAGTTCTGCTTTCGTAAGATCCTGAAAGGAAACTTGGAGGTGGGAATTCCCTTATCACACATAATTTCTCAAACTACTACAGGCTTGTCTATTAGTAGCTTGTTCTTTAATAACTTTTTATATTCTGAATTTTCCCCAAATTAGAGAACTGCAGAGTTTCAAACTTACTAGGCCTGAGAGGTCTGTTTATAACGTAAGTATTTTACTCAACTGACTTTTGATGGAAAACCTGTATTGGTGTGCAATAATAGCACTAGACTGCGAATGACAAAACATTTTAAAAAAACAGCTGAAATTCCTAGCATTACAAGTGGCTGGATATGGTAGGATGGATTCATCATTATAAACATCAAAAAATGAGGAATTTCTGATGGAAAGTCTGTGATCAGGCTGAAAACTGACTATCACATTTCTCTTCACATCCTTTTTTGGGGGATCCTGTTGCATTCGCTGACTACAGTAATTAAGCAGTTTGGCTCAAGAGACTTTCTGTAGAATTGTCAGTAATGCTGTGGAAGGTGAATTTGCAAATCTTGGTTGATTAAAGAGGCTCCCAGCAGTGGCTCTCAAACATGCAGAAGTCGTAAAACTCACAAAACAATTAGCTAAATCTGGTGCTTGTAGTTAACAGACTTGTCTTACAATAAGAATCTTCTTATCAAAAAAAAAGAAAAAAGAAAAAAGAAAAGAAAGTTTTGTTATGAATACTGTGAATGTAGCTTGTTGAAGAAATTAACAAAAAGCACCACACGTCACTTGAGTAGAGCTGAAGGTACCATAAATTAGTGCAGAACACTTGGGAGATACTGATTTCTCAAGCACAGCATAATTATTCCTTGCTTCTGTATAACACAGATTAAGATAGATACAGACTAACAGAAGGTCAGGAAGAGGTAATTGTCATCTGAAGGTCAGCCATTGAATATGACTGAATAGGAGGTTTTGTCTGTGGAAAAAAAAACCAAAACCTGATTAAGCCCTGAACTGAGAGTTTACTGAAGTCTTATTTTCTGATCCATTCATTTGCTACTAATCTACATCTCAACTTCCTGCATTCATGATCTACAAGAAAATTGTTAATGATCTTTTCTACTCCCTTAGAAAGGAAGCTATCTCTGAAAGGGCAGAACTGGCCTTTTAACATCCTAGGTTAATTTGATTCAAATCTGAAGCTTTAATGCGGGCTAAATCCCATTTAAGGCAAACTGCTATAATTTATATGGAAGGCTGCACAGAGCCTGTAAAGGCAGTAGGTGGCAGACTGCTCCTAGTAATCAGTATGAGCTTATGATTCGAGCCCTTTGGAATGCCCGTGGAACTTAGTTAAGAGTGATGTAAAAATTCACTGTTTCCACAGTCTTTCTGTCTGGGTAGATGTTGAAGTATTGGGAAGAGTCCTGGAGTTCAGACAGGCTGCCTAGTTTTATAAAGCATGTCAGGGATAGCCTGGTAAGGACTTGCCAAGAGGAACTCGTGCTCCCTCACACCCTGCATTATCAGCTTCTGAAATAACTGTGGCAGTTTATCCTGACCTGCAGTAGTTGGGTGACCCTGATCTTGCTTTGGAGGATTTGCCCCTGTTGATAGCAAATTAGTGCTCTCATGGTTTTACCACCTCTAAAGAACAACGTCTGTAGTTTACTCACTACTCTGAAACCCTTCCTAACTCCCGATATCCAAAGGAGTTTATTTGTAACCAACATAGTTTCACACATGTATAATTATTTCTGAAGATGTCTACAGATAAACCAAGGCCTCCACTGCTTTCTGCATGCATGTGACATAAATGTTATGTTGCTCCAAAGAGCAAACCATCCCATTAAAATAGCTACCCAAAAGCTGGGATCCAGACTTTTGGCAAAAGCTTTTTCTAATGCTTGCCCTTTCCTAAATGATGCTAATCTGAGGCAAATTTCCTTTTCTCTACACATCAGACCTTTTCAAGCTTGGATTCACCATGAGGGTTTTCCATGATGCCCTGCTGCAAATAATGTAATTAGAGAAATACCTTGTCTCTTAGCTTTTGTCTCATAGGTTTCATTGTAAAAGAAGCTTGTGGTGCTTCCTTGAACAGATAGGGTTTTATGCTTTTGTTTGCTGGCTGTCAAGGCAGTATCTAGTACATACAGAGACATTTCACTGGCCACGCAGGACTAGGCTCTTGTATCAAAGCAGGGCACAGACCCACTGCTGCAATCCATAGCAGTGGTTGGCAAACACTTGGGGGAGCTGCCTGTCCACTGCAAAAATGGTATGCTTAGATAATCACCAAATTATCCACGGATAGATTTATCACTAAACAAAATTCAAAAGCAAAAGAATGTATAAAAATAAGTTTTCAGTAATGGGAAAAGCATTATTACAAAGTAATCAAACATTGTGATGACTACATTTTAATTAATCTCATAGTATTTTTAAAATAATACATCTTCCACTGCATCTACATTTAAGCTGGCCTCTGGGACTGGTCCTTCAGGCTCTATTCATGCTCACTGGGACACTGTATGTATGCAGAGACTTATTTTTGCTTTCCTCCTCGGGCTATATAACATTTCTACCACATACTTTGTTTAGGCTACAACTATGCCATTAGTCCTTAAGGTGCTTTCTTCTACTTACATATTTCTTGAAACACAATGGAATAACTTTACAAACTGTACAAGATAAAGCATATAGCTTGGTTGTGTTCCTTTCTGTTTGCAGTTCTAATCTGCTATCAGTTTTGCATCAATACCTTAGCATATAAATGAAAGATTAGTC
The DNA here is from genome assembly GCF_023343835.1 of Lagopus muta. Lineage (NCBI taxonomy): Eukaryota > Metazoa > Chordata > Aves > Galliformes > Phasianidae > Lagopus > Lagopus muta. The sequence goes on along the minus strand of NC_064439.1, from coordinate 41,512,797 downwards.
TGAGGATACGGCGTCCAAATGTGCACCATTCCTCTCTTTCCTCCCTCATACACACTTACTCATTCAGACTCAGGGGAAATCCTGAATGATCTTGTCACAGCATTTACTACAGCTCAATGCACGTATAACCACATAATGGAAATCTTGTTTTCCATTTTTGGGAGAATTTTTGGAAAAAAAAAATCTCAGATTTTCACAGAATGCTAGGAGATACACAGATGCTAGGAGAACAGAAAGAATAGCTTCAGGACCATTCAGTCATTTCCTGAAGGAAGACCTTATTATCAAAAGTTTAATAATAAATTGTGGATTTTATTATTGGCAACCTCCAAAATTCATATGATTTTACAACTCTTCCTTTAGTATTTGAGGTTGTCTTTGGCTCTTCTTTGAACAGGCAGGGACTGTAACACCTTTCTGATTCAAGGGCTGTACTTTTGTCACTGTGATTTCAGGCTATTTGGTCTCTCACTCCAACAGTCAAGACCTGTCGCCACAGAGCTTTATATGAGTTTTTGTGGTTTTACTGATAACAAATATACTCAGATCTACATCCCAAAGGAGAAAGATACGTCATTAGAAAGTGACACATTCAAGAAGAGTCAGATTGCACATAAAGTGGCAGTTACTTTTTCAGGCATAGAAGAATGTTTAGAACTCTGCTTTTGATAACGTAAGCTTTGGTTATGGAAATCTAACATTTTCTTCAGGCATACTTCTCTGAAGCATCAAGTAAATGGTTATAAAGCACTTGTACTCTGTATACTGTACGCTTACCTGCAATCCTGCAGAAAATGGGTTTCTTTCTTCTCAAGTGAGACAGTCATTAATGAAAGCACATTTCATGATGGAGATTGGTCTTTGCAGAAAATTGGTATTCATATCATAATGAAACATCGACCAGACAAACAGACCAACAAAAGCAGCTGCAACTCAGCTAATGGATTTTTGCAATATTAATATTCTTAAGTTTGTGGTCAGAAACAGGGAGATAACAATTAGTAGAGACTGTGTTCAAGTGTCGTCTTTAGAATGAAGAATTGAGGGGAGAAAAGAACAATTTGATTCTCTATTTATGATCAGATAGTTTTGATGGGTTAAAGCATGCAAGTGTAAGCAAAGGCAGCTCATATTGTTCAGTACAGTTTAATATACCTCTCCATCCCACCAGTAGTACAGAGGTGAGAGCAAATAGCCTCACAAAAAAAGACAACTCAATAACTGTGCTGCAGATTGGCCACCCTCCACACTTACAGCTTAATTAACCTGTGTTTGCCAACTTTCCAAACAGTAAAGAAATAACTAGGCTTTTATTTGTTAGAAAGGAATTCTCATGTACTTACTTAAATGAAGTATTTTTGATCTAGATCTTCCTTTATCAAGAAAAGAAAAGTCTTTCTCTGTTTCTTATGCACAAGTCAATTGACACATCTCTCTTCTGCCATCCTATTACAGAGGGCACACAAAATTCTCAAAGAGCTGCTTCAGTCAGCAGCAAATTTTTTCATCTTTTTATGATAATGCAACGTATTATTTTTGAATTGTTAATTTAATTTGTCTGCTCTGGAGGAAGTGTACTGTTCTGTGAAAGTACTTTGGTCTTAATTGCACGGGTGAAAAAACTGTGAAACAGCAAACTGTAGTTTACTGCTCACATCCATTTTCATTTTAGGTGTATGTGGTTTAAAACTTCTGGAAAATAAGTAGTCTTCAGATCCGATTCAGCTCTTGCTGCTTCCTGGGAGCCAGCCAGAAGAACCTCTTGGAATTGAAAGAATTGAGAAGCTCAGCTTCCAAGTACTGGAAATGTCCTCAGCTCAATACTTGCGTGAGCTATTCCAATGGGATTTTACTAGCCTGCCTGTAATCATTTATCAAAATGCTATTGTGATTAATGATTCCATGGAAAATAGAGGCCATGTCCTTACCTATGTGTACTTCAAGATACAACACAAATAATAAGTTTTTTTACTCCCTATATCCTTTCAATTCTCATCTTACTGAAGAAAAGCCTTTATGATTGTGCTGCATATAACCGTTCTTTTTTGTAGCATTGTAGTATCTTAGGTTAGATATTAGGAGGAAGTTTTTCACACAGAGGTGGTGAGGCACTGGAACAGGTTGCCCAAGGAGGCTGTGGATGCCCCATCCCTGGAGGCATTCAAGGCCAGGCTGGATGTGGCTCTGGGCAGCCTGGGCTGCTGGTTGGTGACCTGCACATAGCAGGGGGGTTGAAAGTAGATGATCTTTGTGGCCCTTTTCAACCCAGGCCATTCTATGATTCTATGATTGATGAGCTAGCAAAACTGCTGTGTCCTGTGAAAAGAAGACAAGAAGTTCAGCTGCCATAACCAGGACACAGAGTCATTAGTGTTTTTGACATGGATGTGGCTTCAGATAAATATGCATTAAAAAAAAAAAAAGAAAAAAGAGCTGGGGCCAAGACTTTTCTTTTGCCACTATTTTGATTGAAAAATATGTCTTTACTTTCTTCACAGATTTCTTTCAATAGATTGCTGGAACTTCAGTCTGCAGAAAGGATGGCTTTGGCAGTGTATTTTAAGTCTTGGGAGAGAAAGTAGTGGCATTCCTCTACTTAAAAAGAAATAACACAAATTGGCATGACTGGACTTCAGATGTGTTTTCGTAGCTGCCTTTCTTATTGTATCTGAACTCCCAGATGTGGTCTTGCAGACTCTGCCAGTGCTAAAATCACTTTAGGAATGAAGTTGCCTAGTCATAGAAGAGACCTTGCAGTGTAATTGTTATGATCTGTTACTTCAGTAACAGTTCATGGCTTTTTGGTAGTGGTGATGCTTTGTGAGTATTTTGGTTTTTTTGTTGCTTTTGTTTTGTTTTGGTCTGTTTTTTTTTTTTTTTACTATTAATAGTTAGCAGCTTCTGATGAAGAAGCACTGTCATATAAGTCAATAAAACCATTCCTTTGTAGGTAAATGTCCACCTTTCATCTCTATCTTCCCTTAAAAGAAATGCTTTAAGGTGTAAATATTTTCAGCTATTTCAGGCCAACAGTGCAATCCTATGCAATTTTGCTGACATCACTTTATCAGTGCTTTATACAGGACAAGATGATAGGTCTGAGAATAAGCCAGCTTCTGCCTTTATCGTTTACTCTATTCAGATTCAATGTCTGTAAATCTTTCTTCTTCAAGGAGTGAAAATTGTAGCATTTTTTTGTTTGTGGAAAAGAATGTAGAAATAAAACCTTTATCATCTGGGATTTGATGTTTTGAACTGATATATATATATTTAGTACCATGTATCTGTTACTGTTTTCTGTATCTTACCATATTTAAGAAAATGCACTTAATGAGAAGAAATAGTAGCCTTAGGATCAAGTGTCCCTATGTTACAGGAACAAATGAAACAAACGCCTTGGAGTGAGCTGGTATTACTTAAGACAAATAGCTATGCTGTACTGTCCCAGTTTGTACAATGTTTAGGACTCTGAATAAACAAATTCCAGAACAAAATCAATTCAGTAGGAGAAGGTTGTTGCTGACAGAGTTGGAAGATGCTGTGTAAGCATTGCTGTCTGCCACGCGCTCCAGGAAACCCTGCTGCAGAGCTGCCAGTTGCTACTGTGATTATAGCAGAGGCAGATGATGTCACTGCTAGAGGGCAAATGAAAGAGCTTGATGTCATCAACGTTAGCATTATTTATACCAAAGTATCACCTTTAAAAGTCTGTTCTTACAGAAGAAGCAACTCTTTAAGCATTCACTTTGGTTTGCAAATTATAGGCATGCTGAAAGCTCCATTGCTTTTCACTCAAATAGAATTACAAATGCATTGTTTCTTTAACATACTTTATTTCAGTGCTACAAACTGTTTGGAGACAAGATATTTTCTAATCAGAGTCAAGAGATTCTGCTGTGCAATTTGTAAAAATCGAAAAAGGACAAAAAGCCCTGAGCTTTTTGCAATCTTTTACTCCACCTGGCTTCGAACAAGGCAAAGGCTCTTTACTAAAAATGAGATTTGAGACATAAACTGCAAATGTATCACATCCTTATTGTAACTTCATTAATTCTGAAGTTACATCTGAATCTATCCATCACATTCTGTGTAACTTGAATTCACTGGATTCTTTCTAAAAGTAGATAGGCATTTCCAGGTATGACTTGTTAATAAAGCAGGTGTTCCTACAATAAAGTTCTGACAGCGTCTGCTGCGACTAGAATTACCTCATCGCTTAAAATCCTTTGAAACAGCTTATGAGCTTATGCTTGAGTAGCATCGATGACAAAAGATGTCTCAGGCACTTTGCATTTTACTTTCTACCTGGATGTGCTTCATTTTCTGAGTCAATGCCAGAAAAACCTGCTCCGTTCTGCTCTGTGTACTGACTGACTGTGTGATATCTTACGAACAATTCTTGCTGCAGTTTATCAGTCAGTGATACATCTTCATTTGTCAAGGATCTGACTGCTTCTGGTAAAAAGAAAAACAACCATACCACATCTGTCCTTAAGTGAGTGTTAGTAGCTCTGTGGCCATGGTAATAGAGCTCAGCATCTAGTAGTCACTGAGAATACATATTTAGGAGTCAGGATCTGTTTTGCAGTTTGTGCTGAGCTCTGCCCTACTGTGAGTCCACTGCTAAGAAACCAGTTCAGGTTTGTTCTGTAGAGCTTCTCTAACACTTCTGATTACAACATAAACAATTAAGTTTTTGCAGTGAGGATCAGAGCAACTAGTTAAAATCTGAAGCTTGTACATACAAAACATCTGATTTACAGATAGCTTTTTTTTTTTTTTTTTTTTTTTGTTTGAGTATTTTACCCTGAGTTGTTGTACAACAAAAAATCTTTACCATGTAGGAATCAAATCCATCACTTAAAATGGATGAAATGGAAATGTCAGGGATAGTAGCAAAAGCTTTTTACTGAGTGGGAAATATTTCTTCAAAGGGTGAATACCTCTGCAGGAAAAAATAGTGATGTTTGGAAAGCCCTGTATTCCCACAAGTATTTGTAATTTTGCTTGACTTATGCCATTTAATATCCATACATCTAATTACATCCCATTTGAAATATGTCTGTTGATGTAATACTGAGGGATTCTGTAGATTTGTAGTAGTTGACTCAAGCTTCTGTGTTCCAAATCGCAGCACACAGATGTGTGCTAAAGTCAGTCCAGAAACAGTGCAAATCATAGATGTGATTCTGTATGTGATATAAGCAGCTCCATCTCTAGACTTCTGCACCTATGTGGAAGTCATCATCTTGAGCACACAATTGCTTAGTGTTTCTATCAGGCTGAACTTGCTGTTGACACTTGTCTGTATAAATGTCTTGATTTTTCAAACGGCTTCCTCATGGTAATATAATGCACAGTATCCTCTGCAGGACTGCAGGATGAAAATCTTGATTCAGCCCTTGAAACATATGGCAATAAGCACTATTTCATACAACAACATCAGTGCATATAATCGTAGTTTATGATACTAGAGAGCAATTACGGTAACAGATTCCCTACCACTGGGAGCTCACAATCTAAACAAATACAATATATTTCACAGAAGAGATCAATATACGTAAAGCAGAATTGTCTTCTTTCTTCTAGTGCATATATTACTAACTTAAGGGATTTTGAGCAGGACAAGAAGTTATTGTAAATTAAAATAATGAGGAAAGCAATAGCTGGAGGAAGCATGGCTGAGAGAACTAAGATTATATCAGTGTCCTGAAGCAGGACAGGATACAGACCCATCAGAAGCGTAGGGCAAAGCGTCATCCATAAATGGGAGCTCAGCAAAGTAGGAAGAGAACACTGCCAAAGCAAATAGATTTCAGTGTATTTACTTATCTGTATTAGCAAATCTGTGGACACTGACAAAGATCCTGTTGCACTAAGCTTCTTGGTTAATGCTTGATTTTTGTGACAGCCCCCCCAGATTTCTACAAATTTCTGTGAGAGCTGTAGTAGCATAACTCCTTTAAAAACAGGCAGTGGGCTTTTATTAGCTGGAGGCCAAGCTGTAAACCCATGCATGGATTTGCATGAATAAATGTAACAAAAATAAACAGTATGTTCAAGTGCTGGTATCAATATTTTTCACACGGTAATTGCAGCTTCTGCTCACTGAAAACATTTTCCTGTGCATCATCAAAACAGTTGTTTATAAGAAGTAAGAAAGATATTATAATTTGTGATTTTTGAAAAAAGACTCCTTGAGCAGGACAAGGGAGGAGCAGAGGGCAATTCCCACTCCCAAAAAAGCAAAAAAAAATTAAAAAAAATCATAAGCAATAGTACTCCTTCACCCTCATGGATGGCTGGCTTAATGATGTTTAATAGTAGTGAAAAACCTTGAGGTAGGAACTGAAGTAATTCTTTCTTCCTACCAATTTATATTCTTAATAATAATAATTTCCTACAGTGTTTATCACTGGAGATACTCAGTCTTTTAGGAGTGAAACCTCAGCTCTTCAAGTTTGTGGAATATGCTTTGGAGATGTATTTGGCCAGAGCAAACTGATGGATACAAGCCAGAGCAATTTAAAGAATTGCCTGATGTCTAGCTGCTCACTTTTATCTCTTCACCTCTTTTTTAAATGTCTTGGTAATTGTTTCTGCGCCTGCAGCGTCCATAGTGATAAAGGAGATAGAGTAGAACAAGGTTGAATATGAACAACAAGCCAACGGCAACATCAAATCCAATATAGATATCTGTAAAGAAAAAAAAACAAAGGAGAAGAGTGTTAAGGACAGACATGTGTATGTTATCTTACATACAGAGATAACAGTCTAATGAAAAGTATGTACTATGGAAATGTTTTCATAGTTGAACTTTCATATTCGTATCAAGGTTTGTAGTCTGTGTTACATTTAAGTTTGAAAACATACACCTTAGTCCTGAAAGCACATGCAGTTTCCTGAGAATGGCCAGATCTTATTTCTAGGTTTTCACAGGGGAGGAGTGACAGACATCTTGTATGTAGTTAATGCAAACCAAGAGTTTCATCAGGGATCAGCAAAACATTGAATATATTCAGGGTGGGAGAAATATACTATGACTAATGGAACGTGGCAGTTGGTGCCTTGCCCTCCTGAAAATAACACTCAGGAAGGAAGAAAGGAATGTGGCAAAGGTTATCAGCTGTCAGCTGCTGGTAGTTCAAGAAAAACAGCTGCTCTGACTGCACAGATCAACTGCGCTGCATGTGTACAGTGAAGGCTAAGGTATTATAGTACATGTGCCAGAGATTCAGATGCATAAATCTTACTGTGCATGTGCAAGCCATTTATGTTTTGCATCTACAGAAGCTCTGATGAATCCAGCATACACAGGACTCCTTGCATAGCACCTATATGACTTCTGTTGTATACTTGCAGTGATGGAAGCTCCCCATGCGAATGTGCTAATAATCATAATCATAATCATAATAATACCACTGCATTCCTGCTGTCGAACAAGTCTATCCTTTACATCCTTACAGAAATTTAATTTAATCTGCTTTCTTCACCCATAGTAAAGCTGGTGCACATCTGTTAAAGGGAGATCAACCTATCACGTGAAAGATACAAATTTTGTGGCCATTGATACAATTTCTGCTTCCATGTCTTACTCAGAAAATTCAGTGCTGTTACACTACCTTTCATTCTGTCTTTATTCCCACATTCTTTTGACCAATTTTCGGTAATTATAGGAGAAACTAATTCAGCAAACTTCTCAAGTGGGCAAGAAGAGGTGCATCCTGGCAGAGTGAGTAAGTAAGGATCCACTGAAGAGTCATTCCGATAATGCATTTCAATGCTGTACCGCCTGATTAATGAAATTGAGAAGATTTTTTAAAAGCTTAAATAAAAGTTCTTGAATAAAAGATTTCCAACAGGCAGAATGTTGCAAACAGGTTCTAGCACCCCACTCTAGAACCCATTCTTGAAGAATGGAGGTTTTCTAAGAGACATATGAAAGACAGTTTGCCAAAGACAGTTACCACACAGATCACCAGTCAGATCAGAAGGTCCTTTTGAAGCCTTTTGTCTCTTCTAAACCCTCTGGTTTACTTGGGATTTGTGAGATACCTGGGAGATGTTGCTACCATTTGAACAGTTAAGTTTGATTTACCGCTTGCTTCCAGTTGGTAAGGACTGTTTTCTTCTTCTGGTGTCCCAAAGCACACAGATATATGCATATCCAACAAATGTGATTTTTCCTGTTTTAATATAACTTTTGTGCCTGTTTGGCTACTCAGTTAAATACCAGTTTAAAGCAAATTTGTATCCCCTCAGAGTATTTGAGAGAAAATGATGTGCAGGAAAAGGGAACCAACTTCTAAATACTCCTTATTCTTACATAGGTAAGAGGATACTTGCCCACTGTTATCTTGGTAGAGTTCAAAAAACTGGCAAGCAGCATATGGTGGCAGTTTTCCATTGAAAATATTGAGAGCAATCTGGATGGCCCCAATTGTGGTGTCATGCTATTAGGGAAAAAAATCAAACAAAACCATTACTGAAATTTGGCTTCTATTTTTGACGATCAGTGAACCTCAATCATCCACCTGCAGTCTCTTCCTCTCCCCATTACCTCTTCTCTGTATTGTAGTCCCTCTTCTCTGTATTATAGTCTAACTTCTGCATTTTAATTATTATGCAAGATCTTGAACTTCCTAGAGTAATCAGTTTCAAAAATAAGGGTATATATGGTCCCAAGGCTTTAAAGCAGCAATGAAAATTCTGGATGCATATTGTACTTCCTTCTCAAAAAGAATATAGTAGATCTAGAAAATACACAGAAAAGGCAGCCAGAAAAAGTTGTGGTGTTATGCAGCTCCTAAAAAAGGAAAGATTAAAGCAGTTAGGGAAAGGAAAAATGGAAGAAACGAGACAGAAAATAGTACGTTCATAAGTGAAATAAGAGAAATAAGAGAAAGTGAATAAAGAATATCTGTTCTCTTTTAGCCACAATAGGAATGCTAGGAGGGAGTTAAATCAGTATAAAGTTTTGAAAAATAAATAAATATGGAAGTACTTTTTTTTTAACACACCAGTTTAGAAGTCATTGCCACAGGGTGTTGCAGATGCCAAAAGCTAAATTAATTTTAAAAGCAATTAGATAAATTGATGAAAAAATGTCTGTTGAGAGTTATTAAAAGCACAGACAAAGACTCTGACTCAGGAAGTCCATAAACCACAGTTTGTTGAGAGGTTGCATCAGGGAAAGCATCACCCCATGCTGGTATTATTCTCACATTCTTCCCTGCTGCTGCCCACTGACAGAGACAGGATAATGTATGAGCTGAGTGGACCTTGATCTGACCCAAACGGCCCTCTTTGTCCTCTAAAACAACATGAAGTGGAATTTTAAAAAAGTAAGAAGAAAGAATATTCAATGTACTATCCTTTTCTAAGAAGAGGAAGCGTTTGGAAGGAAAGCTGGAGTTCTGCTGTGTATCCACATCTCTGCATAAGGAGCACTTAAGGCAAGATGCAACTTACTTAAACTGTACAAAAAATCACAGGATGAAAGGATATAATACACAGATATCTTTACCACGTACAGTTTGATTGAAACAGGTGTGAGCCTTGTCCTGCTATATTCTGATACTGCCCTGGGTTGAGCTTATTAGCTGAATTGGATTGTATAACTGAACTGAACTATATTTACTCATTTAACTTACATGGAGACTGATTATTTTCTTTCAGAGCTTTTTACTAGTGAAATTGCAGAAATTTTTATAAAAAGTGAGGATACTTACTGCAGAGTAGACCTCCATTTTTCTTTCTTTTGAGGAATTGGTAGCTTGTTTAATACTATTTAAAATAATATTCACAAGGACACCTTAAAAAGATGGAGGGGAAAGGAAGAGGAAAATGAAGATATAACATTTGCATACAACCAAAAAAAGTAAAGGGTTTTGAGTGTCAAACAGAACACATCTACTCAGATCTCATACTCATTTTTTAGCTCATCCCAAGTTCACAACTAGTGAGAAAACAGAGCAAAGGAAGGTTAAATGTATCATTCATCATCCAGGCCAACTGAAGTGACTGGATTTACAGAAATCAGCTAGAATGATCTTTAGATTTATGGCCAATGACACTTCCAGCTTTGTTCTGCTGAGATCTCCATTGTTTTTTATCTCTTTGGAGTGCTGCAATAATGACAGCTGCACTAGCCACTTCCTCTCTAGATGCTGAAGAAATATTTTTGACTATTTACTTTCACAAGTCACTCAGTATCAATTCTTGATTTTATCGAAGACCTTTTGTACTTCTTGTCCAAACCAGAGACGCACCAAAGCCAATAGAACAAGGGTAGCTGAAATTCCTTTCAGCACAAGTTATACCATCCTAAGGGAAAAGCACAAAAAAGAACACAAAAAAGAAGTTCTGACCTCATGTTATGGTCAGCTGCCAGCTAGCGAACTTCACATCTCAGCATGTAATTTTTCATGGCTTGACCCAGTGATGTGTATGCCTAGATAATGAGGTTGCTAATCTTTAACTAGGTCTAGACTGTCGAGTAGGTGCATTGCAAAGCATAGCCCCAGACAGTCCAGACTTTGGATACTCAAGCTCACTTGTCCAGTTTTCCTGCTCATGGATACCTGTGAATCATACACTGAATGCCTGTGTCTTATGCTGCTGTATAGTCAGAATGTGCGTAGCTTGTGCACCCAAATCTGGAGCAAAGCAGAAGTGTTAGTTCTTGCAGTAGAAATATAACTTGAATCTCTCATCTTCCACTCTGATCAGACTGTTTTGAAGCAACTTTACATCAGGTTCTGAGAGAGCTATCAGGGTGCTGCTAAGGTTCTGGCACAATATAAAAACAGTGCATCAAGGGAAAAAAAAAAAGATCAAGAAACATCTAAAATAAATATTGGGGAAAAGGAACTTACACTTAATCTAAACAAATATCAGAGAAGTAAAGATACCAATGATGTCTTAAATTGTTTTCCTTGTTTCTTTTTCCTCAAAATTTTAATTTCCTAAAAAATCTATAGGATAACAAAGACATTGATGTTTATGTAAACCTTTTTTTTTAATGCCTAACCCATGCAAATCCCCATATTCAGCATATGTTATCACATTTAACGTGGCATCCAATGTCCACAGTTACAAACCAATGTTGTGATTAATAATTTTTCATAAATAAGGTGACAGGATGTTCTATGTTGTTACAGGCATTCTCTCATTCCTTCTGGGAGTGAAGCATTTTTTATTTACCTCCTTGTAGTCGTGATTTCTCTTCTGTTTTATAAACTCCAAATAGTGATAATAAGGCCAATTCTGCCAGTTTTTCCATCTTGCCCACTGTATCTTTGGTGGCCCATACAGGTAGAGAGTAATTGTGAATACTCTAGTGAGAAAGGAAAGCAATGTTTTTTTATTACATTCCCATCTTTCTACTGCCCAGCCTCACACTACTACATTTGGACTCTCTGAGGCTGTCCTGCATATCTTTGTCCATTATGGTTTTTCTCACCAGCGTTCCATGAAATACCCTCTGTGGAAATAGGGATCAACCTGAAGTGGATGAACAGGAAGTGGGCAATCATCTGTGCTGAGGTAATCTCTTGTGAGGCACCATGTATTATTACTGTAACAGTACCACTTTTTCATTCTGTTAGTGTGACAAATTGCAGGCACATGTCTTACCCTCTTCCTGTCCCCTAATAGTGGCCCTTCAGGGTATAATCTAGCTCCAAATTGTCCCACCTTTTCCATACAGTGGTTCTAACACATCACTGGTCACTTACAGACAAGTGTCACTCTACTGTCACTTAACAGTGATTGTGTCTTAAAATACAGAACTGTCCCATGCTGGGGACCAGTCTGACTCTGTTCACTGCAGCGATCAGTTTTCTATCTTACAGAACAAATTTTTACCTTTTATTTTCAATATGCATGCATTTTGATATTTGCCTTTTAATAGGTTAAAAAAAATAATCATTTTCTTGTTAAAAATCAATATGACCCAGCCAGCATGCTCAAAGAAAATATACAGCAACATATTTGAAAGGGAAAAAAAGAAAAAAGAAAAGGAATAAAGGGAGTAGATTCTGGTATCAGTTCCTTATGGTAAAACATCAAAAGAAGACAAGAGTTTTGAAAGCTGTAAGCTATGTTCTTGGAGTATCTATCACCATTGCACTAAATGACGATTTAGATTCAAAGTTAAAAAAATAAGCAAATTCAGGATAGAGGGTAATTCTTTTCTAAGGAACCACATTTATATTGTTTAACTGAAACATATATTGGAGCTATTTTCTTCCTATAACACATTGCATTGTTATTACCTCACAGTACAGTGTATCATATGTATTCCAGAGCTGGAAATTGTCCAGTATTTTAAGATTATTTAGTTCAAGTCCTGTGTTAACTGCCATTGTTTGTAAAAAATCCTGGGGGGGGAAAAAACACCACAAATACTCAGTACATACAGAACATGCATGCATACAGATTCACTAGCTTCCAACCTGACAACATGCAAATGTTTAATGTAATGTTACACACATGAAATCCCTATAAAGGAATATTCTGGTTGAAGTTTTCATTTTTTAACAATTTTGGGATGCTGATTTCTATTTCAGACACCGGTTTTTGCTCAGCTTTACTATGGATGTCTGGTATTCTTGCTGCTACCTTCTTCTCTTCTCCTGACAGCTCCAGGAGGCTACCTGCATCTCATCCACCCTTCAGAAGTAAAGAAGAAGGTGGCACTTAAGACAAAGGAAGATGAGAAATAAAGGGCGAGGGGAAAATGGAAAACTAAAAAAACAACAACAAAACAAAAAACAGAGGCAAATACTCGGGACGAGGTAAAAAGAAGCTGAGGAGGAAACTAGACTTTCCTTCACCTATTGAAAGGAGGCTGAGGGTCTAAGTAATAGGTCCACAGCAGTTCCCAAGAGGATTCTTACGGTTTGTGATACCACAGAAGAATAAAGGGAGTGGATAATATTCCTTATTTCTAAATTGCCTGTTTCATGCTGGTAGTTGAGAGAGGACTGCAATTTAGTTTTAATTCACCTCTCTGGCAGGTGAATGAGTCTGCCTAAAGTGGCTGAGCTAGCAGAAATTTAGATGTAAGCAAATAAAAATAGAAAATGTTGGGTTTAGCCCAACAAGCATAAGCAGGAAGCCTGCAGCGACTTAGAGAGAATGTCAGGGTAAGGGAAACAAAAGACTCCTGCTTCATTTGTGCAGTAGTGCCATTACGAAGTGCACCAGCACAGCAGTGACACCAGTGACCACAGTCCAGAGCATTTTCTGTCCACACAGTTGCATGAGACAGATATGTTATCTGTACATCCACATTCTTCTGCAGCACTGCAATGGGAAATTCAGGAACACTGACTGTGAAGTTTTGTGTTTGGTTAAAAACGTAAGTCATTGTAGGTCTTGTGATGGACCTAAAATGCAACTCTGAAATAAATTTAGAGTGTTTGCCTGATTGGGCTTGCTTTAGTGCTCTGCTATCATAGAATGATTTGGTCTGAAAGGGACCTTAAAGACCTCCTAGTTCCACTCCCCATGGGCAGACACCTCTCACTAGACCCGGTTGCCCAAAGCCCCATCCAACTCGGTCTTGAACTCTTCCAGGGATAGTGTAACTACAGCTTCTCTGGGCAGCCTGTTCCAGTGCCTCATCATCCTCATAGCAAAGATTGTCTTCCTAATGTCTAATCTAAATTTTCTGTTTTAAAGTCCTTTTCCATTTCCTCTTCATTTAGTCTCACCATGTATGGTTGTATTCTACTTTGAAATTCACTGGATGTTTGGGTTTCATTCTGAAGTTCATCAAAACGCGGACAGCCACGCAGAGGAAAAAGCAGCTTCTGAAACAAGAGAAGCAAAACTTAAAATAGTTTTAGAACTAATGAACGCATCTCTAGTTTATCTGTTGCTGAGATTTCTATGTAATATTTGTGATATAAGTTCATGGCCCTGCTACAGCGACTCAGTAACAGTTTGTTTGGGTGCCTTGTTCATGAATTCTTTAACAAAGGAAATGGACTTGTGACCATGATTGCTGGATTTCCATCAATTTAACCAATTTTGACAGGAAGCAGTTACACATGTGTCAGGGGATTGTTTTCTGAAATGGATCAGAGTTCCATAATCAGGAATTTTAAAAAGCTAGCCTTTCCCTCTTAATTTCTGAATCCCTGGGAGATGCTGCTTGACCCCACCTACTGAATTACCTCTTAGTATACACATGCTGCTTTCAGCTTTTTGGAGATAAGTACTGCATTATGGTAAGCATTTTAAGTAACTACTTAATGGACAGAACTTGAAATATGAGTGACAAATAAATTGTGCTCCTGAAATATCAAAAAAACACGAGTCTAATAGCTCTGTTCTTGTTTGGGGGCATGGTTTCACATTTAATAAACCCTAGTCTATGAATTATGAGGTCACCTAATAGTACGTATTTGATCTGAACCACATATACATACATATATATGTACTGAACTGTGTGCTGGCAAATATATGCTTTACGCCAGTTGCAGAAGCATCTAATCCAGATGATACCTAACGAGGTATGTCAGCAAAAAATTACAGTGAGAAAAAATAAATTCACCAATTTATGCCACATCAGAAGCATTTTTGACCCTGCAGTAATATTATCCTGCAACAATACAAACTGTGTAATGGAACTTATTTAACATACAGTGGAAAAATTCTCTGTACAGGGGCTCTTAGTAAAAGCACTAAATTTGAATATCTATTGCCTGTGTAGGACTGAAAGAGGAAGAAGATCTGCTCTGCCATTCAATGAACAACAGCAGACTGTAAATAAAGGGCTTCTCTTTTTGTTTTATAAATATGAGGCATTGCAGCAGCCACCAACTGACAGTAGTACACTTTCAGTTGGACACACTTCCATGGGGGCATTTTCTCTGCAAAATGAAGCTGGAGAATGTTGTTTAATTACACAATAACAAATCTTTCTCTTTCTGTATGGCTTAATTATGCTCCTCTAGGTCTTATTAATTAAGCCACTCCTTTTGGCCTCATTAAACAGTGCTCAGTGCTGCTGCCTGTCAGGTCTTGGGAGATCTCAGTGGCTGAAAAATGAACTGTGATTAGGTTGTTGCTTTTTTTCTTCAGGATTGTACTTGGCCTCAATTTCCCATTTTGTGTTGCTTGGGGCTTGAAAACACTGTCAAACGTCTGTCTGGCTTGGCAAGACAACAGTGTTTTTTTTTTCAGGTGGTTTGCATAGTTAGCAAGAATTTTGAATTGATTCAGTGAGGTTTCATCACACACTGTGAAACATCAATACCCATTTCTGAAGCAGCTTCAGAAGTGAGGGGGTACCAGGCCGTCCTACAGATGAGCTTGCATTCTCCAAACAGGTCATGGCACTGCACTGTGGTACCTCTAGACCACAGTCTCACAGTCCTCTAGTAAGGACTGTGAGATTTTATATACATAAGGCTCTGGCCATTCTGATGCTTTTACATGTCCTATGGTGTGAGAACTGCCCCTAGTATTCCTCATTTAAATAACAGTGACAATATTCTTTTTTGTTTAGAAACACAGGCAAATTTCAAGCTGAACTGCATTGTGCCCAATCAATTCTGTGGAAACCCCTTCTCCTTGTAGCTGCTTAATTCTGTGGAAACCCCTTCTCCTTGTAGCTGCTTTTGAGCACAACAACTTTTTTTTCCTTATCACAGGTGCCAGTGATACTAAAATCTAAACCCGAGTCAGCAGGAAGACCTGTTTACAGCAAAACTTCGAGAAGACCAATCATTCAGATGGGACTGCTCTTATTACAAACGGTAAGGGAAATGTTAGTTTCATTAAGTGTTTGTACAGCATAAAAGGACCCCTGTCTGTAATTAGAGTGCCTAAGTGCTACTAGAACAGGAAAGTAATAATTGAGAGGTCATTACAGTGGCTGATGTAAATCCCATTCCTTAATATACTAAGAATCAACTTGCTAAGGAAGGGAATGTCATCTAGCTGAATGATATTCAGAAAAGCACTTCCTTTCTATGCTGTTTTTGGACAGCTTCCTTGTAATACTGTCCAAATATGTCCTTTTCAGGAGAAATGTTGGAGCTTGAAGAAAATGTGTGTGGTTGACACATCAGGTATTCTGCAATGTGTCAAGAGTGAGGATTTTATTTTCATGCAGCTATTACACTTTAAGTTATGTGTGTCAGCCAGTAGCTATGGTTGATGTTTTCTATCAGATTGAACTCAAAGAGAATATAAAATGTTTGCTATAGTCTTCTTTAAAAAAAAAAAAAAAAAAAATAATAATAATAATAATAAAAAACCCTTGGATAAATCCTAAGGCATTATAGGAAGCATCCAGACAATACTCACCCGATCTGTTGATTTTGTTACAACATGAACAGGAATTGGTTGCCAGAGGAGCTCAGGGTTCCAAATTTGACTGCTTGTTGGTGGAAAGAGGCCAGAAAGGTATGACTGGGCACTCATAATGGTACGGTCATAATCTGTGCTTTGGATATAGAACTGAGAATGAAATGGCAAAGAGTTAGTAAATAAATGGCAACAATAAAAACAAACAAACAACAACAAAAGAAAAAAAAAAGAGGAAACAACAATCCTGGCTTCATGTTTTCACTTCTGCTTTTGCATAGAATCAGAGCAGTGAAACCATAACACAACTTTCTAAGGCTCTACTACATTTGCATAAACGAAATTGCCAGTGCATCTTTAACTTTGGAATCTAACCTTCCATCTGAACTAAAAAGAACAAGAGCATATGTTCTAAAAGTATGAAGCTTTCCATTTTCTGATGTTTAGGGTTACACTGATGCATCTGCTGTACCTCAAGGATGAAGGTACTTTTAATCATAGTGGGTAATAAAACTTCTCTTGGAGGCATGGCAAAGGTATAGTCTTTTATACTTTCTCATCATTGCATCTCTCAGACACTGACCAAAACAGTAGTGCTGTTTCCCCTCAATGAGTCTGTGCTATGTGACAAGCACATTCTAACAACTGGGAGACTTCTTGTTCACAGGATGACGCACGTGAACATGGCTCATCGCATTACTAGATATATACTCATCTTTAAACAGAGTAGAAAAATATTAGGTCACTATGGATAAATATCCAATTTATTAGATGGTGTGGAGCTGTTCAAGCCTGGAAAACTGGTCAGTGGAAGACCCAAACTGAATGTAGAAGCCTAAAGTTAAAGTCTCGACTCCATGTTTTTACCTTGACATAAAGTGTGACTTTCAAGGTTCTTCTGTTACCTGGATTTTGCATTAATGAAAGAAATATGATGATGTCCTTTTTGTACAGAGTCCAACATTCTGCTATTTCAGATAATTGTCCTACAGACAAGTTCTGCTTTATACCTCTTTCCGGTTGTATGTGCTGTTCAAAAAGTTTGAATATCTTTTCCTCGTGTACTGTCCAAGTTCAAAGAGCTGCTGCATTCCAGTCTGTGAGGCAAGCATACAGATGGCAATTAGATTAATATGACTGGAGAATGTTAAATATGTTTCTTTTCTATTTTCTTTTTTATCTTCAGCAATTTCTTTGTACATTACTGTTAACGACTTGTACAACATACTGCATTTTGTGGGTGATAAAGAATTTTTAACTCAAATACTTATAAATATTTATGAAAAAAACCAATCTGAGATTTTAAGACTCCAGCATTATTGCAGAACAGGCAATGAACCTGATTCTGTACAAAGTACTGTTTCCACAGTGCTGTAGCTCTGTAAATGCTCCTGGAGATATTAATAATCAACACTAAAGAATATGTCTGTTAATGACATCTGAAAAAGGAAGATCGATAAACTTGTATTCATTATTGTCACTGCTATGATATTTGATCAACATGATTAATTTGTGGTTTACATTACGTGTCTTAAATAACTGTTTTCCCTTTGGTTTGGTACAATTGCAGTTGTCCTCCACTGCAC
This sequence comes from Lagopus muta, assembly GCF_023343835.1. Lineage (NCBI taxonomy): Eukaryota > Metazoa > Chordata > Aves > Galliformes > Phasianidae > Lagopus > Lagopus muta. Next base: position 41,494,885 of record NC_064439.1, on the reverse strand, counting down.
ACTCTCTTTTCTATTATTCATTTCAAATGCTCTGAGCAGAACTTTAACTTTTAGCTGTCAGAGAAGTACATTCTTATTGTGGTTGATAAAAAGATAATAGAATAGAAAAAAGAGCTCCCCCTAAAATCTATGCCAAAGCAGCAACTTTTTGTTAAATTTTTTATTATATTATAAGCTCCTTGCAGGGAGATCATAACATGTTCTCTGACTGCCTGAATTTTATCGATCTTTCAAGCCTCCCTTCAAATAATAAATACTGAATTGTCTCTGATTCATGCTTCTGCATCATGATGACGTATTGCTACAGAATGCATTGGCCTCTCTTTGCTCCAGATTTGCATATGTCAAATACAGCTAAAGAGCTAAGGCTTGATGTTAAGTAGGTTCAGCATATCCTACTGAAGCTCTGGGCTGAAGGCAGTCTCATTAAAAGACACACTGTCCCCAGACGCAGCTTTCTCCCACAAGACTTGCCTTTCTTTGTGGGTAGGTGCATGCTAGTAAAATTACAAAATACGGATTCATCACTTGACCTGGTGTGCACGTATAATTAACTAATCCTAATATAGATCCCAGTGTTTAGTGGTCATCAGAACTTCAGTGATGGTTGATCATGGATAATCTTTAAGCTTGTCATTTGTTTGAAGGTAGACAAACTCTCAGGAAGTGGTTGTTTGTAAGAAGGTATTTATGTAGCTATGATGAATAAGACTTCAGTTTAACAGAAGCTGGATGAATAATATTCCACAAACATTTATGAATTATTGAGGATTGCTAATAGCAACTGTCAGTATTTGGGATTTGCTGATGTTTGCAGAGTACACATCAAAATCTGGCCACTTTCTATTTTTGTAGCATATATAAGTGCTACTATTGAAATTAACATACCTTGGTAAGTTGTCCAAATCCTTGGGGCCATTCACTTTCTTTGTGTAAATCAGTTGGAAAGTTTACAACAGGTGATCGGTCACCATGCCGGAAAACCTAATAAAATTCATGTTAACAAAGCAAATCAATTACTGCTAGCATTCCATTCTTCCCTGGCTAGAGGAACAATCACACAGTTTTACTTCCAGTGCCATTTTTCAAATATGAATATTAGAAAGTAAGCAGCAACCTAGTCAAATAGGATTAGAGTACGTTCTTTACACAGAAAAATAGATACTCTATATAGGAGTTCAGGGGGCATGATCCTGATTATTCTTTCATTTAGAACTCAGAAATCTAATGAGCCAAAATGCCAATGCCCAGATTACATTCATAGCTAGGCATCTATACAAGAAGCTTGGTTAAATTTTGGACACTTGACCACTCCAAATTTAAAAACAGTTCCTGGTGTGCTTATATGAGGATTTAACTACTTTAGCACTGCACTTGAAATTTTATAGACTCCTTTTTTTGTAGTGGTACCTTCAAGGCACTCTTATGTTTAATTTCGTGCTCATACCATAATGTAAAAAAGTAAAAGTTTATCTATTACACTTTTAGCTTACTTAATATTTATTGCTATTTTTACACGTATTTACTAGAATATTTAAGAAAGCATCTTTAAATTTTCCTGTTAACTTCAGTGACACCAAAGAGTTTGGTTGGCTGGACATTCCAGCATGGTGAATGTTGGTTTGATATTTGCAGTCACATGATTTGTACATCAAGAAACTTTAAGTGAGCCTTCTAGTATCTTTCTTCCACCATACAAGGAAAGTACCAATTCCCGATTAAATAGCTCTGAAAATGTCTGTCATACTCTCCCTAAATATGCCATGTACAGACTTAAAAAATGAACTCCACAAAAATTTCATCTGGAAAGAAACACTGGAATACAAATCCATAGGGTTCCAGGCAATAGTCCAGGGATGCTGGTCCAAACTTGAAACAGTTACCTTCACTTGTATCAATGTTCAAATAACCAAATTAATTCCTGATTTTGAAGAAGAAAAAAAAAGTCAATGTGAAAGTGTGGTATATTTGTTCTTAAAGTGTCATTTATTTCATAATAACACACTGATATAGTGATATATAACTTGATTATAATTAGTACTCCCCATTGCCTAACTAAGCCACATCATTCTTCTCATACATCAGTGACATGAGTTTGTTTGCCAGTGCCACATTTGCTAGTTGAACTTCACTGAAAATGTGGTCAACCTGAAATAAATACTGCTCATTAAATCAAGAAGTCATTTTTTTTACTAGCATCAATAAAATATTTGATTCATAATGAATTGCTGAGTTAAAAAAAAAGAAGATAATTCTGAGTTCAAGTATAGCAAAATAGTTCATAAAATATTATTAAATATTTTATTTTTATCTCTGTATGCAATTTTTAATTCTGTACATGCTTTTTTTTTTTACTAGTCTGGAATCTCTGATCATTTTCTGCAATCATTTCTCACTGAACTTGTAGAAAACAGCAGAACAGGCAAAGAGGTACAATGTCTGGTGCTCAATTCAGTTGGAGACGTAAGAAATGAGTGAGGGGACTTTTGTGTTAGCGCTTATTTCTAGTGTTTTGACATGCTGATATACTACATTGCCATGTAGCATTAATTAGCTTTTCTGAACAACCTGATGTCTCTGTAAAGAATGAAGGTTAAATTCCCAATTAAAATGTAGCTGTGTACTTTCTTGTTAAATTACCCAACTCAACAGAAAATCATTTTAATGAGTAATTGACAGTTATTCAAACTGACATGATTAGATTGCTATTTTTAGGCAATATATAGTAACAAATCAAAACCTGGCCCAGAAGTGAGCCTTTTTCATTAGTCTAAAAATGTGTTAGATTTGAAATACTAGTTTGTGATGCTTTACACTTAATATGCAACACAACCTGCTGTGTATATTTCAGTTTCACAACAGTCAACCCCGAAAAACATTCAATAAGCCAGAACAAGGTAGCATTTTACCTGATCAGAGGTGAGAAGGCAAAAACAAGGATCCAAATATATGATATAAGGAGAAAGACCTGTGTGTCCTGGTGGGCAACAGGTTGGCCATGAGCCAGTAGCGTGCCAGTACCTGCTTCAGCAGGGGGTTGGACTCCATGATCTCTTAAGGTCCCTTCCAACCCCCACGACTGTGATTATGTGATTTTGTGAGTATAAGAATATATGTGGGAGCTGGCAATCTAAAGGAAAAGATTTTTTTTCTCTCTTTTTAACATTGAGAAATGGAAAGAGTGGGAATTGTTCTCTTCAAAAAGCAGCACAGTTTCTTTAAGTTTACTCAAAAGAGAAAAAAGTTCATTTCCTTATTTGAATTTTTGCACCAGCATTGTATGGTGACACATAAATATGATATTAACACTAATGTGGAAGTAAAAAGAAAGAAACAAAAACTACTGCTAAGACTAGAATCCTGCTTTTAGGAACTGAAAGACTAAACTTATCAGATAGCTGATTTTTGTTTGTGTTCAAACTTTTTTTTTTCCTTGCTGCTTCTGAAAATGACCTTGCTTCTGTTATGATTGAAAATGAAATAATGACCTCATCAGCTACTCAACACAGAAGGCCAACTCATTCAGTAATGTTCAGCTATGTGTCAGGACACTTTTTTTTGGGGGCATTTTGTCTTCTTTGTTAGGCTACTTGATGCTGTTAAGAAAAACATATCCCTACAAAGCCTGCCTTATCAGCAATATGTATTTTTCAACACTCTGCATTTGGAACTGGTCATTCCAGTAACATTAAAAATATTGGTGCACTGCAGAATAAAGTTACTCTTGGGTTACAGATTGTCTTCCTGACCTGCCAGAGGACTTGCAACAGGGCAGGATTAGAGAAAAGGAAGAAGGAGGCATCATATAAGGAGAAAAGACAAACAAGAAGGAGAAGAAGACAAGGAAAATACACATGAAAAGTGGAAAGCACACCTCCTGTGTGTGTTCACTTCAGCATCTCAATATGTCACTTTACATGACCTCAGTTCTCAAAAGCATCAGATGCAGAATTTCGTCTCCTTCAGCACCAGTGCAGCTTGAAGCTGATTTCATGTTTGGGTTCTCCCATTCTTTATTACAGCATACTGAGGGTGAACACATCAGATCAAAATGGCCACATGACTCAGACTTTGGCCAGCACTTGCTCCTATTGTTGTCAGATGAAAGATCGTGTTGAAGAAAAACAAGGGTAGATGAGGGGAAAGCTGAGAATATGGCACGTATATGTGTATAAAACATCTTCATTCAAAAACGTCATTAATTGCAGTGCACAATGTGGCTCAATAGTGAACCTCACATGGACATTTTTATTGACAGACTCAACTTCAAACAAGATTTCTTATATTGCAGCTAGCAATAAGAAGGAAAAGAACAGATCTGTGGAACCAGTCATGCTGCCAGTCCATCATAGATGCAGAAATACTGAGCATGTTCAGTCAAGATTTCAAATGGCTTGTGTTGATTAGATAGATAACATCCTTAGTCAGCACATCCTGTTCTGAGGAAAGGCGTGATGAAATCACACTACTTCCAAAACCACACCTCTTTGTGTAAATGATAGCTGAAATGAGTGCCTGTCTGGAAGCAGAAGTTACAGATCAGAACTTCTTTACAGAGAGACAATAGATCAGTATTGCATTTCTACCTGGATGCCTGATGGTCCTAGATAGTTGCTATTTCCTTCTCTTACATCCAAGTTGGTGCCTAAGAATTATGGTAAGGGTTGATATCTACAAGTGAGGAGGAAACCTGAAACAGCATTTTGACAAATTGGCTGGTGTTACAGCTTTTCACCACAAAGTACTTGTGGCTAATAATTAAAACACACAAAATCAGCACAAAGGTGGAAGATGCAAGAAGAGAGCAATTCAGCACAAATCTGGAAGTGAGCAAAAGGGAATTTGTTTGGTTCCACCCTCCTTAGCAGATGTGTTTTATATTGTGCAATTCTGCTAAGAAAGTTCTTAAAAGTCATTAATGACACTTTTTCACAGTGCAATAATACTCTCAGGTGACTACATAGCAACTTACAGACAATACAGCTGGAAAACGGCCACTGAATTAACTCAGAAAGGTGTAGACTTACATCGACTGTAGCCTGGCATTTTATCCCATTATGTCAATGAAATGTTCTGGGGCCAATTTCTATTAGTTTCCCTTTCTGTTTCTGCTAGTAATTCTGATCACATGTGAATTCAATCTGTGAATTTAGAAGACAAAATTCTTTTTTGAGCAATCAGAATTGAGCAATCAGAAACCATGCCTTGAGAAAGGAGGTATATACTAAGACTGAATCTATTGTAACTTTTCAGCTAGATTGGTCGATCTAAGAAAAAGTGTCAAAGATAAAAGAAAGACATTTAAATGTATATTTAAAATTAAATATACAAATTTTAACATTAATTCTGATAATTCATAAATGGAGTACATATCAAATACAGTGCTATCTTTTTTTTTTTTTTTTTTCTTCTCTTTTGGGTAGGTGGAGAAGATAGCTGCCCAAGTGTGATAAAGAAGCTGATTTAGGATAGGAAGGATCTTATCTCCATAATGGTAAGCCTTTCCTGTAACTATTTTTTTCCAGTAGCATTGCTTGTTAGCACACAGTAACTGCAATTCAGTAAATGCCTCATTCTCTTCAGAGAGTTAATTCTCCAAAGCATGCTGACAGCCTGAATTGACCCCTGCATCTAGCTAGTTACCCCTTTCACCACTGAAACATTTAAGGATATTACTATATACAGAACGTTATGGAATTAGTTAGCGTCGAGTCCCTGCCTTCTTTAGGGTCTGATAGAGCAATAGGGCTCAGCAGGAATAGAAACTGGTTTTTCTGGTGCACTCTGGCCTCTCCCCAAGTGGCACATCTGCATAATCTAGCCAATACAGAAGGGTGGAAGAACATCTTAAAAGTAAAATTCCTATTTATATATGTAAATTCAAATCCTCAAAACTTTATGTTGAAAATATCACTTTAAACTAACTATTCTATATCAGTATACCCTTCTCATTACAAAAGAAAGCCCCAATTGGAATGAAAAGGGTTGTGATGGAACCTTCACCATCCAAAATACTTTATTGAATTAATCTCTCATTTACTTTAGCTATGGAGGAAACTGATGCTGAAGTACTGTCCAGTTACTTTAAAAAGAGCAGTGAACCAGGACAATACAATTACAGTCTGGTTTCAAAATAACTACAGTAAATGCAACACCCATCTCAGATCTCTACAGAAAATGCCCTTTTCTTAGCACACTGTCCTGATTCAGTTCCTGATTCAGTTGTTCTGAGCAACTGCTTCCATTTTTATGGTGACTTCTATTTTGCAATTTCAGAGCACCTTATACCATCAAAAGCTTCAGCTTCCAAGCACAAAGAAGGTAGGCCACGATCACAAAGTCTGACTATGGAACAGATAAACTAGACTTAAGATCTCTGTGCCCCTGTGCACTATGCCTCTACCACAAAGCGACGTGGTTTGTTTACACTGAAAAAATAACTAGGAATTAAGAGGTGAAAATTCTTGCAGCTACAGGCATTCTTATCTTAAGAAGCCTTTAAATTTAGTAAGAAAAAAAAAAAAGGTTGTATTTTTAAGTCTAAAGAGACGCTAAAGAACTGCACACCTTGTTTGACTTGACAGACATACCAAATTCCCTGCATATCCCACAATTAAATAGAAAACAAATCTACTCACTGCAACCACGAACTTCAGTTCTCTTTCTGCAGTTGCTAGCTGAAACAGAATGAAGGTAACATGAAAAGCAAAACATAGAATCCGAGATGGGTTGGGCAGCCATATCACTCCCATCCTGGCAGCAGATGAAAAAAGTACTTGGAGCTCCTACAGCTGCTTGGGCTAAACAGCCAGGAAGGGAGGCTGGACTTCAAAAGGGGTGGAACTGTGGCTGGCAAATTTCAAATCCAGGAGGAATGTTGTGTGACGACACAACAAACCCCATCACTCTTTGTTTTCAAATTACTATTTACATTCCATTGAATCAAGTCATAATTCATTTCCTTTTTGTCTGTGACGTTTTTCTCTTTCGGAGTTTAAGGATGAGGCTGAAATATGAAGAGTTGCTAGGCATCTATATTGTTCTAACCTACCTGTTCAATTTCTACTTCTTAGGGCTTCGAATTTTTCCAGATGATAGCACAGCCACGAGGATGAACTCAGAACCAAGAGCCAGACAATACTGCTTTCTCTTTTCTGTCCAGTTAATCCTCTTTTCAACTTCTCCACCTACCTTTTTTCTCTCCTCACCTACGCTGTCTCAGCAAAATCAGAATAATTATTTTAAAGAAGACTTCAGCTCTCACATAAATAGTTAAGTAAGCCTTACAGCAAGTACATTCTTCAAGCTGTTTCCTGGGCAGTTTGTTTGCTCTTGGAGTGTTTTGTTTTTCTTTTCCATTGGAGTGTATCTATACTTCTGCTTTTGTAATTCATTATGCCAAATTCTTTTTTGGCCCCAATTCCCAAAGAAATTTCTTTTGAGCAGGCCCTGGATGCTCACTGGCTCAATGGCTTTAAGCAGATTGCTCAGCTTGTCTCTCCTGAATTCCTCTCTATAAAATAAGTCTAAGAATGACATTATTTCTAGTCATAAAGCTTTTTGAAGCAAGCAAAGTACAGTTTGTAGAGACCTCTAAATAGAGTTCTATAAATGTTAAAAGTTAAGATCATCCACATATTGTCTGAGTCATACCATTCCTTTCATTCTCCAGTCTGTCTCAGTGTCTTCTGTTGAGCTCTCTGCAGTAATATTTTCTCTTCAACAGGTACTTTAGCATTTCCCAGATATTCTGTCCATAGGATCCTATACTAAGCCTCAAGTGTTCTTAACTGTGTGAATGGCCTTAAGAGTCCATTTCCCCTGATGGATGGAAGGGAGGAGGACCACAGCTTCCAGACTTCCCCATCTCCTTCCCTCTATCTGTACCCAGTATTCAGCACTCACTTCAACTTCTCTTTCCCTTCACTGTTTTCTCCCTGTTGTCTTTGGTCTCTCCTGGTGTGATGGTGCCTATGTAGGAGATACAAGAAAGTCATTCATACTTGATACCTATTACTTTACCTTTCTGAAAACAAATGTAAGATGATCACCTACAGTATTATTTAAGAATGCTGCTCAAAAAAGACATTTTCTTAAGAATATTTTAAGACTATTCAAAATTCAAGAAAGGATGCCTTTATTTTTTAATCTGTATAGATTTTTCAGTAGGTGGTTCCTAAACACTTTGGATCAAGGATTGCTTGGTTTTCAAAGTTTTTCTCATTATTAAACCTTACCAGGAAATTCATAACTCATGAGTTTCATAAGGTTTATTGTTCCTGTGATGAGTGTTCATTGTGTTCCTGTGATGAGTGACTGTGGCTAATGAAGGTGAGAAGCCATAATCTGAGAATCTTATTATTACAGAACCCATATGGTAGCTTCAATTGAGAAATAAATATTTTTTGTGGTGTTGGATGGCATCATTTAGGAAAGCTTAACAATTGGCTGTATTTTGTAGAAAGGCTTTGCTAACAATTCTTTCAAAATGACATTTCAACCCGAAATCAAGTATATGATAAAGTTTTACTTTGTGTGGCATCATTCCTCCTTTTAGCTTATTTATTTTGCTAGTGGACGTGTTAGCAGACATATCTCCCGAAAATGGGCACCATAACCTAAAAAAAAATCATTACGCATTGCAAAATGAAAAAAACAGCCTCTTTCCTGTGCAGTGATTTTAAAGACAGGGTCCTGCAGGTAAACTCTAAGTATGTATTTCATTTGTAAATTTAGTTACTTGTCTTGTATTTTAATTCCAGTTTGGGATAAAGGCAGACTGCCATTTTTGCTGTGCTTTTGACAGCTGTAAATTTGTTATACTTTGCAACTAAATCCTTTTTTTTTTTTTTTTTTAAGGAAAATTTGCTTCAAAATAAAACTTAAAAAAAATTATTCTGAAGTTAGTCATTAAAATTTTCAAAGCATCATAATGTAAATAGACTCAAACTATTTGTATAATCTATATGCTAATTTGGCTCCATGGCATATATTGTAATTATTAAATTATGGCATTTAGTGGAATTAGCTTGAGCACAATTTGTCTATTTTAAAAGCATGTGCCTGTCTTGAAGGCTTGCTGAAGCATAGCTGGAGTGGCTTTGAAGCAGACTGCTTGCAAAATAACTCACTCTTTAATGTATGGAAGGGTAACCTTAGCTAACTGCTAGCAGTGTAGCACAGCCCAGGCTCGCACAAGGTGGAAGTTGTTGCACTGAAGACAGAGATGAAACTGCTTCCTGCATTTAGGGATTGGCACTGGAACAGGCTGCCCAGGGAGGTTGTGGAGTCTCCTTCTCTGGAGATGTTCAAGACCTGCCTGGATGCCTACTTGTGTGACCTGGTGTAGGGAACCTGCTTTGGAAGGGGGGTTGGACTCAATGATCTCTGGAGGTCCCTTCCAACCCCTACAATTCTGTGATTGTGATCAGTATATGTTAGAAATTTATTTTTTCTCCACAGGAATTGAAATGCTCAAGACGTTTACTAGGTCATGTAGCAGGGAAGAAAACGTCATCCAATAATGAAAAAGGAGAACATTCTGTTGTAGTTCTGCAAGAAGCTGGCACAGCTTGGATGCACATCTGAAGCTGAAGGGAACTGCTGGAGCCAGGCCACAACTCCATGGTCCCTCATTCCAGGACAAAACTGTGTGACAGAAGAAAAATCTTTACATGGTTCTGAAAGTTTTGAGAGGTGAATTTGAATGAGGAAGGGGAAGAGGATCTACAAACTGTAGGCTAAAGAGAATAATGAACAATGTCTCAGCTGTATAAGCGTTGCACTCTCTGCTTGTTCAGGTCTGGGAAGCCAGCAGAAATGTTACCCTTGCCTTTGGTGGGAAAAGAATGAATCCCCCTTTACAGCTCTTGAACTTCCACTCAAAAATATCTGGCAAATAAAACATTGAAAACAATTTAAGCTGATACAGCTTCAGAATAAGAAGAAGAAATAGGAACAAGTACAGAATAGAAGAGAAGGTGCCTAAAATTTGGTTTTATACACCAAGGCTATGATCTTGTAAGTATGGGGTCTTACATTTTCCTCTCTAATTGGTTTTCTTTTGCTTTTTTAAAAATATTATTGCTGTTAAAGGAGGTGTGATGGTCAGTTTTGTCCAGGTGTGTTGGCTTTGCAATGAACCTTTCAAAGGGTTTACACTAACTCTCCTATAAGAATGGCCAGATCTGGGAAGGCTCTCTGCTGGCGTCTACTATGGAAGCTGAGGCAATATGGGGAAAAAAAACAACTTGATCTTTTTGCATTGGGAAGCAGCTACAACTGGCTGTCTCATTCTGTTCAAAAATGTTTTTATCCTTGTTTACTTGCTGCATCTAAAAGGATATAAAAAATGTTGCCTTTTATTTCACTAGAGGCAGTAATTTATTTCTATCTGTATTTTTGAACCTGTTTGCTATGAAATTTAACTGCAATTCTTCTTCCTAAACTGCTTCTTATGGAGGCTTAGAAAGCAGAGGAATTGTTGCTTGGGCTCTGCTGAGGAGAGACTGGGCTTTAACAGTGAGAATTCTGAAACTTCAGATTTTTGTTAAAGGGAAAAGAGATCTTTTTTTTTTTTAATATTCTTTTGTAGCTTATGTAGTAGCAGTTACTCTGCTTCTGCTGTAGTTCTAAGAGGGGCACACAATTTATGGGCTTAGCCTGCATTTTCAAAGTCAGGTCCAAGGAAAAGAATGGCAAAATTCTTTGTATTTCATTTTCATCTGTTACTCTCTTTCTCTTTGAAGTGACCTGTGGGCAACAAGCTTCATATATCCTCTGTAAGAAATTAAAAACAAACCTAGTATTTCAAGCAAAGAAATGTCCGCTGTTGTCAAAAGTTATCTGCATCTGTTGATTCTAATCCACTGTTCGTGGTAATGCCATAAATTGTTTTTGAAATAGCAGTATTAGAAAATAAAACGAGTGAATTATTGCCCAGCACATTCTGCATGTTTTAACTAGCACAAAGCTGCAGAGTCTTTTGTGTTGTTAGTAGGATCTTTCTGTTAACATCAAGAACAACATGGACTGACAAAATTCTCTGAAGCACAGACTTTATGTTATCAGAGCAGAGTACATTATCAAGGTAACAGAACAAAAGGAAGATGTTTGTAAAGCTATTTGAAATCACAAATGATTTTTCTTTCAAAGTTGACACTTAGCCTTGCTATCTTTTTGGGAAAAGACACAACGACTCAGTATGTGAAAGCCATATTGGGTCAACAAATTGCCTGCCATGTCTTTATGACAGCCAGACTGATTGTTTGTAGGCTGCTTTTAGCTGTAGCCTCATGGTCCATTATTTCCTTAACTCTCTCCTTCCTTCCGTATACAGGTGTAATATTTGTGTATAAATACAAAGAAAAAGACCACAACCACTCACCCCACTCCCTGCACACAAAGCAAGACAAATATTCACTAAGTAAACAGCCATTATTGTTATTTTTGTAGCTTCTGAGATCTGTTTGTGTAAAATAATTATTTCTTGAAGAGTATGAAGTATGAGGAAACTATAATGGCTCCCTAGTTGCTGGCTCCTTTTGGAGCACTGCCTCCCTCACCAGTTCTGGAAGTTGTCCCAGTCTCCAAAAGGGTACAGAACAACACTGCTTCAGAAGTATTTTCCAGTTTTGCTCTGCGTTAAGGCTATTGCCCTTCAAAACACTTTAATTTACATTATGTTCTTGAATTAGTCCTGTCAAATCACTTTGCAATAAATAAACCTAGAAAAAATACTCAATTGCACAATGCATTTGGGTTTCATACTTTATAAAAGAAAGCCACTGTTAAGGAAGGATAAGTTACTGCTTTCTGTAATTTTGCTTTGCTGTACTGATGAATGTGGGTTTTTTGTGTGTTTTTCTTTCTTTCTGATAGAGATCAGGAGACTGTTGTTCATAATGATGGAAGTTAATGAGAAATTTCAGACTGTAGTAACATCACAGTGTGGGAGGAACTGTTTTGAAAGCTAATCACGCTGAATTTCCTGGAGGCAGCACCTAAAGGTAAGACAAAATGAGAGAATCTTTCTTAGCATATAACCTTGTCAGAAGACATGCCAAATATATCGCTACTACTTGAAGAAGCAGGTAGGTCATACAAAGTACAGAAAAGCTGACAGTTTTGCTTCCATTTGGATGGAAATAGGACGGAACTAGGAAAAGTCTTTTGAAATTGAGAGCTGATCCATACTGAAAATTTCCAGACAGATAAATGTAGAGAAATGCTTTATCTCCTCCACAAATATATTGAGCAGTCTTCACTTCCTATGTTCCATGCTGTGGTCATCATCATGTGGAAGAACTTGGCTCTGATTTATACCACTCTCAAACATTGCTACTGCCCTCTGGTGTAACCTGTATTAGCAATGCTTTCCTAATCCCTGTATTTCCCTATATTGGGTTCATAAGTCATCTCCATGAGCATTCAATTAGGCATATTAAGGAAACAAATCCATGTTGGGGAAATGGCGTCTCCAAGTAGAATAACCATGTAATATTTACTGAGCTCAGTCTCACCCTTCTGTTTGTCAAATGCTTAGATGCCTATACAGTTAAAGTGTTAACAGTTGCATAAGCAAAGGATAATATTTGATATGATTTTCAATAAATTTGGAAACCGGGTAAGGCAGTGAAATTGCAGTTGTGTAGTGACCAGCATGATCTGTAAACTCTTTGTGTTACTGTTCAGCTCAGCTTAGTTTCCCAGTGTTACACACCAACTGGTCCAGCCTAGCTGCATCAGTTAAGAATCAGTGCTACATGTCATTACTGCTCACACTGATTCAGCACAGAATGGTCCCTCTAAGACCTTGCAGTGCTGTGCAGGCTGTGGGGCAGTGTCCAGGAGACTGCTTTTTCCCAGATTCTGCTTGTGTCTAAAACTTCCTGCAGGGAAAGAGGCATGAACTCCAAAATTAGGAGCTGACCCCATCAATTACTGAGACAGAATCATACTGAACCAGGATAGAATATGGGCAAGTGTCAGATTTTGATATGACAATACACAAGTATTTTTATTTTTAGTCCATATGCATTTTCAGCGTTGAGGATTACCAGTGAAAGCAGTTGTGAGTGGTGGTGCTGGACTTGGTGTAAAAGCCATTTAACTTTTAGTGAAGTAAAATTTGAGAACTGAAACAATGCTCAACTTTTGTGTTAAACTTGTAGGCTAAACATTTGGGTTTGCCCCATCATCAGTACTCAAAAAGGAAAGTTAGAAAACGTGATATGGAGATACAGCCAACCCACTAGGGAATGCATTAGTACTGCCAATGTGTATCTGTATGTTTGACTTTCTGGTAGGTACTACTTCGGTATACTATTCAATATTCATCTGTTTTGATCTCTGAATGTCTTTTAAAATCAAAAGAATGCATGCTGATGGTAATTAGCTTGGACAAATACTCTAACTGTAGAATTAATTAACACAATTCAGTCCATTTGGATTTGTTTCTTCAGGGACTGAAAGTATTTTTGACTGCACTAAGATCAGTTGAATCAAGAAAAAAAAAAGAGAATCCTAACATATAATCAGCTTTGATTCTATTTCAAGTTGGGTGAAGTTAAATAAATATATCAATGGAGTAAAATGTTGTGGCCATGGATAAAATTTTGTCTTACTGGATCTGATTTTCTTTCATTTCAGACCAGATCGTTAAGAAAAAGATTCAAATGAGCTCTTGGTTTCTAATCCTGACCTTAATTTTGTCCCCCAGACATGTAACTTACCTCATTTTATGTCCTATATCCTACATTCTCTTGTCCAATGTTGTATGAGGACTGGGGAGACCAAGTGAGTAAATCTCTCTAGTGGACAACGAAAACTGCAGCCGGGGAGAGTGAGAGGGTGGGGATCTCTCAAAGTATTATTCCGATAGTACATTTCTATGGTGTATTGCCTGCTTAAAAATACAGAATTATCAAAATAAAGTTAGGTGTGTGAAACCACAGACATCTTCCACGTTGTAGTGGTTGTACTCTGGGGTGAAACTTATTTGTCTTGCTAATAATATGTATCGTTAATACTCAGAAGAGATCTTCTTAAACAATAAATGGTTAGTATAATATGCATGTAGACTGTCTTACTGATAGAGAGTTGAGGAGCTAAACAGATAAAGAGGGTAGATTAAATCCCTCAACTGAAATGGAACAATAGAGAAAGATCTTAGGCTGCAATGATGTGGTTCTGCTGCTGTCAATAATTGCTAAATTGAGTCTAATTATAATAATTAAAATCAATCTATGATCTTTTTCTGTGTGGTGAACCCTGTGAATCCAGTCTAGTTAGTCTGGGGTAGCAACACATTTCTTTAGGCAAAATAAGTATATGCTAGCAGTACAGCTTGCAGATACTTGCCCATTTTTTTCCTCGTAGAGTTCAAAGAAATGACAAGCACTGTAAGGAGGCAGTTTCCCATTGAAAACATGGAGTGCCATCTGTAAGGCAACAATAGTGGTTGCATGCTGTAAATAGAAAAACAAAAACAAAAACAAACCACCATTAAAGGGCTACTGAAAATGCACATAACTATTACTTAATAATAAGTCCAGTACATTATCTGTACTCTTAATATTACTTATGTGACTTCATTAATACTTGCCCTCTGCAGTGATTAACAAGCACTGTCCCCTTCTGGCTGTACCAGCTGAAATGCTGCATGTGTAACGTATACATATTTCAATATTACGAAGTATTAGGCATCTGTAGGTCTTACTGAAGTTAGGAGTTGTGAAAACTTCTTTTAATAAAAACTGGTGATTTTTCTTGTTAAGTTAACAGAATTTGAAATCTGAAAGGTATTTGGGTGATATATATATTATACAGCTCATGATCAAATTGCAATTTAGGAATAGAAGCTTTTTACTCAGAGCAGTCTCAGAATTTCATTTCCCTATGAGAGTGTCTGCACATTCTAAACAATAACGTAAGGTCACCACTGAGTAACTGCTTTCAGAATACCTTCAAAAATAAGAAACTTTAACTTTTTTTTTTTTTTTTTTTTTCCCCCACTCTTATGTCTGAAAAAGACACAGGAAGCAGGAGGTATGTTTCTGTATTATCTTTGTTTTTTTCACTTCTCTGCTGACTCAAAACAATAAGGTTCTAAAATAAGCTATGCCATCAGGTGGAAAATGGAGGTTGCAAAATAGTCTCCTTTCATTACAGAGTGAAAACAACCCAGTGGTATCTAAGGTTAACCAAATAAAAGTGCTTGTATCTGTATTTCATGCAGGAAATGAAGCAGCATGGCTTTCTTTGCATTTAATAACTGCAGAAAGAGAACTTAAAAAAAAAAAAAGGACTCACCGCAGAATATATAATCATTTTTTGATGGTGTGAAGGCTTTCTAGCATCTGACATATGCTTTAGGATAGTTTTTAAAAGAAGACCTGAAAGAAAATAAATAAGCACCAACAATGACTGAGATGCTTGTGTTGATGTTTGTATCATTTTGTAATATTTGAACTTAATCTTTCTTTAACTGCATCAGCTATTCAGTTTAGAGAATTTGTGCAGAATGCCCTGGTGTTATCTTTTATCTGAGCAGTGAATCTGAATCTATGTAAAATGTTTCTGGGACCCCTAATAGCTTCTACAGCAATTACATTAGCATAAAATTGGAATCTTCCAGGAGTCAAAATTCTACAAAAGAGAAGTATATATGCTAGCAGAATGAAACATACCTATTATCTTTGTCTATTGGCATACTTTCTAATAGCAATTGGTAGTAAAGCAAGAGGAGAGATTTTAATTTCACGCTTAGTTTTGTATGTTGGAGCTTCAAAAAGGCAAACAAATTAATCCTTGCTTATATGTGAGTTGTCCCTGTAGCTCACAGAACCTGATTGTAGAGTGGCAATATAAAGCAAAAATGAGGCCAAAAGGTTGACAGTGGATGAACGGAAAACAAGTAAGTGATTAAAAAGTTTTAACTATCTTAAAATTTCAGCAACTATTTCTGAACAGAATAATAAAGCCCAGAATACTCTCATTTTAGTATACCCAGTAATGGAAAAGGAAGACTTAGGAAGCAAAGTTACCATTCTAGAGATTATTACAGATAATATTTTGAAAGTAAAGCATGCTGGCTTATGTTAAATTCAGAGTTGATTCAGTTCAGCAGAATCTGTATATTACTTTGAGTTTCTTATACAGTATAACCAGAGTGATTGCTTCAGTTTAATCTTGAATTAGGATGTTTGTGATTCACATCCTTACCACCTCTCTTCTCATTAATCAAAATCCTTTAGTACCAATTGTGAATATCTGCATCATAGCATCTTTTATAGCCATGTTTATTACATGTTTTCTTCTTTCCCATTGTACTATTGATTTTAAATGGGGTTAGAATTTTGCTTACCTCCCTGCAAACGTGATTTCTGTATTTGTTTGTGGAACCCAAATTCCGCCTGCAATAACAACTCTGAGAGCTTTATCAGCTTGGTCCTGACACCATGAGTAGCCCAAGCAGGTAAAGTGTAATTGTTAATATCCTACAGTGAAGAAAGAAAACATGATGATTTTCTTGTTGGTTCCCACTGCTAACTTTTTGTTAATTATTATTATTTTGGTACAAAATGCATATTGGAACAGATTCTGAATGTTTTTTCTCAAATGTTTTTCAGTATTTTGCATTTAGACAGCTGAGAATTCTTATTTCTGACATCCCGCTGCTTAAAACAAATCTGAAGGGCAGTGTTCAACAAAAGGAGGAAATATAATACTGAAAACTATTACATAAAAAGCAAATGGCACTATTTATGCCAATTGCTAATGTAGTTGTAGGTTGCAAAAATTTTACCCCGTGACTCTTCTTCAACCATCTACTGGAATATATCCCAAAATCTTTACTGTTTCAGTATGCCATAGGGATATCAAGATTTAAGACTTGGCACCTTTGGACCAAGATCCATCAATTAAGTAAGAACATATATAGCTGTAATTTGGATGTAGTGGAGAATGATGTATGTCTATGGAGTTTAGTATACCTACTTATTCCAGCTGTGCTGGCTGCTGATGCAATCCTCTAGCTAGAATATAATGGATTCATTTTTTGTTTTGGGAAACAACCCAAGAGAAATTAATGGTGGCAATTGTAAGGAAATGTGTGCCAGCACTCCTGGTTTCTACTGCTCTGAATTCCAGCTTAAAGTTGGCATTTTTCCTTTATTTCTTGTGAATGTGAGTCAGAGGGCTGAGCTCACCAGGTGGAGCCAACTACTTAACTTACGATTTATTTAGATAAGTGAAAAGTGTTAGGTTAAATCGGCTTAGGTCACTTTTTCTTTTAACAAATGTGATCTGTGCCTTGAGAAAAAAAAATTGCCTGCTTCCATGCTATTTAAGACAATGCTGCTGGCAAGCAAGCACCTCAGTCTACAAGTCAGATGACACTTAGCCAATAATAACAAATACAGAGATGTATGCTACTGAAGTTTCATTAATTTTGTTAAAAAAAAAAAAAAAGTGAAAAAGCTGTCTTTATACACTTGAGAGGGCAAAAGTGACTTTTGTGGCAGATGTCTTAATTTGTATCTCAGTAGTCTTCACTGAGTAATATGAAAGCCCAAGGCTCAATCAATCTAACACTAGAAGTAATAACCCAACTAACTGGTTTTGCCTTCCAGCAGTCAGGAAGCTCCCTGATGGGATCTGCCAATTCTTCACATTGCTGTGGTGGCGTGGGTTTCTCAGTATGGATATAACAATTGACATTAAATGCTGTGGTCCTGAACTGTCCTGAATTTGGGCAATATGAAGAGGTGACCTCATTGAAATTACAGTGCTCAAAATGCATTCATTTAACTCAGGCCCTGGCTAGCAATGCAGTCAACTTCACTGATCAGAGTTGGACCTCCAGAAACTGCAGGACAGAAGGCAAACTCATTAGCATCACACCCAAGTAGCATGTGTTGGCTGTGGAACACATCTTAAAACTGCTTCAGTTTCCCAGAAGCTATCCTACTGTTGATGACCAATTTATTATTAATATTTGAATTTTAAAGTAATTATGCTGTAAAGCAGTTCATAGCAAGCTCTGCCTGCAACACTATCAAAGATATTTTTAATACAAGACTACCTGCAATTTTTACTTGCTTCAGCTGGCATAACTCAAGATGGAAGTGGCACAAAGTGGGGCTGGTTGCTAAATTAAGAGCATTCAAGGTTTTTTTCACATCCCTGTCAGAGATACTATTCTGTGAGACCCATATACCTGTGACAGTTGGGTACCAGAACACCCCTTTTGTTGTAAAAGCTGTGCTTCTTTGTGATGTGCATGGTCCATTTGCTTGAACAAGGCTCCCAAGGTTTGCACAAATAATCTTTTGTGTCATTTCAGTGGCTACTTAATTCCTGAAAATGACCATTATGGCCTACATGCAGCTTGGGCCTTATCATACAAATTGCATAAAATCTTTGTGGAGGCATGTTTGTGTTGTCTTTGCCAAAAACAAGTTTTACGCCCATGCATCTTTGTGATGGGGTTTGGAGGAGTAACAAGACAATTTTACCCAAAAGTATGCTTTTGCTTAAGCGTGCATGTGCAATCACTAATGAGGTGTTGCATTTGTAGGCCATTGGTTCGTGTTTGTTACGGTGGTGGATGACCAACAGCATCCTCACACAGTCACAGCTGGATATTGAGCTGTGAATTTGATGTAAGATAAGTGTTCTGAGGAAGGAGCTGAAAATAATCCTCAAAAGAATTGGAAATACAGAGTTACCTTATTCTGAGTTTTTTCAAACCATAGAAATAAAAGCTAAGACTGGTTTTGATAATGTGTAAGTGTTTATATTGGACCTTGGAAATTTTCTTTGTGTTATTTACCTCATATTGTAAAGTGTCAGAGATCCTCAAAATTCTTTCGCTGTTCAATTTCTTCAGTGGGTATCCAGTGTGAGAGGCTAAAAACTTGAGAAAAGACTGGAATACAAAAAAGGAAACTTGTTGCACACTTTCTACATTGTTTTTACACACTTCCATAATACACAGTAATTTTTAGAAACAACACAGTCTTTGCATTTGGTGCGTAAGCACTGTACTGTTGTTTGGTGGGACTCACGGCAGGCAGTTACTACCTGTTCTGGTGGATCCTTTTTCATCCTGCACGCTCCACATGTTTTCATAATCATCTGGCAGACACAAAATCAATTCTTGCACAAAAATTTATTAAGAGCTTGTGAAACCTGGCTGTCATCCTGTTTTTTAGCTATGGCCTCCCTCCCACTTCTACATCTCAGGTACAGGGATATATATGTTTCATGTTGCTTCTTGAGTTGTCAAACGCATGGTTTCTTCATTCCTACCTTGGGACCTGTCTTAATTACAATCCCATCTACTATTTTAGTGCTAAAGACACCTACTGATCTGAGTGATCTAGACATAGGATCACATGGTAATGCTGGAGAGATTATGGTATCGATCAATGACAGAGGATACATAAATCAGGAAAACTTAAATATGCTAATTTATACCCCTAGTTTTTATTAGGGAAGAAAAGGAATAAAAGTTTTCTTTTAGGCTGAAAAGAGAATACAGCCTATTCATCTAAAATAAGGATGGTAATCTGAGTCTAAGTTTAAAGTACAGAAATAGTTTATGCTTGGTGGGAATGTTCAAAAGTGGGTAGAATGGATCCAGATATATGAAGAAGTCTTGCAGAATCCAAGAAATATTCAATAGAAGTGTGATAAACAGAGTTATTCCAACATTGGTAATGAGTAGCAGAGAGGTCTAAAACAGGGAATTATGATTCACATGATTCTAACACCTAGATGCAGAGGTAGATGGCTGTTTAGGTGGTTAAAGATTATAGGAGAACAGGTGAGTATGATAATGCCATTTTGATTAAACCCACAAAGAAGAAATTTGCAGTAGAGTATGAGAGTGATTACATACTCATGGCAAGTAATTTGATGTCGGTGAAAGAAATGAAGGGATATATTACAGATGCAGGAATGTATCTGAATGAAGCCATTAGGTGTGAGGCATGAGAAGGTAATGAGGAAAACATTGGGACTATTATAAAAAAAACTGTGTAACTGAGCAGAGAGAATTCTGTGGTTGTATCTGAACTAGCAAGGAGTTATACAGTCAGAAACACCTGAGCAGTTGCTAACATGAAAATGTATAGAGATAATTACTGAAGTGAGGCACTGATCTGATCTGAGTTTTTGTTTTCTGTGTTCTACTAGAAGGAAGATAGATGTAATGTTTTCTTTTTGAAGGTAGTCAATCATTTATCTTTTCTATGACTTGCAGTTTTCATTTGGTGGGGATGGTTCAATCTAGGTGGCTCATAATATTGTAATTGTAGTTTGGATATGTCGTATACACCCACTTTGAAGATTACATATCTGGAAGGAGCATTCTGATTGCCATTTTTAAACATACTTGTTAGATAATGTTGCCAAAAGTAGTACATTTTAAATTGAAGATTTCAGAAATTAAAATACTTTACCCTGTACTGCTTGAGCTGCTTCTGGAAATCTCTTGTTGCAAAAGTTTCTCTCAGAAGCTCATTGTATTTTGGGCAGTGTGAGAAAGGTACATATAGCAACTGAAAATGAAATTGCAAAATATTAGTTAGGCAAGATTCCTCTTGTTCTTGTTCAACATAGCCTTGTAAGACTGTTGTCCTGAATGGCTGCACTAATTAAAATAAGCTGCAAAATTATTTGGGAGTGTTCTTTTCTTGGATATTCATCTAAGGACCATAAGAGTCATATTGATGACTACTTAGAAAATAATCTTTACCTGTTAAGAGGAGTAGTAGGTTCAGCAGATCAAAGTTAAAGGAGTCATTCACAGAAGACTGAATTTGTCACTTGACGGAAGAATAACACAAGCCCTCGTGTACTGCTTTGTGCTTGGCTTCCCCAGAGATGATTTCATTCACTGTGTTCAATCTTTCTTTAAACATACTGTCACCTTTCTACTATGAATTACCATGCAGCAGGTGGACAGGAGCAAGTCTTTGTGCATACTCAGCTGTATTCAGTAGACTTAACACAGTTCCATTTACTTCAGCTAAATCAATGAAACTGGCTAAATTTCTATAACTCATCTTTCCTTTGACAATGAGATATCCTTAGTGGGTTTTTTTTTCTTCTTTCTAACATGCTCTTTGTCCTTTTTCCAGAACGGAATCTCCATTTATATAACCGGGTAGTTAAAAGAGCTTTTAAAAAGAACTTGGGAGTCCTAAAGGGATAATTAACTGAGAAAGCTTCAGAGCAGTTCCTCAGTCTTTTTAGAAACATAATCTATCTCTTCCAGATGGTAAGAAAGAATTTCTGAATTATAACTGTAGTCCATGAACAGGCATAGTTTTACCAATGAATAAATGATGGACACTTGGGTAGAAGTGGGTAGAAGGATATATATGGTCTCAATCTTACATGTATATGCAGCAAAAATTAATACAGTCAAAAGACAAGTCGTAAAAAAAGTAGGAAACTTGCATTTATGACTATGATTTGTTTGTTTGTTTGATCCCCTAGGCATGAGTGAGCTGCAGTACCTGTTTGCTGAGTGTGACAGTGGTGTTGATGCCGACCAGGTGATGCTGACTGTTTGCTGGAGTACTACCATCTGCAGTGGTGTCAGAGCATCTCCTGACTGTACACCAATCTGCATTCATGCACAGGAAGACATACGTCTCGTATCTTCCATATTCAAGCTCTCATCACTCTGAGGTGAGAACCAATGCTCCATGTCCCTGTTCAACCAAATTCTGTCACAGATTGTAACTACATCTCTAAGCGCACAAAATCTACCACAAATACGTGTAAACCTCTTCCACAATGGGACTCACAGTGTATGCACCTTATCTTTCTTAGCTTTTTAACACAGATTTTCCAGAAATGGGGAACTCTACTCAGTCCATCTGAGTCCGTTCCCATGGAAACTCCTGACAGTATTTCTACTCAGCATATTATTCCTTTCTGCCTGATGCCTGTAATTAATATAGCTTTCATTGTTGTTGCTGTGCCCTTTTTCAGGCTCCTACATCTCACATGCTCTATTTTACTATATATTTTACTAGATATTTTACTAATGATCAAGGGAAAACAAATGCTTGTAGTTTATACTCACATTATCATGTGACAATGGCACTGTGTGAACTGGAATCGGCTGCCAAAGGATTCTGGGGTTCCAAATGTGTCCCTGTGTTGGTGGATACAGCCCAGCAAGAGTTGCCTGAGCACTCATAAGCGTTTGATCACAGTCAGTGCTCTGAACATAAATCTGAAGGAAGAAAGGAATTTTATTTATTTATTTATTTAAGGTAATCTCTCCTGTTAAGTCTCTTCTCTTGATAGAAAAGAAGGGATCTAGTACTGTGCTGAGTAAATTGGCACAGTAAATTAAAACAGAGTGAGGTAAAGAAAGAAAGAAGGGAGAAAGAAAGAAGCTGAAACAGAGCCTTGGAATAAAACCTGGATGGACAGGAGAGTGGCAGCTGCTTCCTTAGGAGTCCTACTGAAAAACATAAGGCTACCTTCATTTGATCAAACAAATTAGGACATCATGGATGCACTGAGCAAGTGGAAATGAAAACTAAGCTCTGCCTGCACGGTAAATGGAAAAGTGTAGTTTGAAATCTCCAGCACAGATGACAGATACTCTGTCATACAACAGTGAGATATCTGAGCCTCATATACAGCCTTAAAAACCTTGTGCACAGTTTTCGGCTTACCATCAGGCTCACTCAAAATTGAGCCACATCTTCAGGGATACTTTGAATACTCAGTTTTGGATACTCAGTTCAGTAGGTTACCTCCAAATGTACCAAGTTCAGATTCTCACAGATCCAAGAAGCTCTATCAACATCTTTAGAAACATCCTCCCTTCCAGATCCAGTACTTGCCTCAGACCGTTTGTAAACAACGCTCAGGAAATAGGAATATCTTCTCCGCATGAACTGTCCAAGCTCATACTGTTGCTGTATGCCGAACTGTAGAAATAACAGAATAGTGTGAGAGCCTCAAGAAGTGCTCTGTGCATCTATTCCTACAAACCAAAAATTATAAAAAGTTTCATAAAATGTTTCATTTGTAAAGGGAAGATGGAAAGAAAGGAGAAAAATGGAGTAAAGTGGCAGTACTGGAATTTCAGCTTTATTATTTTCTTATATGCAATGTGAAATGTTCACTACAGGAACATAGTCTCATTAATACTAATTTTCTTTAGCCATGAGGAAAAAAAAGTAGAGAAAAGATGTTTGCACTCAATCTAGATTGCATGCAAATGAACGTCATTACTCTCTGTCTCTGAAACTCACATCTTAATAAATGAAATTCAGATCTCAATGGACAAAAAATCAGAATCTCCTGTGCATCTAGCTATAGTTTAGGTAGATGCAGCATTCTGCAAAGGGACTTAATAAAGAAATACCGTATCTGTAAGAAATCCTAATGCATCTATTGTAGGCAAAGGATTGCATTTATTATCCTAGAAAGCCTGAATTCTTGCTGAGTGAATTCTAAAGACGGTAAGGGTTTAGAGCACTTCATTATAGAGGCATGGGAGTTTACATTATTTAAAAGAGATTATAAAGGAAAATGCAGTATTTATACTAAAATACATGTATATAAAATAGCCAGGAGTGAACTGGAAATTGGAAGGGCCATCTGAGCCAAAGTTCAAGAACAACCTTTCAGTGACAGCAATGGAAGCAAAAATACCTGAGCAGTTCAAAGGCAGATCTTGCTAAACATATGAACCCGGATTGTATGATGTGGCTTTTTGCCATGGCAAAGGCCTGGATTTGATTACTTAAAAGTTTCTTCTTATTTCTGTGCTATAAGAATTGTCAAAAAGAAGCTACTAATTAATTTGGTGAATGCCATCTTCACAATAGGCTTCACCATAAAGGTCATCTCTATATTCACCCATAATGGACAAGCTACGTCTTCCTGACAGATGCAGTTTTGCATTTTGCTTTTCCGAAAGCCATGTGGTTGTTTATCCAAACTAACAAGGTTAACAGGGGAAGGGTTTCTTAAAGTAGCTATAGACGTGTCCTAACAAAGCTGTCTGGTTTCTGCTCAGTTCCTGGCTCACAGCAATAGGGTGCAGACACAGCAACCACCTGACTATGAAGGCAGAATGAATTATGAATGCATTATGAATGCCACAGAGAATCACCAGAGATTCCACATGGAAGCTACATTTTTGGCTTGTGCAAGATCTTCCCCTCCAGAAAGACTGAAAATTTTGAATAGAAGATTGAGTCCTACATGCCCCTGGGTATTTTGGTGCCATGTTAATTGTTAACTACAGTCTAAAGCTCTTCATTCTTGGTTCTAGCCTGAATATGTCTCCAGCTTTCAACTACTGGATCTTGCAACTTTTTTGAAGGGCATGTTCTCTGCCATCACAAATCTTATTTTCAGTAAGATAATCACCAATAAAATTGAATCAATTACTTAATCTCTGTGTTAAATGAGATAGATGGCAGTTCTCTCACAACAAAACAAGTTTTCTAGCATAAGAATCTTTGTAGCTCTTTAATGAACATTTTCCAGATTACTATTATCATTTTGTGAAATCATGACGTGAAAATCACGTGCAGTGTCCCTGTAATGGTCTCATGGTTGTGATCTTTTTACTTGTACCTGGTGTTTCCTAGCCTAAATGGAAGTATATTCAATTTTGTTCACGTAACCAGTACTTTGCACTGGGATCTCAAGTATGGTGATTATTCACTGCTTCACAGTCCTCTTCTGAGTC
Organism: Lagopus muta; assembly: GCF_023343835.1. Taxonomy (NCBI): domain Eukaryota; kingdom Metazoa; phylum Chordata; class Aves; order Galliformes; family Phasianidae; genus Lagopus; species Lagopus muta. Next base: position 41,470,140 of record NC_064439.1, on the reverse strand, counting down.
ATAAGATCATAGGGTTATTCAGGTTGAAAGGGACTTGAGGAAGCCCCTGATTGGACCTCCTGCACAGAGCAGTCAGAGGTCAGACCAGGTTACTGACGGCTTTATCCAGAGTACCAGGCATGGTCCGTGCCTTGTATATGTGATTGCCTCTTCCAGTTGCTGGAATTGTGCATACAAAGTTTCCTAGGGTATGTGCTCATCTGAGGCTTCTGCTTCAGCTTGTCTAATATGTGTTGCTAAATCCCAGTGTCTTAAAGCCTCCCAGAGCTTACGAAGCCTGAAGCATGCTGGCATGTTGTGCTGAACTTGCATTACGTACATATGAAGTGCTTGAGTCATAGCTGAGTTAATGCATAGGAAGCTGGTCCTAACCACCTTGGAAACATTCTTTGTTGCTTTCTGCTTTTGAACGAGCTTTGCTGCCTCAGCTCTTACTCCTTTTTCTTCGAGGGAGATGGGTGTGAGAGGGAAACAGGCCTGACCTCGCCTCAGAGATTGCTACATCCTTCTGAGAATGGAGTGGAGGAGGAGCCCCACGTGCAGTTTGCTCTATCCTGACTTTGTTGAAGACATGGCCAGTGACAAGTTCTTCCAGGAGACAGAAACGCGCTCATTGTGCTGGACCTGCTGGTGTCCACAAACTGCTGAGCAAACTTACTGTGCAGACACCTCTCAGAGGCACGCACTGAGCCTGCAAACATGGCTCACAGTCTGTGAACATACATACAATAGCTGTTTTTTTCTGGTCCTTTCAGCTTTTGGCACCTCAAAACCTCTTCAGTGAGGCTGCCTGGTTTCCAAATCCTGGACAAATGACTTGGGCATTTTTCCATGTAAATGGCATATCTTGGCAGGAAAGGAGTGGAAGCACAGACACAATAGAAAATGTTGGTGGGAGCAGAGCAGACATAGGGAAACCCCTCTAGTGTCCCTGTTCTCCTTCGAAGCCTAATGGCACAGGAGCTCACCCTTTGTACCATTTACAAGAAAAGGCATTAATACTAATAACAGTTAATGGAGAAACACAGTTTCTGCAGCTGAGATCTGCCGTTGCTTGATTTGCTGCCAGTTAAGACCATCAGCTGATACTGGTAGACTAGCTCAATTCCACTTATATCCCACTAACACCTAAACCAGCTGAGCTTTAAATCAACTTTCCCTCGCACAGCGTGAGAGACATTTTTGCTAATACTGACCTTAATAGTTCACAAGCTAGGAAGAATTCCTACCCGTCAGGAATTGAAGGTGGTTGTGAGCACTTTCACCACATTGGGTTAAAACTGTGTGTTTGATCTCAAGTGTATTGCCAGTGCCTGGCTCCTCTCAGTAGACCCCAGTCTGCAATCAGACAACTCAGCATGCCTTGGGGTTGGACCAGAACAGCCAACTCAGTGTCTTTGAAATCAGTGACTAATCACAGCTTCCCAGTAAGTTCTATTTACAAGAGATCTGCATGTGGCAACTGAACAGGAACTGTATCGAAGTTAAAGTGCTAAAAACCAAATATATTTCTGTATGTCAACAAACACACCTTGGTAAGCTGTCCGTATCCATGCTGCCTTGCAATTTCTTTGTGCTTGTCAGTTGGAAAAAACTCCTGTGGGGTATGATCGCCGTGGTGGAACACCTGACAAAACAGATGGAATTCCCTTCATATTACAGGTCTATTAATGGTGGGTGTAATAGTGCAGACCCAACAGTTGTGCCATGACAGTGAATACTGTACTAACACATACTAAACGTATTCACTATACTTATCTGTGCTTTAGATAGTAGTGGTAGGTACTGTCTAGTAGGTACTGTCTAGGTCTACAGTACCTGCTTGATTTATTTAGACAGGTGTAACTCCTCTTTTTTAGTTTGCAAGTTATAAAAAATTATAATTCTTTAATATATTTTAGAGATGTTTTATGTATGTTAGGAGGTACAGACTGCAGCACTGACAGAGAGAAAACAAACATGTAAATAATTTTCTGGGAATATTAGAACATTAACATTGTGTTGGGACTGAGAGCTCAGAAGAAAGAAAAATAAACTGCTACTGGAGATACAGTTTCTGTGGCAGAGTGCTGCTAAGCACTGTATTTTGGCAGAAATTAGCCCTAAAAAGCCATGTGCTGTCTTTTACACCAGAAAAGGTAAAGAAAGTGTCATTTATCATCTGAATACAGGCTGAACCGTTACTTTGAAAACACTGAACACGTTCTGAAATTTCCCTTCATACAAAAGATACATCTGTAAAGGTACATCAAAATTTTTCTTTCCTGTGATGGATTCTCTCCTTGTCCAACATTATTCTTGTACGTATATGTTGTATCATCCTAAGATTTTGCCACCAGATTTATTTATTTATTTATTCATCCAAGCAGGGGAAATTAATTGAAAACTATAGGAAAAAAAATGTACTGATAATTTATATTGCCTGTGCAATACTCAGAGCAGACAACAGTCAGGCTTCATGCAAATGGCAGTGCATCATAGTCACTGCAAGTAGCTTTCATTTTACAGCAGTGTTTCTCTGTTGTGTATTCAGTACCATTGTATGCTTGTCTGGCTTTCACACAGTGAAATCTAATTTGCTTGTTAATGCAGTGAAAACAGAGGAAGAGTAAAAATTCTTCCACGGCAAAGAGTATTTTTGAAATCCATAGAAATTTAGTTATGAAATCCCATTTTATATTTTAAAAATACTGCTGTGCAACTCGTCTCTTATTGCTAGATAGAAAAAGACATGCCATTGTTCCAGAAGGTTACTTTCAACCAGGACTGCACAAAAGAGATAACGTTATAAAATGTTATTTATAACTGGGGATTGTTCTTTGTGCAATGCAATAGTGGATTCTGAGTATGCAGTAAACATTTTGGTATTCACATATTCACAAATATCCCTCCCCCTACACACACACACACACTGCAGACCACAAAAAGAGTGACAGGTTTTTAAGTCCATTTGTCCATGAACTATATACTTACTACGGACACGAACTTCAGTTTTCTTTTAGCTGTGGTTTGGTGAAGAAAGATGCAGAAGAGGCAGAACGTGAAACACAGACTCCAGATTCCGCACACCAGCTGCCTTGATCTCATGCTGAGGGTAAGTAGCTTCCAGGTGTTTTGCACACCAAGGAAGGCCCCTGGCTGGACGTGGTGCTACAGTAGATATGTGGCTGATGGGGGAGGAGTTGGCTGTGCTTGAGGAGTCTGAAACTGTGATCTCCCCTCCTCCTCCCTTTTCTCCCTCCTTGGGTCAGTGTTGTTCTGCAAATTCATACAATGAAAATTGTATTTTGCACTTGCACTCAATTTCTGAATCCTGCGTGTAACGGGACAAGTAGTCTCTGAGCTGCTAGTTCCTGCAACAGGCACTCAAGACGTAGGTGAATGTAAAGAACTAGATGTTCCATCTATTGTTTAAGCTATGATTTAGTATCAGTCAGCCTTCACAAAAGTGAAAATGATGGAGATATGCTGTATCTTGCTGTAACGTGCTCACACAGTCTTATTTGAAGAGTTTGTGAGAGGGAGTGGTGCTGACAACTGTTCTTTTTTGAGGGGTCTCTGGAGTTTCCCTTACATTTGGCCGTGGTTTTTAGCAGGAATCAAAACCAGAATGTTTTGTTACATGTGAACAAGGATCACATGTAACTGCCTAAACTGACTGCAAAAAATAAAGATGTGTCCAGAATCATAGAACTATAGAATCATTAAGCCTGGAAAAGACCACTAAGAGCGCCTAGTCCAACTATCAGCCCACATCTCACACCCACTGACCACATCCCTCAGTGCCACATCCACACAGTTCTTGAACATCTCGGGGATGGTGACTGCACCACCTCCCTGGGCAGCCTGGGCAACCACTGCCTCACTGCTCTTACTGAAAAGAGATTTTTCCTAATATCCAACCTGAATGTTCCGTCTCTGTAGTATATCTATATGATTCTAGTGGCAAAGGGGTGCCACTGTTTTCTAAAGCTATCCTTTAAAATTCCATGCACTTAAGTAAATTTCTGATTTTCAAATATCTCTTGCTGCAAATACTCTCATTGTTACATCATGCACAAGTCAGTTGTTTCTGTCATTTCTCCTGTACATTTTAAATAAAGAGGGATGCCTGGAGGGGTCAGTTCTCTTTCCTAAAGTAGCAGTGCCTCTTCTCTTCTCCCATGTGTCAGAGCTGAAGAGATTTCTCAGTGATATATTCAGAGGTCACACTGTATTGGTGCAAGACGGTTCATTTGTCACTTCTGCTTTTGTGCCTGAGAAGGCTGACCTACTCCTGCAGAAATAGAATAGTGGGAGTTGCCCACATTTGTTGAGAAGGAGAACTTTATTTTTTTATTTTTTAAAATGAAGGATTCGGGGGACAAGTGGAATAACTAGTTAGTTAAACTATTTACACTCCATATAGTTTCCTGTCTCCACTGGCCATCAGACTTCAAAAATCTCTTGGTCATTGGTGTTTGTAGATGACGTAACATCAGAAGCCACCCTTAAAATATCCTGGTTTGCATTGCAAGCCTTTTAATAAGACCAACTCATATCAGTGAAGAAAAAATACTCATGTCTTCAGAATTGCAGGACTCCATGCAGGTTCTTCAGATAGTGCTCTAGCAGGGAGAACAGACATATGATAGGAGGAAAAGGGTTTTATTTTATTCTTTTTTAGATGTTCACTGTCTCTCATTTTTACATAAGATTTCTTTAATAAGAAGGTGCAATTACTCTTGGAGATGATAAAATAGTAGTGTAAAAATGTATATTTGATTCCTTTGATCTAATCCTGGCACTACTAATTCTGTGGGAATTAGCATACATAAAAAGTTGTTTTTAAGTACAGCACCTCAGTGCAAATCTGTTCCTGCTGAAGGTCACAGGAGTGGAATGAAACTGTGCTACACCACTTATTGTGATTCCTGTGAGTGAAACTCTAGAGGGAGCAAGAGGTGGACCTTTCTTGGCAGCTAACTCTCACCTGTACAAGTCCCTGTTGTAGCTGGTGAGAGATGTAAAAGCTGCAGCTGCATTCAAAGACAAGATAACAGATTCTTTAGTATGCTTGCAGCCAGAGTTAAAGCATCAAGGGAAGGTGGAAGAGGAGGAGATAATTATAAAGGTAATAAATGAATCTCCCTGACTATCCTGAAAGTGCAAAGGAAAATACATCAGGTGTAGATTATATGCCCCTGTCTTACCTATGAACTTGGCAAAGTGTTTATCAGATCATGTTAAACATTATGTTATTAAAGTAAAAATACAACTTTCTGTTGTGTGATGTACTATGGTATCTAAAAAGTCAGTGTGTTAAGTTATCCTTCCAAAACTTGGACAGTGTTTAGGGAGTACAAGATTTCATTAATGATCCTTCAGTGTTCCAAAGTAGATTCACAGTTTGAGTGCTATTGTTTTTAAAAACTTTCATCCAAATGATAAAATTTGCCTCCTACCCCAAGCTGCAATGTAAAGAGTATTCAGGTAGATGTGATGCTTGTTCCCTTCCACCATCTTTTGTTAAATGCAAGGTTGATGAATCTGTTTGGTTTTTAAATATAGTGGAGGATTGGACTTGCACCTTGACATGCAGCTTCTTCATTAGCAGTGGAGGAGAATCAGAATTACTTAAAGATATGCCCACAAGCATGCTAGGAGAAGGCTCATGTGTGAAAATAGTGGAGGTAGAAGGAGGCATGTATAGAAAGACTTCAGTCTTCCCATCCTGCCTCCTCTCCCTCCTCCCTGCAGGTTTCCCTAGTAGGATACTTGCTCAAGCATCTGATGTTGAAATCATGAGTCTGTGGTTTTTAAAGCATTGAATTCTGTTGCCACCTCCATGCCTTTTCTGTATCTTCTCTCCCCAGCCCCACTCAGGGCAGGGTGGTATCTGTCCGTCAGCAGAGTTCAGTGTAAGGATGTTTCCTCTGGCTTATAGCACTCCTGTTCATGTCTTGCTTGCACACTGTGAATAAACAATAAAGAACAGTGAGGTTATCATTCATGCAGCTGCAATGGTAGCTTGAACAAAAGGGTTCCAACTCCAAATCATTTTCTTAGTATCCAAATAGATAGGTATCAACTGCCTCTGTTTGGCTAATGCTTAACACTGACTTCTTTCATCCTGTATGTTAAGAGAACAAAGGTAAGTTGTGTCACCACGCCTGTTTCACCAGGACACATTGTATGTCACCTCAAAAAGAATTCTGCCCTAATCAGATATACACTTTCTGTTAATGATTTCAGTGCTGGCATGCAGTATTGTCTCAATCCATTCTACAACTGGGTGAGAGACACGTTCACCTTCCCCAAGGAGGTGAATCGAATCTTGTCAGCAGCATGAGCACAATAGAACATCTGCAGACTACAAATAAAGAAATCTGCAATATTAACAGCAGCTTCAGCTCCAGAGAGCTCTCAATGATGTTCTTGCTGCTGTTGGCAGGAGCCATCACTTTCCTTCAGTAGCAATAGAAAACAAGAGAGAAAGAAGTTGGTGTTGAGGCTTGTAAGCAGTGAGGCTGCAGTCTTTCTTAAGGCAGTAAGCCTTCTCTGGTTGGACCCAAAGCTACACTCCTGACATCAATCTGTGATGTGTTTTTTGCACAACAATCAGCTTCTTCACTGTTACGCTGATAGAAATACAGAGTAGCTACACAGAAGCTGATGGACTTATTTCACGTGTATTTCCCTGAAAGCTTACACTGCTCTTCTTCTGCTGATGTTCTCCTCAGCACGGTCTGATCTATATTTTGTAGATGTGTTTGGGATATGTGCATCTGCTGCTCCAGATCCTTGCTCAGTATGATTTTGATTAGCTCTTTATCTTTGATAGAGTTACACTGGCTTACAGGAGCTTCAAAGTAAAAGAAAAAGAGGGACATTAAAATTCATTTCCTCCAGCTGTTCTGATGAAAAAGCACTAGAACAAAAATAAATAAATAAATAAATAAATAAATAAATAAAATTCTTTGTATCCACGCAGAAAGAGATCAAATTCCAGATACCATCTTCATCTGGAGTTCTGCTGCATTGTAAAGCCTCTTCCTTTCAAATGTGAGCACTTCATCTCCAGTTTTGTGTGATTCACCTTTGTCATGAGAAAGTATATGACTCAAGAGGAGCAAAGCTGTTGTGGGGGATTTGCAGATTAGGATGCAGTTTAGTAGTTGTGCCTTAGCAGATGATGACTGTAACTTCAGAATTAAGCTGACATTAGTCCACTACTTTACAGTGGTGTTTATTTTGGCCTCAGGTCACCATTGAAACACAAGCTGAATTTTGTGCAGTGTAAACGCCGTTGGTTTTTTTTGTTTGTTTGTTTTTTGTTTTTTTTTCCCTTTTTTTTCCCCTCACAAATTGCATGAATATATTCAAGCACCTTTATTGGGCTGGATCACACAACCAGAATAGCAGTGCAGGAAAGAAGTAAGATTTTTCAGCAAATTTCTAGGATACAAAGGTCTTTACACTGCTAACATTGTCTAGACTTACCGATGTGTTGTATGAGACTGACGGCTTCATGCTGAATTGAATACTGAAGGAAGAGAAGAACATTTTCTTTCAGATAGCCATCATCATACCTGTCTGTCTTGTACTAAAGCCAGAAGTGTTTCCATCCAGGTGCTGACATAAGTCCAAACAGCAATCTCACTGTGTGTAATCAAGCATCAAGCTTTTGTCCTTGTATACCTTGGAATACTCGGGGGGGCGGGGGGGGGGGGGGGGGGGGGGGGGGAGAGGAGCTGGGTTCCTGCTTTCTTTAATTTTTAATAATTATATTTAACTTGGAGGTAGAATACAATAACTGTGATTAAAGCAATTGTTCTGCTCAGCTGGAATGATTTCTGTTCGTGCCCTAGCACAATGCTGCAAGATTTGAAATGCAAATACAGGGAAGGGAAGATATGTTCTTTCAATAATGTGTTTTTTTAGATTTCCATTGAAATAAAACAAAAATAATTTTATAAAAACCAAAGCTGAGGTAAAATGCAAACTAGAATTTTTTTAGGTTTTGCACCTTGCTGGTGATGAGTGCGGTCTGCTTACAACAATAGTTCCAATTTTTAAATTCTGAATTAGAAGTGAAGAATTAGTAAATTAGTTCTTGGCTTCAAAGCTAATATTTCATCCTTCCTGCTTATTCTGTTTCCATGTTATTCTCTTTCTTTGGTCTCTGTGGACTCTTGTTAAATTTTGCATTTTTGCTTGTGTTCATCTTAACCAGTGGAACACTCTATGCTAAGATACAAGTGTACTTTAATGACACATCTCAAATCCGTTTTGGTTGGGTGTTTTCTTGAAGGAGTAGTGTTTGATTTAAATATTGACACAAACTTTTTCTGAGTGAATCTATCAGAACAGTGGCAATGGAAGGCTGTTGTTTTTATGTCAGTGCACGTGGCCATTAGTACTAGGCAGGCTGCATTGTGGTACCACTTTGAAGTTATGCTTGGCATTTCTAGTGTGACTTTTGTCAGTGACATTTTCATTGACTTGTCAGTAAGGTTGTTAATATATATATATATATATGTATTTGCTTAAAGTCACAGTTTATCTCATTTTAGATCAAAATAGAATAAGTACTGAATTTTAGAGAGATAGGTACTGAGACATTTTGGAGAGAGAATTGTTTAATTTGGAAGCAATATTGAGCTGCTTCTGTCAGATTCCTTGATCTGCTCTATAACGTTAATTAAAAAGACTTTCCATCTTCTTGCATATTATATTGCAATATTGTCCATGTTTGTCTTCACACAGGCATCTGTAGAAAGCACAAACAAACCATGAAAGTGCGTTCTACAAAAATGTGGAACAAGCTTCCTATAGGGCAATGAACAGACAGTAATGAAGGTAATCAGTTGTTTTGTTTTGGAATCTGCTACTTACTGAAATACTGGCAAGGACGTGGGTGGGTGAGTGAGTGGTAACAGCTTCAATGACTCATTTTTGCAGAAAAAGAAGAGACAGTGACTTGAGGTCATGTGGAGTTAGCCAACACCTCTGTGAGCTGCTTCCACTGCTGAGAAACCAAGCTACCAATTAGTATAAGTTAGTACTATCAATTAGTAGCTTAGTTGATACAGGCGGATTTAGTTTTATGAAGTGTGGATTTGAAAGTTTGACTAATAACATGTTGGGCCTTCCAAGGACCTGGGGAAGGCGCTGACTGCAGGTAAGCCAGCCAAAGTGCTTGGTTAACTGCAGTTATACAGGCTGTTCTACCTGCATAACTGACTTGGTCCTCAGTGAAGGCTGCATTCTCAAATATGAACGCTAAATGAAGAAGCAACATGAATGCTTCAGGTAAAGGAACAAAAAGCTATTGAAAGGAGTCTTGATTTTAACAGGTAAGTGATGAAGTTCATGTTCTGATTCCATAGATGCAAGGTGACAGCCCACAAAAACAAGCTCTGTTGTGATTTTTATTTCACCAGGCTTGACAGAATTGGAGAAGGTTCGTCATGTGCTTCTTCACTTTACACAGTGACTAGTCAATAATTCATTGCATCCTTTCAGTTAAGCTGTGAATCTTCTCTGTTTTGTTAGCTCTGGATCACAGTAGTATTTTACCTTAACTGAAGGTATGAGATAGGAAAAAAAAAACAGTAGTACGAAAGAATATTTTATTTTAGTGCAAACCAAATAAAAACTGTATACCTAAACCCACACAAGAACCAAGCAGTAGTACAGAAGTTGGAAAAATGTTTGCATATATCTGTAGACATCTCAGAGAATTATTTTTGCAAAGGTATATTGCCATCTAGTGCTAAAATTTCTTCTATTCATTGTACTGTGTGCTTGTGTATTTGCAGTAGATTCCTGACTGACACTTTCATGAGAATCATCGGATTCACTTCTACTGTCAGGGCTGCTGGCACTGTAAGTTTACTCTCCAGAAAGAGAGTTTGCCAAAGTTGCTGCTCTGTACTTTTTTAAGCACTGAGAGGAAGAGTTAAAACAAAACATAATTTTTTAATGTACCTGTAGCATTAGCCCTAAGATAACAACATCTTCATAGAGAGGATTAATTTTACAAGCAGCATTTGGGAACAACAGTCAAGCTGATGTAGCTGCTTCTCTTCCTTTTTACACACAAGTTTTTGTTCATTTGTTTGTGTTTTGTGCATGTAGTTTCTTTGGTTTTGGTATGCAGATATTTTATTCTTTTCTACACATCTCGTTTCTGAGTTTTACTTACTATGACACAGAAGTTGTGTATTCTTTTTTTCTATGGCATTCAAAGATGATAACACTTTCAAATCTCACTTACCACAACTTCTCTTTAACTTTGAACTTACATAGCAGTGAATTCCACATAGTGAACTAGAATTCTGTAAGATGTCTGGCAATGCTTCCTCTTAGAAAGGCTTTTGGAACTTTGCACTCTTTCATGCCTTGTGTTATGGCTGCATGAAACTTTGCCATAGTTTAGCTCTTGAAGCTAGAATTTCCTGAGGCTTGGTTAGGAATACAGGTTTTGACCAGCTGGGGGACTGAAAACGAAAAGGGAGAAATTTATTGTATACTTCATTATTTGTTAACCCTGGAAGCTAAAAGCAAAATCATACACATTTAGGGAATAGATAAAACTCAGTATAACTTTTGTCTCAGTTTCCCACTTGTTCTTTATTTTTTTTTTTTTGATCAAGAAGCATTTGTTGATTATTGGAATGGTCATTTCTGGCAGATTTCATTACGCTTTCTTTGCCTTCTTCCAGTAATGTCAGTAACATAATTACTTTCGAGATATTTCTTTATTTTTAACTTGATTGTCACCTTGTGTAGCAAAAAGTATCTGAACCTGCCACCTGCTGTTAGGTTTAGTTTCCTGGAAATGGTATTTCATGACATACTGGGAGGCTTAGTATGGCTTGAGCCATCTCCAAACTCTTAATAATATTCTATTGGAAATCTGTATCTTAGAATTCACTGTATTACAGGGGCCTCATTTTGATAATGGCATTGGGTTTTGGGGATTTAGGGAAAATTGCAAGTGAATGCAATCTGGGGAATGGTTTCCCTTTGGGAAAAAGAAGAAGGCAGAGATCCCATTGGCAGACATCAGAATGCACTTCTAATCGATTGCCATTCTTCTCCAGAACTGTGAGACAGGTGCAGTGTTCTGACCTGTATTTTGTAAAGCCTCTGGAATTATTTATAAGTGACACTACTATGGCGTTAAATCAGCAGAATTTTGCATGAAGTTAATACTGCTGTTGCAGTGCAATATCAAAGCATTTTGACTTGGCTCTTTTCTCCATTGGATAACTGAATTTTCCTTTTCTTTTCTTTAAACTGCAGGCAAATATTATTGCTTCTTCTCTGAGCAATCCCTGAAAATACTTCCATCTTTTTTTTTTGGGGGGGGGGGGGGGGTCGATGAGGACGTCTGTTTTCTCTTCTGTCCTACTGACTATCAGTCAATCTTTGTAGAGAACAAGAAGCTCTGAGTTGAGGCACATGATTACTGGAGGACTGTTTTGTCTTGAGGAGTTACACACATAGTAATTAAAGAGCAGAACATTTTTTCTTTGAGTATTGAATCAGAATTCTCCCGGGGGTGACCTGAAAAGAAGCTGCAATGTCAGTTTACTCATACTATATACATTTGTAGAGAATAAACCTGCTCTAGTATCTTCTTATCTCTTGGAGACATAAAACAGAAGAACCTGTGTGACTTCTTATTCATGGGGTTCCACAATAATTAAAAGGTGCAACTCCCTAAAATGTGAAGTAAGAGCTTTTTTAATGTTTAGCGTATAGTATACGATCTCGTTCTTGTAGTCTGGTTAGATGTACTTAGTATCTGCTAAAATGAATCACCATGAGCTGGTGACTTTAGACTGTGACCTCTTAAGCGATGGCATTTTAAACAAGGCATCTTAAGCCACCTCCAGTATGAGACCTGTTTGTTTATGCACAGAGAGATAAGATCACATAGCAGAAGAGATTTATTTATAAGCATATTACAAAGAATGTGTGTTGTTTTTTCCTCCTGCTTAAAGATGTACTAGATCAGAAAGATGAAAAAGAAGTGAAGAAAATATCAGGCGCTGCTCACGAACGTTGGCATGTCTTTGAATAAGCAGGACAAAAATTGTGTTCTTGGCACAAAATCTCCTGGTTTCCACCTGTTCATAATGCTTCATAAGATCCTGCTTCAGGGGTGGGCAGGCATTGGAACAGGCTGGCCAGGGAAGCGGGGGGGTCCCTATCTCTATCTCTGCAGGTATTTAACTCAGAATGTGGCACTTAAGGACATGGTTCAGTGGTGGGCTTATAGTGTTAGGTGATGATGGTTGGTCTTGATGATCTTATGAATCTTTTCCAAACTACATGGTTCTGTGATTCTGTAATACCTAACCATTCAACTCTAAGACTCAAATGCTATGTCTGGATGCATAGAGGAATGTGGGAGAGCTGTGACATCCCATAGCTCTGATCAGAATAACAAGAAAATATTACTGAGCTTTTACTCTTCGAAACAAAATGACTGCACAGGGAATATCTCTCGGAGGAATGTAAAGTCTGACTTGCAGCTCTGACAAGGCAGTTGTTTGTTTTACTGCCATCAGCTTCCTTTCAAAAATCAAGGGCAGAATCATAAATGATTGAAGCACATATTTTTCTCCTCTGTTTTTCAGGAAAGAAGATACCTCTTCACTGTATTCTTTTGTATTGAATGTTAAAATAGAGAAAGTGAAAAAAAACAAAATGAAATTCTATATAGGAGATACACTGAAAGGTTTATATTATTTTCAAAGCTCCTGAGATTTAAAAGTTTATGTTCACTACCATTTAAGAGTTGAAAGATGTGTAGACTGAAGAAGGCACAACAATAGTTTTTACATATTTGAAGATTGCAGCCAAGGGGAAAGTGATACACTTGTCATTGCTGGGTAAGAAAAGAAACAGACTGGATTTGCAGAGAGGCAGACTGAGCATAGACATTGGCACAAACTGAAGGTAAGAAGAGTGAAGCACTGCCAGAAACCAGACCCAAAGTATCTAGTCTACTTCCTATTTCCTCTGGATGCACACAGGTAAGAGCTAACATTCTCTGCTGATGGTTTTGGTTTTGGGTTGTTTGTTTGGTTTGGTTTTCTTTGAGTTGTATGAATGAAGCACATTGTGGATGTTTCTGTAGAAGTGGATTTTGGCCTCAAACCCCTTGTCAGTCCCACTTACTGGGATTTTGCCAAACACTCTAAGTGCTTTCCATAACAAAGGCTTCTGCAATCAAATTGCAAAAGGTGGCAACATGACAGGAAGAAATCTAGGTAATTGTGCATACTGTGGGTTTTGTGCCCTTCAATTCCAGGTGACAGCTGATCTTCAAAGCTATGACTATCTCTGATGCAAGCCAGCTGTTGATTTTGGTATTGTCAGGTTTCTGGAATAAAAGACATTTAGCTTTAGTCAGAAAATGGCAGAAGTTGCCTATGGAGTGAGCTGTAGTATTCTGGAGAAATTATTTTTCAAGTTGAAGCCTTCAACTGGCTTGCGAGACACCTAGCTGCATTTTAAGACCACACTTAATTTCCGGAATAATTTCCTACATGGCTGATATATATTTAAAAATCACTGTGCAATGCAGAGATAACGAGTTTGCAGTGATAAAGCTGTTCTGCATGCCAGAAACTGACCGCTGTGCTGCTGTGAGCTGTGCCTCAACAGTCAGCTCTTGCACCCTGTGCTTGCTCTGCTAACACAGAGCTCACTGGAGCTGCCTGTGGAGCCAAGTGAATGAGCTGTGTCAGGTTCTAGGATACTATGACTGAAATCCTCTAGGACTAGCCCTGCTAGCTTGCCACTGCTGCAGTTTCAGTATAGGTGTACCCTTTTCAGGCTGTCTGGAAGTAAGATCTGTGGAGATACTTTATTTGTTTAATGGAAGCAATAGAAAACATGCCTGCTCCATCTGCCAGTTCTTTGCCCTAATCATGTATTACTTGCATTTTAATCCAATATTAAGCTTTTCTATAATCATCACTTTTTAAACTGATGACTTTTCTGAACAGGATCTTTACAGTAGTACTCAGAAAGCAATCTTTCACACAGATGTCCTGAGCATTATTTGATCACTAGTTCTGATCATACAGAAATGTGTCCTCAAAGTACACTATTGCATGATTAAAGGCTGTTACTTGATTTTTATATCACCTTTTTTTTTTTTTTTTTTAAATTTTTGTGGCTGAGTATTACCAGGCAATGCTGAATTTTAAGCTAGATTGCACTGTCTGATGCTGCTCTTCACTGCCAAGATCTTTCTACAGGGAGAACAATTTCTGCTTTTGCTCATATGGGTCACACTCTTATCAGTACTATGTGTAAAACAGTGCTGTTGCAGGTGCCATTGAATTGGTTTAATAGAAATGTCACATTTTAAATCCCCTGCATGTTTCTTCTGCAAACGAAAACCAGAGTTAGTATGAAAATGTTCAGCATAAAAACAGTGGTATTGGGCAAGGTCAGATGTTTCAACTGTCTTGTGAAAGCAAATAACTTTTCTGTCTTTAAATGCTGACCCTAATTCTCTTCCCAGTTCAGGGGTCGTGTGTGAATCCACAGATGTGAGATACATGGTCCTAAAAGTGCATCTTTATTCTTGTCTCCGCTTCCTTAATGCATAAACATTTCTCTACCTCCCTAGAAATGCAGATTTCAAGGCCAGACAATAGCACGTAGGTAGTGGAGTTCAAATCTGCAATACCACAGATAATCACAGCCTGCTGCCTGTACCTTAGAATGGGGTAAACCCCTTTGGAATCCAACCACAGCCTTCAGGCTGGTATGCAGCCCAGTCTTTGGCCTCTTTCCAGCAGTACTGCCTAGAAAGCAACACATAGAGGTTTAAGCAGAGCGGCGCAGCTCAGTCCCTGTGAGCTACAGACTGAGATTTTCCTGTAGCAAAGAGCTGTCAGATGAGAGTTGGGAGAACTGAGGGCAGAGGGAGCTCAGGGTTTGTTTAGAAGGCAAGGGGCAACAGTTCCTCACACAAGATCACACACTTTGCTGCGAGGAGACACCTGCACATGCACAAATGCACAGCTGGAGAGTATGCTTTTTCAGTGCTCTTTGCACCAGGAGCTCACGCTGGTTTCTTCACATAGGCAGGGATCAGGGTAAATCATAGCCCCTTGTGTTCATTGCTGCTGTTTAAAGGATGTGGTTTTGGCCTTGGAACTTTTTTTGCTGAGAAAAATATTGATTCCTGAAAAGAAAAAAGAAGTTGACTGATCCTCAGGATCAAAAAATACCAAAAGATTCCTCTAAGTGAGCCCAGTCCTACTGCATTAAGAAATGTCAGTTACATCGACAGTGCGAAAGTATCCCAACAACTGTGACATATCCTACTGTGAAGCTCTGGGGAAACTGTAACATCTAGAACTCAGTGGAGATGGGCAGCAAAAGAAATGGCTGCTGTGACAGCCAGAGGTTTTGGCAAAGGAAAGGTCCCTTCAAACAGCTCTTCTTCATAACTTTCAAATGAATGGTGAAGAGTGCATGGGGGGTAGACTGTCTCAGTGAAATGGAAATCACAGCAGTTGTTAACAAAGAATCAAGTTCCCAAAGCTTCATTGTCAGAGGAAGAATTCCAGTTAATTGGGAAAATATGCGAGTATGGATGTCTGTAAACCATTTGTTTCTCTCTGTAAAGTGGGAGTGAAGGGTCTAAATGTGCATGTGGGATCTGCTGTAAAATTGCTGCATAGAGGGAGTTTGTGCAGTGCCTGAGACCTGTTCCTTTTCATATCAGTCAGTGAATCACTAACAGAAACTAGACGAGTGAAGCTCCTGAATCATTCACTTTTATAGTATGCGTGATCGCTGCTATTAATTTTTTCTCTAATTTTCAAATAATCCTAGATCTGGCAAAACAAATCTGACAAAGGTTTCCATTTACAGCTGCTAAGAAAGGAGTTTCTTCCCTGAGGTGTATTCATACTGCTTTGGGGGGGTGTGTTGACTATGACAGCAGTCTTGCTTCGAAAACAGGCATCTTTTTGAAAAGCTAATACAGGATGAAGTTGATTGTAAGAAAGTAAATGCATGCTGTACTCTGCCTCTGACTTTAATAATTGTTTCTAATCATTTCTTTGGCCCAGCTGTAATCTCTATATCTGTGCACACTTGTGTATGCCCCCTGCCCCCAAATGCATACAGAGGTGCATTCAAACTGCTGATCTCCAGCAGTCCCATTGACCTTCCTTGCAAGGAATTGTAAATTGTTGTACCCTGATATATAGAAACATCTGATGCCTGCTTGCACGCTTCAGATTCTGACATCTCTGAATGGCAAAACATGTTGTTTTCTGCTATCTTAGTCATGGGACTGTGTTTAATATTCTTTTGCTGGGTAAAGAGAGCCAGTTTGGATCTGTGCTGTTTTGCAGCTCCACAGAAACCAAGACTGTGGCATGAATCTTCTCTCTCTGATTACTGTCTTGTACAATTCAAAAATTATTATTCACCTTGTGACTTTTGTAATAATCACAAGTTAATTAGCCAGTGCATAATTCAGCGAGTTAATTTTCAAGTTCTTAAACACACACGTTTTCTGTTGCAGAGCCTTATAGTTCCACAGCACAGATATATTCCTTGGGCAGATACAAAAGTGAAAGGCAGGGGCTGTTCTGCAGCAGCAATAGCCTTCCATCTGGCCAGCTCCTCACCCCCTGCTAGTGGACAAGACCCATTTTCAGGAGATACTGCTGACAGAGACACCTGAACATCCTGACAAATGGCTGTAAAAATATATTTGGGTTTCCCTCTGTAAATATGAGAAGTTACTGTGAGTGAGGAAAGAGAGAGTGAATGAGTGGGAACATCTCTGAAGTGCTTCCCCTTTCTGAAACCTTCCCAACTGAAACAGTTGTGATCTGACCCTTTCTACCCTTGCCGAAAAGTCCAAAATGTTCTATTCATCTATCTGATGAAACAACATCAGTGGTTTTCTGCTAGACTCTCCTACCTGGGTCTTTTATCAACACCAACCCTATGTACATTTCACATCAGTTCTCATTTGTAACTTGAAGTAACATACCTATGTCTGCGTACCTATACACAGCACCCAGTAAAGCACCCAAGCCAATGCTCCTGGAACCATCCCCCTTTAGAAATTCACCTAATAACAAATGACACCCCTCTCTTGTAACCATTGTGTCACCAACATTCCATGACGTGCTATGAAGGATGTGCCTGCCTGCACAGTACCGCAAGGCAGCGAGTGTGGGCTGAGAACAGTGCAAGGATCAGAAGGTTGCTTTTGTACAATTGAATGGCTTTCATTGCCTGGCCAGCCTCTGACTTTCTGAGGAAATACATACACGTTGCACCTTCATTCTTTCTTTGTTTTGTAACAGAAACTCTGTTATCATCTGTGTGGATTTATCTAGTCAGTAGCATTGGTTGGTAACTCGAGGACAGAGAAAATGGGTGCACAACACTGTGATACTTTCAGGCAGTATCTATGGAGAAACCTGGGAAGAAAACAGGGAGTTTTTATTGTTAATCTCCAAGCAGAGACAAAATTACTCGGGAAAACCCAGCCAGAATAACAGCAGATCTTGTTTTTTGCAGATCTTAGTAAAAGGTATGGAATGAATGCATCCAGATAAATAGTGAAGGGCAACAGCTAGAAAAGACAGACCACAGTCTTTAAAAAACTATATCAGGACTGTCAGCACTTTAGGCTGGAGTGTCAGAAAATCAAGTATTCATGGACTGTAAAAGAGATGAGATGGTATGGATTTGTCAGCTTCCACGTCAAAATCCTTGCCTCCTACTCATGCTGAGTTTCTTTCCCTATGTAAATACAGCTTTACGGACCCTTAACAGGCACTTGCTCACTTTTTTTTTAATTCAGAAAAGACACTGCAATGCTTCCTAGCTTGTATGTGCTGCTACTTGGAAGTATCTGCTTCACTGAGCTATTTTATCTGCATTTATCATTGTTTCAAAGTCTATTTTCTCTTTGCTTACTGTTCCTATTAGCATATTTTTACAGATGAAAACCATCAATCATTATGTGAAGTTCAGGGTATGATTTCTATGCTTTAGAAATTATCTCCTTTCTTAGTGAATTGTTTGTCCTTGGTTTTGAAGCATTAGCCACTGGCAGTTTGGCAGCCCCCGTACTGCATTTCTCATTGGGTGGTAGTGTAGTGGCCCTGATGCAATTTTCAATCTTCCCAACAGCTACAAACTCAAACTTTCTCCCTTAAGAATGGAAATAACTAATCCACGTTACAAGTAAATACAATTCTCATTACACAAAAAGAGGGTTCATCCTCCCCTTCTGACCCCTCTGTACAGAAGCCTGGGAAGGACTGTAACTGCCATGCTTCTGTAACATTCCCATGTGAGATTTTGCAAAGCTTTCGAACCAGTTATTAAAAATGTTGTAACATATAGAGCAAAATCTTTACACTCTAATCCTCCTCTTAACAGAATCCCGCTGTGGTCTTACCTGGCTCAGGTGAACAGATGTGCCTATTACTACAATTTCTTCTTTTACAACATGGAGGGGGGTTTAAAATTTAGTGAGCTGCTCAGAGTTTCATTGTTCTGACTTACTACAAGCTGTAATCTGATCAACAATTCTTTATAAAGCATCAGAGGGTGTTTTTGTTTTACATGATCTTATGTGGGTTTGCTTGTTGCTTTTTCTTTTACACATATGAATCCACACTGCTCAGGCAAAGCTCTTTTATTCTGTTTTCATACGGTTGGAGTACACCCAGACTGACTGTGCACAGTGATATTTCCACCTTTTAAGACATCAACTACTCGTGATTTGCAGAAGTTATCTGTGGAGCTTTCTCTCTCAGGATATTTGTATTCTTAATCTCCCATCTTCTTTTTTTTTTTTTCAGGGACTTCATACTTTTTAGTGCTATATGAACTGTATTTCCTCTCTTCCTCTTTTGAAATGTTCCTTCTTGCTTTTGCATTCTGTGGTTGTTTCATTTGTTTTAGTATGTTCTGTCAGATAGGAGGTATTTTGTAAATATTACATAGAGCAAAGAAGTGCAGCTAGATCAATATCTAGTAATATATACACTTCTGTGAAATGCTACGTGTCAAAAGTTAAGGAGTAAATTCCAGAAGCAGAGCTACATTATTTAAAAGATTTTCAAGACTAGTGACAAGTTTTACTGGTCTGGACTTGAGTCATCAGCATATGACTGCGCAGCACATTGTTGTTACTGCTTTTTTTCCATATTGCTGAGTTTCACATTGGAAGGTATGACCCTATGAAGTGATTATTGCTGTCTGTAGATTAATTACACAGTATAAAATCAAGGTAGAATGAAAAACAGGGCATGGAGAAACACTGGGATTGTGAGAGAAAGGAACTAATGACAAATGATTACAGAAGGCAGCGCTTTCAAAATGTATCCCCAAGAAGTAAAAAAGAGGCTCATAATTAACAGTGATTACTGGAAAATCCACATTTAGATGAAATGGAATAAAATTATTTGTACATGAAAACTGTTAAGCATTGGAGTATAACCCAATGAAAAAAAAAGCTTTAACAGTGGCCACGCTGTTTCCAAATTATCTTTTCTTCTTTTGTATCCTCATGCAACCTTCTTTGCTTGAGATGTTCTTGACAATGCAGACAGAGTTTTTGGAGTAGTAGTTTTGGAGCAGTGGGACAATACACCCTTCACCAGAAATGTCAGTGACAATGTGTGCTGGTGACTTCATCTTGCACTGCTGTGTTAATTAAGTTAAAAAGCAAAAAGCCCATTTCCATAAGGAGCTTTATTTTGGATGTTTGCAAGATTCTTTTTTTTTTTTCCCTTTTCATACCGATTTTGTTATCTGTGCAGAAATACACTCAGTAACAGCAAGACCAGAGAGGTCATTGACTGGGTAGCATTTCACATTAGCAAGCCTCCACACATTGTTTCCTACAAAAAACAACCATCAAGAGGAAAACACCTGATGGAGGAAACAGAAGGAAAAAATTAGTGGCATGAACAACAGAGAGTGTATTAAGTATTAATGGATGACATTTATGCTTTCCTAATTAGGTAAGAAGGTTCACTTACTGTAACAGCATTTGTTCAGAAATACGCTGTTTTACCATAGCGAATCACCTTAAGATGTACAAGCCTGGTAAGTGGCTCATCCTGATGCCTGAGAAGGCCATTACATGTGGCTGTAATATCCTAACTGGCAATACTCACAGAAGGTGAAGCAGCTTTTTTGAACCATCCATCAATTCTTCCTCTTTTTACAAAGGTGTGCAGTTTGATTCATCATCTATTGTGAATGCATCTGAGGATATATTTCTCATGGTGTGTGTTACAAAAGATCCTCCAGTTGTCAGCAAAGTTTTGTGACCAGGGAGAATTCCTCCATCAGCATGGTATTTTTACCATGTCTGAATTTGGCTTGTAGCACATTACAGTAATGTTCCCTAAGGAAATAGCTGATGGAAGACTCCAGGCTTTTGTTCTGCTTTGCTGTTGTTTTCCTTTTTGACTTTAAATTATTCAGGCAAGATGTTTCATTTGAATATCTATGGTATGAATTACTAGTGTTGTGCTTCCCTAGCATTTGCTTGACAAATTAATTACCAATACAGTTTTGTGCAGCCTGTGTATTTGCAAGGCTGTGTAAGGTGGCAGCTGAGGGTTCCGCTTATGTAAATTAATTATAGGTGTAATTGACCTTCTGTGAAAGTGGCTGTGGCACATATAAGATTAAGAACCATTGTGTGAGGCTGTCACTGGAAAGCAGCTGCTCTTTGTCATTCTGATTAAGTCAGTGCAATGAGTGGGGTTGTGTCTAACACGAGTTTGGTAGCTCCCTCTGGGGAGAAGGAGGGCAAAAGAGGGGAATTAATTTGGGAACTGACTATATCTCAGGTGCATCCATTACCTGATACAGATGTGCAGAGGGGGTTATGATCCAATTCTGTTCCCAGAGTCTTTGGCTGAATGGCTTTCTGGGAATGTTAAGACCAGCCTACCTCAGCTACTGTGAAGGACGGCAGTGCTGCAGGAGTTGTTAGCTTTCCACTCATGTGACATGCACAAGCTGGTGGTACCCATGGAGCCTACTTAGCCCTCCTGCTGTACCTCCCAGGTGGGAAGAAGGATTAAAATTAGGCCAGCAGAGGGCACAGTATAACTCAACATTGGCCTAAGGTCAGAGAGATGTGCCCGGCAACAATCATGTGCCTCAAATTGTCCAGATGCTTCAGTACTTTGCTGGATTACAACTATCATTTGTCTCCTTGCTTCTCAGAAAAAGTTTGGAAACTGTTATGTATGTAGTTTGCTCACTGATCTGTTTTTTAGCTTGGGACAGGGGAAAGTTTTAAAGGATGCTTCTCTTTTTCTGCAGATTTCATCATCTTCTGCTTATTTCTCAACAGAAAAAAATAATCCATGAGATCAGTTGTTTGCTGTGGGAAATATGATGCACCTTGGGATGACTCTGATTTCATGAAAGAAATAAATGACAGGATCAAACACTTCAGGAGGAATAAATGGTTTGTAAAATTTCAGATGTCCTTGGCAAAAATACACACACAGTTCCTAAAAAAACACATTTTCTGAGTGTAGCAGTGCCTTCTGAGAGATACCTGGGGCAGAATTACAAATACAGCCATCAAAATTACAGCATGCATAAGCTTTTATAGTGAGATCTGAAATGCTGAACGCTGCTGAGGCAATGTGCCAGTGGCATGCTGCAGGAGGATGATGCTTTATATAAAGTTTTGGAAAATTCTCCACACTGGATTTGATTTCTAGCTACAATTCAGCATAAGTTGCAGTAAGTTTCCTGGGGGCAGCAGCTAGAGTAACTCCTTGGCACTGAGATGAGATGTGAGGAAAAGATTTTCATGCATAAAGAATTCCTAAGAGTGCTTTTCCTTCTTCCTTCTTGGTCCAAGGAGGTTCTCATCTCAGGAATTTTTCTGATGAAATGAACATGATCCCAGTGCAACAAGGCTGGGGGGCTCAAATTGATATAGATAGGTGCAGAGAATTGCCAGGGCTGGAAGCGACCTCCGTAGGTTTCTCAATCAACCCACTGCTCTAAACAGTCCCAGTCTCACAACCTCTCTGGGCCCGGTCTCAGTGTTTGATCACTCCCATGGTAATTTTCACTTTTTTTTTTTCCTAATGGAAGTTTTGGGAGGAAGTTTTTCACACAGAGGGTGGTGAGGCAGTGGAACAGGTTGCCCAAGGAGGTTTTGGATATCCCATCCCTGGAGGCATCCAAGGCCAGGCTGGATGTGGCTCTGGGCAGCCTGGTCTGCTGGTTGGCGACCCTGCACATAGCAGGGGGGTTGAATGATCATTGTGGTCCCTTTCAACCCAGGCCATTCCATGATTCTATGATACGTTTCCTAAATTCTATCTTGAAGTTATTGCCTCTCTTCCACCTAATTTTTAACTGAAGAATCTCCGTGTCTTCCCCACATGCTCTTCCCAGGCAATTTTAGACAGCAGTGAAGTGTTCCCATGCCTTTTCTTTGTACAGTTAGACAAACTGAGCTGCTTAGGCTTCTGTCAGACATCATGTTCCCCAGATACTGAAGCCCTTCACTGCACTCACTCCAGTCTGTCAACATTTCCTTGTGCTGGGGAGCCCCAAACTGGGCAGGTACTCAAGATGTAGGTTTTGCAAGCGTTGGAAAGAGACTCTTCCCTAGACCTGCATAGACCTACACGCACAATGGACAAATCACAGCCACTTTGCTGCGTACGTTCTGCAGTTGGAATGTACTAATGTCCCTGGCTGCCATAAAATGAGAACTTGTATATAATGTTTGGGCAGGGCGTGCTGTTGACAAGGCTGAAATCTGAACCTCCTTTTCTCCTTTCATTCTCCGCTCTGCTGACAGGATTCAGCCAGAAGCTGTCTCCAGCTGAGGCAGTCCTGGTGCATGACTGATGATGACCCGAAGGGTCCAGATCCAGCTCGCAGGTACTACACTTTCTGTCTTTCTCTTCCCTCTTATTTTCTGACAGAGGAATCCATTCTTGCTGCTTTCTTAGGTGAGCAAGATGCTGGATGGCATCTTATATGCTGGAACAGAAAATGGCATTTTATATTACAACTAATTGATGCTAAAATACTGTGTGAACACTAGCAGCTTTGAAACTAGTTGTTTCAAAGAGTGAGCTTAAAAGTGTGAAATTTCATGTTGCATGAATATTTGTATGGGCCGTTGTATTAGAGTCCTATTTCAGTGGAGTGAACAGAAATTTTCCTTTGACTTCAGAGTGTTTCTGCTCAGAGCTCCAGAAGGCAGCTAGAATGTTGTTGTTGAATTAGATGGGTCCAGGATTAAGCATTCATACTGCACATGGCTGCTCTGAATGTGTTTGTTTCAGAGATTTCTGAAGAGCTACCAAAGGGCAGCTTGGACTGCTGTGAGGATGTACAAAGAACTGAGTAGTGTTTAACAATAGCAAATGATAATGAAAAAAATAGTGAGGAAAAAATGCACTTGTCCTTAGAAATTTGCCACAAAACTAAAGGCTGAAACTATTTGAGACACCTCAAATGTATGTGCTCTGTGCCTGGCTTTTTCAGTGCTATTTCGTTTAATATGTCCTTCATACCAATGCTTTAGAATTAATTTGTATTTCACAAGGTCAAACACCAACATTTCAAATTCAGAAAGAACAATTTAACTCAGCAACGCATTTATTGTCCTTCGTTTCTGCAATGGTTTAGAAGCAAATGGAATATAGGGAAAAGGGTGGTTGCTTGCTACTGATGTGCACAAATACAAGAAGATCTTGTCCACCAGGAACAGATCATTACATGTACTTGTAACTTTCTATCTTGGCCACCTGATGACAGTTGCCAGATTGCTAAAGCGTTTTAGCTTTCTGGTGGTTGATACCCTTAAGAAACAGCCTCAGACAGAAGCCTCGGAGAACCCTATTTCTGATTTGCCTGCCTTTGTGTTATTCCCCAAGTGTATTTGGAGATGTTTGAATATACAGTGAGTGATAGTCCTACCAGCATCCAGTGTGCACTGTGGGAAGGGAAACAGAGAGAATGTGTGCACCTGGACGTAAAGGGATCTAAAATTAATGCTTTAAGCCAAAACCATCGTAAGTGACTATTTGGTTCTCAGCCATCACAGAAGATGAGTGCATGTAGCCCTTAGCATACAGGTTTTGATGGTGGCACACAAATGCTGCTTTCAATCGTAAGCTTCACATCACTACAATTAATGCTTTTAGCTCCCAGGCAGCTCTGCAAAATCAAAGGCTTTTGTAGGTCCTTGTTTTTAAAGCTCTGCACCAGCTTACATTTCCAGGCAGTGTACTCACTACACATTAAATTCAATCCTGATTTCACTGAAGCAAATTGCAAACGCTTCTGTTGATCACAATACGGTCTTGATGGTAATGTCTGTGTGGAACATGCAACCAACCAGATGATCCATTAAGGTGAAGCCCATCTGCTGCCATGCGGGTAACAGATAACAGAAGATGGTCCTTCATCAATGAGATGTTGCCTGCTCTTGCAAGGGCCCTCAGGGCACTAATGGATTTTAATGGTTGTGAGCAACCTCACTTTGGGTTTCCGCCCCACACTCCCACATCCTCTGCCCATGAGCTCCATTTAAGCTCAGCCCAGTCCCTTCATTCTCTTCCTGAGCTATATTGTTGGTTTACTTGCTTCTTGCTGCATCTCTTGCTTGGGCCTTAACCATCTGCTGCAGGTGCCTTGTCTCTTGGCTGCACTCCTGGGCTGTTCATTGTAGCCTTGTCCCCAGCCCTGTATCCTTTCCTTTCTGACAGGAGTGTCTGCTTGTACCCTGGATCTCCTTCATTGCTCTCTGAGTAGGTGGCTATTGAAGAACTGCTTTCAGTCCTCGAGTGTGGGACCTGTGGGTCTGTGCCCAGTTAGTGCCATCACTATTGACTTCTACTTTCTTTTTTTTCCAGCCCTTGCTGCTCTTTGACACTGCTTGAAAAATTTGCAAGTCAGTATTTTAATAAAAATTAGTCTAACTACTCCTGAGATAGTTTCCTGTGCCTTGCTTCCAGTGCCATGGGACTGATTCCCCAGGTCACTTATTACTGCTGTTTGGGCAGAACATTCATAGCCTGGAGTGGATCCACAGTTGTTCCCACACGAGTATCGCTATGCAGGTTCATCTCCCAGATATGTTCAGATATCTGCTCCAGACTCTTAACTTGAACAAATACTCAGAAAAGCTCTGGTATGAATTTTCACAGGAAAAGAAGAAAAATTGAAAATACTTTGAATGAAGATACATTGTTTACATGCAGTGTAACAAGGAGATAAAAGACTTGGTTTTGAAATATGCACTGTGTTTCTTGACTGAAGTATTAATATGCATTTTCAGAGACATCACCTTGAGCTTACATTTGTTCGACACTGAACTGGATCAGAATGTTGGGGTAGGTGTCTGTCAGATTTTAGATGCTGAGCATGTGTGAATTCTGTAAAAGTTTGGCATGAGCAGTGCTCATTTTTTCTGCTATGTTGCTGATTGTTTTTTATTTTCAGAGACACGAAGGATCTTGTGTGATTCTGGGCTGTTCCAAGTTAATTGGGCTATTGAATCAGAGATTTCCCTTCCCAATATGTGGAAATACAAAAACTTTGGGAATTTCAGATATTTTTTTTTAGCAAAAGCACATAAAAATCATCAGCTCTGTAATGCTAATTTATAGTAACCATTTTGAATGAACTTCTACCGAAATTAAATGCAGAAATCCTGGAAGAGCAGGGAACAAAGGTTTCCCAAAGCTGTGAGTGCAGAGAGGACAAGTAGCAGTGGGTTGACCAGTTTGTAGATTGGGTTATAGTTCAAAATGACCTTGGAGAGGAGTGTTGAGGGGTTATATTTCTTAGGGGCACGTAAATCTAGATTTTCATAAAAGCCAAAAGTTATGTTTGCTCAAGGGAAGAAATATTGTCAGATTTCCATATGGAAGACCACTTCAGGGATAAGCAAGCCCTTCAAAATGAACGAGCTTTTTGCATCTGAAACATAATGTGCCTTTTTCTCCGAATACTATTTTATAAACAAGAAATGAAAGTACAGGAATCTGACTTGCAGTATTTGGAGGAAAAAATTTTTCTTCCTGTTGTCCTTTGAAGGATTGTCATTTCTGTGTCCAGATATGCACCTGCACGTTATAAATAGATGTGCATGTATACGTAGTCAGATGTACAGTGAGGTACTACAGTAATGTGCAGCAGTGCTATGGAATATTACTGCAAAGTATTCCTAGAGTAGGACTCAAGATCCTTTTTCTCTGCACTCTGGTGGTGGTGACTGGTGAGCAGGAGGTGACTTACGACTGTCTGTCTGTCTGTAAGTCTTCTGTCCTATCATCTCCTCTGTGAGGGATTTCATTGCAGAAAACACATGGCAGTAACTATTGATTACCCTAAACTGAGGCATACCCTGCTGGAGGATGAATCATTTCTGTCTTCTATTTCTCAGAGTTGCTTGGTGTAGTATGGGAATTCAAACAGCCTTTATATGACTGGCCTTCATTTTGGCTGTGTACTTTTAAGAGTGTGCAGCAGCATCCAAGGACTGCTCCGGAAGTAATGCCTCCTGTGTTATTATGTTGGCCCACAACCTCAGAGGCAGATGTTGTTGGGATGGCCGTAGAGGTTGAACCTTCCCACCAGTGTTGCCTTACATTACATGCTGTTGTCATGTGACAGATGGCAGCAGAGGGGAAAAATGATCTCTAACGTGGAAGTGTGAATGAAACAGAAGTGTGGGATTGGATTCCTCTGTGCGAAGAACAAAAAATGGCACCCGTTGATGCTCACTGACACTTGCTGGATGTTTCTGGAGACCAAGCAGTGGATGTTGGCACAGTGAGGCAGCAGGTGATGTGTTTCAGAAGTGATGATAGTAACTATGGGTTACCTCCACTGGTGCAGATTTTTATGAGTGCAGTGTGTGGCTCTTGTTCATCATTGGTGAGAATGCATAGCAAGTGCTGGTGGTTATGTTGAGGAATAGTGTTTTGTAGCTGAGAATTTGCTCTATCAAATAGTGTTATTGTGCTCTGTGTATCTGTTATCTTTTCCATTGAAATAAATAGAAGTCATTGCTTTCAGAGCAACATATATACATCTAGTTATAATAAACTTTAGCCCTTTTATGTTTTGGGAAAGGAGTACTCAGGCAGCTGGTGAGGTGAAAAGGGTATTTTGTATCTTTTTCTGTGTCTTGCAGTAGTTTCACTGATCAATTTGATCAGTAGAAAACTCTCAAAAGTAGTTCCATCAAAGTTAGCAAAAAACAAGAGGTTTTTTAATTTTGAAGTATATAGATTGACATTACATAATTACATAATGATTACATGAACAAAATTTATTTTTAAGCATGATAACTACTTGAATAATATTTTTGAAAACCATAACTAAAAACCAAAACGTGCTTCTTAGAGTGGAATAGATGATGCAATTTTGAGGAAAGTTATCCATGTAAAGGGGAAAAATAAAGTTTGGTTAGATGAGGTTGACCAATTCCTTTGAATCTATTCATTCCTCCAAGCACCCAGATGAAAAAATTGCCTTGGGAACTTCTTTCCATTGTATCCCAGTCACAAACATCCTCTGGACGTGCACTTGGCACAGGAGGCTGTCCACCTTGGACTCAGTGCTGTTTTCATACTCTTGTGCCAGGAGGATGTGAGCAGCCTTGATTACAACTTTTAACTTTGCACATTAGTTAGTAGTTCTATGCAAAGCTGTTCACAAGCTGGGTTTGAGTCTGAATATTCTGCCAGTGGGTCTTTTGTGAGGTTTCTTCTTTTTTTATTTTATTTTTTTTCGAGTGAAAGCCATTTAATGTTGAATATTTGGGAATGTAGTACTGTGTCAGTAAATTCTTCCCTAGCAGAAGATAAGTCCCTTTATATCTTCTTCATTTCTCCTCTCTATGAACAGCCAGTATATTGACCAGGGAGATTCTTGTGTTCTCCTTAGAAAACATAACTTCATTCTTCTGGGAGAAGCACAGAAGTGTGTATGGTTATTTTCCTGTTGAGATGTGTGCTTCACCAAAAGCTGCATGTAGAGTACCACACCAAAATCTGTTGAGATATCTTAGTGATACCACATCGGTTGCCTCTTAATTTAGTTATGAAAATGAATTAATGAATAGACTTTCCCAGTAATTTAATTTAAAGTAATTTTTCAGTAACATAAACTGTTTTCAGTAATTTTAACCAATTTTTTTAGAAATTTAAACTGTGTGTTCAGAAACATGATTTCTAAACATTTAAGCTGTTCATTCCTTAAATAAATCAAAGAAGATAGCACCTTTGGGATTCAGGCAGTATTGGGAGGGATCAGTGAGCTCCTAATGTCTTTATAATAAAATAACTTAGTTTAAATTTGGTAATAATTCATATTTAAATGTTTTGATGCAGTGTTTCTATGGATGTCTGTGATAGTCACAGTCTCATATGGCTGTGCCTCTGAAGCAGAAGTGTCACTGGGCTTCATGTCAAATATAAAGGCAAAGGAAGGAATTTTGCTGTGTTTCACACCATTTTTATTATTTTTTTTCCTGAAAGCAGCACGGGGTGCTGCCATGGATATTTTTATCCTTGTGGCCAGTTGCCAGCAATGACAAGTTATTAGCAAAGAAAAGGCTGGGAGGTTTTAGCAATTGGTAAGAGCAAGTACTGAGAGGACAGATAATAACATTGGTGTGTCAGGACACAGAGAGGGGGTTCTAGCTGGGTCCAAATATTCCTATTCTCTACTGCTCTTTATTTGAGACACCTTAATTCCCCCCTTGCTTTCTGTGTGATGAACTAACTATACAGCCCATGGTCTCCTGGAAGGAAACTAGCGACTAGAATGACTGTCCTCATTGGCTCCCATTGAGTTGGTGACAGTTCTCTCTGAAGTAATTTTGTAATGCTGCTTTTAGATTTAACGCTTGAAGTTGTCAAACTTGGGTGGCCTGGAGTTAGCAGTGAGAGCCACGGTAGTATGCCTGGTGTGCAGCTGAAGCTAAGGACCTCATCAACATTCATCTGCCAGTTTTCTGCCTGAATCCTGAATTTGAGCAGTCGCCTTGACAGGGGAGCAACTGGGAAGAAACCCTTCAGCAAGTTTATCTGTAGGAAATCAACCCATACAAGCAGCCCCAAATGAATCTTTATCTTAGGGGGTTTTCCTGACCCTAACATGACCCAGGTGTTAGCCAGCACTGCTGTTGGCATATAGCCGGGAGGGCATTTGTTTCACATTGTTTCTGTCCTGGTGCTCTCCTAGGGATGGAGGGACAGCCTTATGGTGCATGTGTCCCACTTGGCCTAGTGTTGCTCACTCATACAGATGCTGTTTATTATCAAAAATAATAACAGAGGTAATGATCAAAATGATAAACAAGTCCCTTTCCCCTTAGAGTCGCAGTTTGTTGCTGTGCTGTATTTTGCTGCCAGCAGCTTCTCACCAGTATCAAGTGGTTAACACAGACTTGTCTCCAGTATGCCCCATGGCAAGTTTAATGAAGTCTGCCTATATCTGATTTACCTTTACCTATGTGGTGTTTTGCTTTCTGCAACCTCTTGTAACTATCCATTTTAATTTCTATAATCCGTGCAATTGCATTTTGTTTCTGCGGATTTATGCTCTTTTCTGGATTAAGTTGGCTGTACCTGATCTTGTTTCCCTTACTAAAATTTATTAAGCAATTTTGAGATTGCTGGTGTTGGTAGCAATGAATGTAGCAAATGTAAATACTTTCAGATTTCCCTTTGGCATTGCTTCTG
This sequence comes from Lagopus muta, assembly GCF_023343835.1. Taxonomy (NCBI): domain Eukaryota; kingdom Metazoa; phylum Chordata; class Aves; order Galliformes; family Phasianidae; genus Lagopus; species Lagopus muta. The sequence continues at coordinate 41,440,360 of NC_064439.1, read as the reverse complement.
TTCTTGACTGCTTAAATTATTGAGCATATCTTACTGACATACAGATGTGGGAGAACTGCTGTGGTTTTGTCAGTGCATGCTTCTCAATCACTGTTTTCACTTCCACCTTCAATTCCATTTTTGTCTCCTTAGCTAACCTGTCAAGCTAATCTTGTGTGAGGGCGAAGTAATACTTTGCAGGAATCATCAGCTCACCCTCTGAACATAGGAAGGTAATATTTTACTATGAAAACTCAAGCAACAAAGTGTTCAATAATACAGCCAGAACAGAGAAAATCTGTTATATACACTCACAGACATGGGCTCCTATTACTCTGCTCTTTGGTGGGTTTTCATGAGTGTTAGGATCAGAAGCAGGGATGTTGGCAGGACAGATAACTCACACTGTATTCCATCCCTGTGGCAGTCTCTTTTGAAAAGTGGTACTGGTGAGAATGAGGCTGTTAAGGCTCTTCCTTAGAGGAAGATATGTGATGTGCGTAATGGGGGAGGAAAAGGCACTGAGATTTTATGTGAGTGTCAATATCAAATCATTCATTTTATTTTTGAGCAGGTGTGGCTGAGAATTAATGTTCTGGTTAAGTCTGTGCATATCTTTTATATCCTGGAATGCTGTTAAGCTGTCAAAGATAACTACAGAATGTCACATAGCCTTTGCATTTTACCCACTGGCTTTGTTTTTTGAGTATCTTTTATATTCTTAAGTGTTTTTACCTGTCATGGTTCAGAGCTTTGATTCAAGTGTTGGGAACCCAGATGCCTTGTCTTAATCTTCTTCAAGCCCCATTGGCTACAAATACATCTTGATACATTTTTAGGTTTTATTCTGCCAGGAGAGCCTTGCAATATCTCACTACTTTCACCCTGTGTTAAAACAGGCATATCTAAGTATGTAATTGAAAGATCAGGTCAGCATTAAGGTTGGAGCAAAACTTCTGTTTTCACTGTTAAATACCAATTTATACAACCTGTATTTTTTTTTTTTTCATGGAAATATTTAAAGATGTGATTTAAAATGTAGTTTTTTAAGGTAAAAATCTTGGACATTATTGCTGCTTCATTTCACTGCTTAAAATGTGAAATAAACATTTTATTTCTGGTGTAATAAAATATAAGTGACTTGAGTAAAACTATACTGATTACAAGACAGCGGAGTTTAACTCAGTGTCTTGTCACTACAGAAAAGTTAAATTCTGATGTTTTTTATTTCAAGGAAAAGAAGATGTTTTCAATCAGTGTTTTCTAAAAAAAAGCATTGGGAAGGGTATGAAATATCCAATACAGTTTATTTGTCCCCTCCAGAACATGAAAAATCCTCAAAATGTATACACTTAACTGCAAATCCCAAGCACAAAAACCAATAAGCATACAGACTTCTTTGTTCTTTCATTATTTCACCTTGAATCTCCAGATAAGAAGCAGCTGAGAGAAGACTTGGTTAGAATGGCAGGTCTATTGGGATCATATGTAAACATTTGGATGAGGACCCGGATTCCAAAGAGTTCTGCCCATCATCAAGCCCTGGCCAAAAAATAGGGAACATCTGTGTTTATTTTCTTCTTGCCAATATTCAGTTTAAGTGCAATAGTTTAGTAGAAATATCTCAAGCTGTGATTCTGACTTTCTCTGTGTCTCCAGAGAATATTATTTCCCATTCCCCATAAATCAACTCATAGTGACGTGTATTGCAGATGGTCTACCAGTGACCAAACAATTTGTGCAGCTGTCCATTTATCGGGCATTCAGGTTCTAGGGTATAATACCAAATTTTATTTACCGGCCACTCAATTAATGGAAGAACTGGTTTGATTTATAGTCGCATAATTTGATGAAAAGAGAGAGATCAGTGCTGTTGCACTCAGACAAAATAGGCCTCTCATTTCATGCTCAGGGCTATAGCCAGGTTCCCAGTGGTGTTCCGTTTGCTGGTCTTCTTATGGATTACCACAGTCTGTGCCTTCCAAAACGATTAGCATAATGCTGAGGAGGGACCCTGGCAAACTGAGATGTAAGCAAAGATAATAGGAACAGTTGGCTGGAAGCTGCAAGATGGAAAAAGAGTTCTTAACTGATATTGATTGTTACGGCTCAGGCAGATGTTAAACATATGCAGCCTGCAATTACAGCACAATTAGAATTATAGAACTACCTCATATACTGGGAAACTTGGTGAGGGTAATGTGATGAGGAGGGGAACTATTCTCTCCTTTCCTTTTATCATGTGAAGTGCTACTCTTCCTGCTCTCACAGACAATTAAATCAGATCTTTTGTTTGCCTTCAGCCAAGGTGTTCATTCTTTCTTTCCTCCCAGAAAACCCATGCTTAATGAAGGAAAAAAAAAAGGTAGACTTGTGAATCTGGGAAGAAATCTCAATGGAGTAGGGAGGGGAAAAGCAAATGAAATCTTAACTGATATTAACGTTTGTAGCACTTCTAACTTCAGTGTGATTCTTCAGGCATCTTACACGAATCTATCTTTGTTCATCTTTCACAACCTAAGAGACTTCCAGTCATCACTAAGTGATCATCTGGGTTGCTGACCCTGTGGTTGAAGGGTGGCTGGTTCTTTTTTTTAACATGGAAGCACCACTGAACCTAGCATTGGAAACTGAATGAAAATGAAAGGAATTTAAGAATGCTTCCTCTGTTAAATAGCTGAGATTACTACATGCTTAGGAATGGGCTGAAGCTTGAGAAAGTTGAAGTTTCTTGGAAAGTCTCCACAAAGAATATTTCACTTTTAGGGATGCACATTATTTATCCATCAACAAATGAATGGTTTTAGTTTTTGTCTGTCAGTGGTTTTGATTTTCTTTACTGCTTGGCATCTAACTTATTTGATAGGAAGTATACCTTTGGTGTGCAACAGAAGTGGAAATGAAAGTCAGTGAATGATTACTATATAAATGCACACACTGTTTTTTTAAATCACATATTTATGTTCTAACATGTTCAGACTTGTTCCCGTGGGATATTGCTGGAAACTAATACATAGCTTTAGTTCAAATGGTTTACCTGTGTGTGTGTTTATGGTAATGAGCATCGTTGTATCTCCCTTGTTTTTCATAAAGGTATCACCGTGAGCTTGGTTTCCTCTAAGAATATGTTTTTTTCCATTGATATAGTAACTTCATTTCATACTGGATCAACATGAAATACATGTATTCATGTGCAAGTGGTTGTGGCGTGTAGAACTACGTATCATCCATCTCCAATTATTAAATGAATGATTCTTTTGACTTCATTGTAGAGAATTGGAAATGGAGACATAAATTTCATCAAAGTAAACTGGAAGCAAACATTCTTATAGGCTGTAAGTCTTCTAATGTTAAGACTCTGCATCAGATTTGTACCGAGCTGCGCTGTGTGTGTACTTAGTCAAAATCCAATAGTTCTTAAGAGGTAATGTAAGGTATACTGTTATATATGCTTAGGACCCTTGTTTGGGTTTTTGGTTGGATTTTTGGGATTTTTTTTGCCAGTGTGCATTCATGGCATATGGCCACATTTGAAATAATGACAAAGAGAGAACTCTGGTAGTCGCCTCAGAGAAGTAAATGTTACTGTTCATCTGAGAATCTGCATTATGACAGTGATGCAGTGGATGATCCACTCGTAGCCAGTGTCCTTCAGAAGTTTGTGAGTTCATCACTGAAATACTGTGTCTCTAGGGAAAGAAATACAAGTATTCATTTGCATAATTAGCTGGTTTTGATTTTTTTAAATATATAGATCATTCTGAAAGTAATGCCTCCTATTTATTTCCATGGAAAGTACAATAGATGCAGAGAGCATAATAATGCTATTTGATAGAGTAAATTCTCAGCTACAAAATGCTATTTTTCAGTGTAGTCACCACCATTAGCTGTGCAATCGGTGAGTAATTGAAAGGAAGTTTATCTGCTTTGATTATACATGGGAAAAATCCTACTCAGACTTTGGTTTGAATGATGATTACTCTCATGCTCCGCAAAGTGTTCTCCCACAGGCTTGGAAAGCGTTCATGTATTCCTAATGCTTTCTCTTGATGGCAGAACGATGGTTCCAATATTTCATTTCTAACAGGAGGCTTGTGTTGCATTCAGGTAGTAATAAACTTCCTTCACAAGCTGTCAGACAGCTATGACTGAACTGTTTGAGCAGTTTTAAGATAGGAGTGCAAGCCTAGATCCGGATATAATGATACCAACCTGAACACTTCCATGAATTTCTGAAAAATGGAAAAAAGCAAAACCAAACCACTTGTGTCTAAAGGTGTTGCGGGTGTTGGAATACTTTACCCTTGTGATTTTGCAATGCAGCATGGGTAAATCTTATATGTTTTTGTTAAGATGAACCTTGACCGGTGAGATTTCTCTAGGTAACAGTCACACTTTTCTAGAATCACCCTGTCACACTGTGAAGAGCACTGGCTTAATTTTTAAAACAAACATCTGGACATAGAAATGTGGGATAGGAGAACTAAAAATTTTAGGTCAGAGAAAAGTGCATTAATAGAAATGGTACATTTACAACTACGTGCGAAGTACAACTAAAAATTGTACTTAGCACAACTAAGAAACTTGTTGTGAGTACGTGCACTTGTGGAGGGGTACAGAAGGAAGATTGCAAGTGGTGCTGGGAATTTGCTGATGACTGAGAGAAATTAAGTTTTCCCTCACTCTGAAATGCTGAGGGATTTGGGAACGTCAGGCAAAAGTACTTTGCCCCTTTAAAATAATGTGATGCAGCTTATCCCCTGACAGAAGAAGAACCCGTAAAGCACTTCTGAGTAGATGCTGACTGCTGGCGTGGGGACTTCAGGGAAAAATGCAGTTCATCACTACTCAGCATTTGTCTCCTTGACTTCAGTGAGTAATTAAGTTGCAGTGGCCCTTTTAGTGAATCTGAGCTATGCACCGGAGACTGAAAGACCAAAATCCAATAGTGTGTACTCTCCTGTTTCCAGACTAATCCTGTAAGATACAGGGGGTTGAACGGGTGATCTAATAAGAGAATATAACTGCAGTCAGCTCACTCATCTTCAGAAATTAATAATGAAAGCCCACTGAAATAAAGAGAAAGAAACTAATCTGTGAAGGAACAATAAAATAAAACAATTAAAGTGGAAATCTGTTTACAGAGAATCAGATCTCGTAAGGAATGGTACTGAGTATAAAGCATATCCACTGTGCAGCACATGCCTGTGATTGCTGCGTTCGCTCCGTTTGGTACCCATGAGGGCAGGAAATGCCCTGGGAATTTGGCTTCATGGAGTGCATCATTCAGAAATTTTGGGTGCAGTCATTTAGAAATAGAAACACACCTGAGACTTCCTCATCAGACAAGAAAGTTTGCATTACTACCATATACACACAAGTAAAAACTTGGCCTTTGTAAAAGGAGGAAGGCAGACGTGGAATGGCAGAAGCTGGTTATTGGGTCAGTCATTAGACTTTTATCTCTGTATCTGTACTGCACACAGTGAAGCATTCTCACTTCTATCCTGAAGAGCTGCACTTATTGTGCAAGCTATGAAATTGATTAAGCATATATTTCTCACAAAATTCTTACAAACCCTTTCCCATTCTCTGCAATGATTATGTCTCCTTTACTCTCACTTTCTCCCTATCCAGGACTTAGTTTTCCATATCTTCTTCAGTTCATCATCTCCTACTCCTCTGAGCCCCTGATGCTCTTCTGAGCTTGACTAGAAACCAACAAGGGGCATGAAATACAAAATGCAGGTCATTCTTCACTGCAGCTTCTTCACCTGGTGCCTTGGCAGCATCATGCTGATACTTGCTAGCAGCTGGCAGCTGACCATACTGCAGATCTGTAGGACAAATCAGGGGCTTCACAGCTGATTTTAAAAAGTGATGAAAGAATTTCTCTGTAAGGAACTTCAGCTGTTGTGGTGTTTCTGCTGGTACTGAAACCCCCTACAGTTTTATGAACATGGCAATTTAATGTTAGCAAATTTCATTTGTGCGATCTTGTGTTGGTGGAGGAAGCTGGACATCCTGCAGGAAAGTCTGCATCTGCAGTCACACGTTTCTTTGGTGCATGCAACTTATTTTCCCTTCCACAGACCTGCAGCTGTTGTCTCCTGTGTCCTCTGGGTCAAACTTTCTCACTCTTGCCAAGGAAAATCAAGAGGTAAGTAAATTGCTTTTCTGAGTTGTGAGAAGATCGGAACAAATGGCTGAGGTTTCTCTCATACATAACTCAGTTTAGGCCACATCTTGACTGGGGAATGGTGGCAAGATGAAAACATTTCACCTAGTTCTCATTTAAAATCAATTTGATGTACCTGCCTCAGTTCTCTCTGACAGAGAAACAGATTCCAGTGCGCGTAGAGGCATCACTGTAATACTGGTAGTGTTTTATGTAAGACTCCAGGGCCCTTTGGGCAAAGCCCTCGCTGGTTTTAAACAGTGCCCGCACACAGGAATATCTATTTGAGTATAGCAGTAAGATCTCTGACTGCATATAGGCAGATTAATGACACTGGGCAAGCACTTGGTGGTTCAGTTGCTGGAGTAGAGGACAGTCCTGCTCCTCTGCGCTGGGGCTCTGCTCTTCCACCAGCTGACTGAAACTAACAGCAACTCTGAACACCAAGAAACTGAGAGCAAAGAGAGGCATTCTTGTGACTGCCATACATGGTTGCCTTGTCCCCCATAGATCTTTTTTATGTGATAAGTCAATTACAGGACTCTTGTATCTTAAGATTTCACGTTTACAGTTGTATCATGGATCAATAATAAGTCTATAATGTTTTGATTTGATATTATGCATAATGTTCATGTTCTTGAGTATCTTAGTGACTTCTGTTCACTGAAAATCCACTCTTTAAGAGTAGATAATGCACTATGCCAGGAAAGAGCAATGCTGCTGTTTCAGGAAGCATGTAACTATGGAGGTTTCTTATGGGAGGTTTCTTCTGCTTGTTTACTTACCATCAATGTGGAACATTTTTTCCTCTAGCTTCTGGTTCAACTATTGATTTTTTTTTTTTTTTTTTTTTTTTTTTTTTTTTTTTAATCAATGGACTAAGTTCATTCCTACTGTAGCTCCCAGGAAGTCCATGGAGGTTCAGTAGGAATTCACAGGGAGCTGTATTTAAACTTCAGCAGTCAGAATTAGAGCACCTTGCTACAGGTCATTACTCCTCAGGCTCATTCTTTATCTACCAGAACAGTCTTTTAGCCCATTTTTGTCCAGACCTTTGGGATTGGATTGGAAAGAAGGACTATTTGTGGTACAACTGCTCAGTCATGTAAGGGCTGACCAGGCCAGAAACACCTATGTGCTTTCTATAGGTCATTATGTACCTTGTCATTATTGTTGTGCTGGATTTGACACTAATAACGCTAATACACTGAAGGGCTTTTATGTCATGGCCAAATCCTGCCTTTTTTTTTTTTTCAGTTACTTTCATTTTCTGGACATATTAGGAAATCTCTGGTCTGTGCCAGCTACTGTTCCCAGAGACATCAGCATCCGTCTTGTAGTGATGTTTTCCTGGGGCTTTGTTTCATTTGTTTCATTAGTAGCACTCTTTCCAATTGTATGTTTTCTTTAATTACAGAACAAAGCACAGCCCAGCTTAGCTTTCTACTGCATTTGATCTTATGCAGCAAAGGTAGTGAAGCTATGAACGCGTTTGGCACAATGTTAATTGTTGATGGCAAGACCTGTGGGCAGAGAGAGCGCACTGCCAGGTCCAGGATGCTCTCCCCTCCCCAAAACTGATTGGGAAGGGGAACTGCATCAATCAAAAAAGGAAAAGGTCTTTATCCTCCTCCTCCTGTGTGTCCCTGCAAATGGTGGGCTCAGTTTTGTTCCTAATAAATGTGTTTTCCTTCTTAGTTTATGTTGAAGTCTATAATATGAATCACAACACATTCCTGTGTTATACTCCTACTCCATACACCTACAGCTTGCTCACGAAAAACCAGCTCACAAATTACAGCTTTTCTCTGCTACTTTGTCTCACTGATACTGTTATTAGAATGATAATTTATTAGAAGACCGTTCTTTGTACTCCAGTAACAACACTAATGAGGAAAGTTCATGAGGTCTGACTGAGATCAGTCAAGGCTGCCACTGATTAAAATCAACCATGAAAAGTTTTCTTTCTTTCATCTAAATGTTGAGGGAAGCCTATGACAGGTGCTGTTAGATTATCTTATTTCTCTTGTGTATGTATTGTCACTTTTCATGTTTCCCAAAGACATCCCATTTGGGAGGAAAACACTTTCAATCCAGCATCACTGTCTTCTTGTGTGGAAAGGGAAAATAGACATATGGTTTGATCAGAAATAGCATCTTTTGACAGCCTCTAAAAATACTCATCACACATCCCTAGCTATTTTAAATAGCTGACTAGAGGAAGAAAACATCTCCAACATGTCTCAATCATCAGGTATTGGCATACTGACATTTTACATAAAAGAAACAGCTCCTCATCAGCAAAAAGTGATAATGAAGCATTTTTTTTAGCTATTTTGAATGATATATTACAAAGATACATTGGACTGTATCCTCAGAGGATGCAGGTTTGGGGAATGTCCAGCGAAATTAAGTATATCCAATGAGGAGCTCTCTACATCACGTTCAGAGTGCTGCCTGGTTATGCAAGCTCAAGACTTTAAGCTGGAGCACAAATATCATTGGGCATGGGGAATATAGGGAGCATGACAGGAATGTCTGCAGTTCAGTGTGCTGTTAGGTTGGTGCCTTACTTATTACCTTTTGCTCGAGAAGAACCCTTCTTACACTTAGGTATAGTTTTCTAGGGGACCTCTGAAGGTGTTCATTGTTCATCAGGCTGTACGCACCAATAGAACATATTGTGGAGTAAGACATTCAGAAGTTTTGTTGTGTTGAACTTTCAACCTCCCTTAATGTAGTCCTGTAGAATAATCGTTGATTTCAGAGTGATGTTTTGTCTGGACATTCCCAGATTTTTCTGCAATTAAGAATATCTCTGTAGACACCATCTGTAGTCTCCATTAGCTGCATAGTAGGAAGAAATGGAAGTGTTTTTTCAAGACTCTTAATGGTGAGCCCCTCTTAGAACAAGATAGTCCAATTGTTTGGACGTGAGTTGAAAAGGGCTCGTGTTATTGGCAATGCTGTTGAGTTGCTGTGAGACTTTGAATAAAAGACTGTGCCTCTACAGTGCCTCAGTTTACCATTCCAGCCACTTCTTCTCTGTGTTTCTCTAAAACCTGTGGAACACAGGCTGTCCCTTAGAGTAAAAATAAGCAAGCGCACTTTAATAGATAACAGCTCTGCAGTTGCAAGCAGTGAACAGAGGCTGTTGTTTTCTTGCTTTTGGAATCACTACTTCTATGGAGCTGAAATATAATTTGCTTTTAATACTGTATAGTTTATATAAAAGCTGAAAGGGTTGCAGAGCTCCACCCTGGGATGGTAATGAGCATAGAGGATGAATGTGCATCATTGTCGTGCCAGTGATAATTGGTAGTTTTCTGGTCTGGCTAATGCCAGATGAATTAAAACTAATATACTGAGTAACTTGATGAAACCTCATTGATTTGCTTTACTAATGAAACAAGTAATCCATTTTTCTCGTAGAATGGTTAAGAAGAGAAACACCCTTTTGAAAAACTACGTCTGGAGTAACATACACTATGCACTGTTGTAGTATTAAGGGAAACATTACCAATTTAGAGAAAATATTTTCTGTTTGTTTGTCCCCCTCTGTCTCACTCTGATTCTATGATTCTGTGACTCTTTCAAGAGGACTGTTCCGCAGGAGCCCTGGAGTCCTGCACTTGCTTTCTGCTCTCATTCAGAGAACCTACAGCACTTTGCTGTTGGCAGATAAAATTTTAATGATAAACTGCAAAACAGCATAACGTGGTCATGCTCTAGTATCACTTCAGATCTCCAGGTGTATTCTCTGAGCCTCAGAAAATGCTGCTTTTGTGCAGCAGAGGTGATGTGAAAGGTGTTGCACTTGCTGGCCATCTCTTAAGTAGATGCTGTTTGTAGAACTGTGTGATAAATGGGCAGGAGGCTGAAGGTTTATCTGGCTGAATCAGTGTAAACTATTATTTTACAGTTGTATTGGGATACTTCTCTGTGTGAACCATCTACTGCAGAAGAGAAATTGAAGTATTTCAGAGTAACTGTTTTGTTTCGAAGACATAATGATTTGGGAAAATGTTATGCTTTTTCTGGAATAGCTTGCACACAGGCATAATTACTTTGAAGTAGTCCTCCCTCTGCCACTCACTTGCAGCACTTGGACGTGCACAGGTAGAATAACAATGTGCAGAAAGTTCCGATCTGCTGTAATTCATACAGATCTGTGGGAATGACCCTATTGGCGTGTAAGTTCAGCTGGGAAGAACAAGCAAGTCGTTTTCTTCAGTCACATGAGTCGAGGGGAGATGTGTTACTTTCTTCATCTGAAAGTTTGTCTGTGAACAATACAGTGGGTCCTATTGTAGCATGCTTAGGGCTAGAACAAAGTCATGAGGATTTCCTGTTTAGGTATCTGCAGCACTGAGAATGGGAAATGTTCTCTACATTTATGTCTGTGTTTTATCAATAGGTAAAGGATATTTTTGGTAACTGGTCAAATAAATACAGCAGTGAGAATATTTCAAAGTCTTCTTGGGATCTGTATGCCTGCCTCTGTATATGGAATGCTTATTTAAAGTACCTCTATGAGACAGTGGTAGATACCTTCCATTTTCACAACTAATTATAGACCGTAAGGCAGAGCCTTGGCTTTGTTCTTTATACCTAGTGGTGTTTTTTTCTTATGTTAGTACTTGATAGCATCTTTGTTTTTTCAATTCTCTTCCAGATATCTTGTTAGAGCACAATTACCTTTTTCATTTGTAGATGAGCTATCTAGTTGGGGAGGAAAAGCACAACAACTGTAGTCATGTCTGAGAAAATCACAGATTATGGTCACACAAATGTGAACAGATTTTGAGCTCCTGAAAGATAATTGTGGTTTTTGTGATTTCGCAGTGGGAATTTGAATCAGTTTTCTTACTTTTGTTATCACTGTTTGAAAGTTGCTGTGCTGAAAGTGGATATAAAGTGCTTTAGATATGGAAGGAGTTGTCTGAGCACTGCTGCTTTTACTGTTATGGTAGCATTTCCAGACTGAAGGTAGTAAACTCTTCCTTTGCTATATTGTACTAGGAAAAAAAAAAAAAAGAGTGGGTATCTTTGTTCCTTCTAATTTTTTTTTGCCATTCTTCATAGAATGCTTTTGGCAAGATGTTAGCAGGAATTAATAAACGTTAATAAAACAACAGCAACAATGTTTAATTCAGAGGTGGTAAGCAGTCACCAGCCTCCATCCTAATTGATGTTCGCCCTCCAAGCACAGGGGCATGCACAGGGGACATGCCACTTTGATGGGAGGCTGCAGGAGGCGGCCCTGCAGGGATGTGAACGGCTCACCTTTCAAATACGATGTGTAATGCTGGCAGAAAATGACTCCTGTTAGCAATACTCAGCAAAACTTACCTCAAGGTAGGGAGCAAGGGGGGTGTGGGTATCTAAAACGAGACCAAGTGCTTTGTGTGTACGCATTCCAAACACTACTGATGATTTTCTGGTACAATTATTATTCAAAGGTGTAAGGATGGTTAGCCTCACGCTGGGAAGGAATCACATGCATAGTTCTAATTATAATGACTACAGGTCTTTGTATCACTTGTTTTGAGAGATCCATTGAGAAAAGCATATGAAGTAGTCCGTAGTTATAGGCTGAAGGAACTGAGCTCGTTCAACCCGGAAAAGAGAAGGCTGCAGGGACACCTCATTGCGGCCTTCCAGTATTTAAAGGGTGTTTGTAAACACGAGGGAAATCAACTTTTTACATTGTTGATAGAGATAGGACAATGGGGAATGGTTTTAATCTAAATCTCCCCTCCTTTAGTGTAGATGTCTGGGAGCAGTTTTTTAATGAGATTGGTCAGGTGCTGGCATAGCTGCCCAGAGAGGCTGTGGATGCTCCATCCCTGGAAGTATTTAAGGCCAGGTTGGATGGGGCCCTGGGCAGCCTGGTCTAGTACTTGATCTAGTGGCTGACAGGAGAGATAAGTCCCTTCCATTCCAAGCCATTCTATGATTCATTCTATGATTCTGTGATAGTCAGAAGAACTACTTCCAAAGGGGAGAATTGGTAGCCAGCAGATAATTCAGAGTCTTAACCAAATGTACATCCATTCTCAGGAGGGTGGTTTATGCTAGATAAGCAGGACATTTGGAGCCTAAAAGCAGGGCTTCAATGTTCTACAATCTGTGAGGAGCTGTGCTGTTCCCTGCTTGGTCTGTACAGCCTGGGTAACAATAGGTATATTTACAAGGTCAACATGGTAAGAAGAAATTTGGTCAGCAGCCAATTCCTGCAAATAACTTTTTTTTTCCTTCCTTTTTTACCAAATAAGGGGCCAAATCTACTTTGTAAATGACCTTTTACCTTTTCTTTGGAACCCAAGGACCACCAGAAACACCCTGCAAGAACCCCATAATAGCACAGTGCACGTGTAATACTAGATTTTAACATTGTATGGGAATTGCTAAGTCACAGCTTGAAGCAATGATTGAGCATCTGTTGAAGGGTCACAGCTAGTCCTGGGGGCACAATTGGAAGCAATTCACCTGTGCAACCAGAAGGACTGGAACCTGGTCCCTCCCCTCTCTAAGCGTCACTTAAGGGCTGGCTGCCATATGGGAAGGATCTTTACTTAGAGATCCCTCCTTTTGGAGTATTCAGTAAACCCTGATCCTAGAGATAGATAAGCAAATCTTTTCTTTCTTTAACTGGATTGTGACCATCGTTCTTTCTGGGGTAATTTAGATGTGGTTATCTGCCATTGTCTTTCCCTACAAATATGTGTAGCAACTTTTGAAATAGGAAGGAACTTTGTGGAAAGTGTATGAATGTTTGTATGTTGAATGTATCTGAAGAGTGTGCTTTAGCTCCTGCATATGCAAGCTAGGAGGAGAGATCCCCTATGTCTCAGTGCTGTGATCAAGTAATGACAGCTTTTTAACCTGTCATTTGGGTTGATGAGTTTTATTCCCAGGTTTCAGTAACGTGGCACCCTAGATGGGACCAGCTCTCCAGGGTTTTGAAAGACCAGAGGAATCACGAGGATTCCAGCACTCACTGGAGTATTTTCAGGGAGGCCCTCTAGCTGACAGGTGAGGTGGGTTTCTGTGACAGCTATCTGGGAGATTAACAGCATTACTTACGGGTACGTAAGGTTTTGAGTTCAAGTCTGTGCAGCTACTGCCTATCTGTAAGTTGTGGTCTAGAGATTCTGCAAGAGTAGACTGAGACACCTAGAGTACAGTTCAAATCAGGAGATTGTGGATATGAGTCTCACAGGGCAGGCTTGAGTCCTGCTACGCTATAAGAAATAGTTGTTGCTGCAGCATGAAATCAGGACAGTCCTCTAAGGAGATGATTCCAAAGTGTTCTCCCTTGGGATGTACATTAACATACTGGAAAAAGCTTTGGGGAGATTAACTGACATGGAAAAAATTGATTGAATACTTTGTCAGTGTATACCCTGGTAGATCAAGAAAATTGGCCTGCCAATGGGTTTGTTAATTATAACACAATCTTGCAATTAAAGTTATTTGGTTGACACGAAGGAAAAGGGAATGAGAAGCTATATGTGAATTTGTTCTTCGTATTACATGATAATTACGGTATATGTAAGAAGTGTGGCTTGATGACAAGTGAAAGTGATGTTCGCTTTAGAGGCAGAAAACGAGAAATCACTTAAGAGATGCAAGGATAAGGAACTATGGGAAGGTAATGAGGAGGATGTTGAGATGTTGATTGGGCCACGGGGTGGCGATAGAGGACAAAGGGATAGAAGATCACGAGATTGAAGGGGAGCATACAGAGAGGACCCAGATAAGGTAGCTAAGGTGATGGAACTATTATTAGAGCTCGTGATCCAGGCTGGAATGATTTGCAGGTGGTGTTGTGTATACTGTTCACATATGAGGAAAGGAGTACAGTGTTAGCAAAGGCAAAGGGAGGAGCAAAAATGATTCATGCCTGGGGGGCACAATAGAAGACAGTTGATGATCATTTTCCTTCAACGCTTCCTAAGCAGGACTGGAATAATGTAGGTCAATGGGAGCTCTTGACCAGATGTTTAAGATTGATTTTATTTGGAATGAGACTTGTTATTCCTAAAGCAAATAATTTCCCTAAATTATACCAAGTGGTGTAGTGAAAGGATGGGACCCCATCAGCCTTTTTTGATAGGTTAATTACCACCAGCAGTAAATACACTGATTTGGATCCCAAAAAGGAATGGGATGCAATGCACTTAGCATATATTTTTGTAGGGCAGTCAAACTTGGATATTAAGTGCAAATTTCAGAAAGTGGATGTATGAGGCTCTCGGTCCCTGAATAAATTATTGGAGAGTGCTTGGAGGGTATATAATAATAGACAGGAAACTAAACCAGTGAAAGAGGAGAAATAAAAAGACTGGGGAAGAAAATTATTAGTGGGGGCATGAGAGGTGGGAGAGGAAGTAACTGAGAAAATAATCTCCAAGAGGAAGACCATGAGGGAATACATGGGGACAACTACCAAGACAGTGTTTAGAAAGAGATTATTGTGCTAGATGTATGAATAGGGGTCACTGGAAATGGAACTAAATCAGCAAGCACAGCAGTAAACACAGGTAGGTTTTAGAGGAGTGCTGAGCCAGGCAGAGAAAATACTGATTTTAGATGAAGGTTGAAGGGGGATCAGGAGAAAATTCAAAGTTATCCCCAACTGAGCCCCCAGTTACAGTAAGGATGGGCAGTGAGGATATGAAATTTCTTTAGATATGGAAGAAACTCTGTATTAATCCTTGTAGAGAGCAGTTATCAGGCAGTCTCAGTTGTTGGTGCCGCAGGTCAGAGGGAGAACTATTGTTTCAACCATTAAAATGTAGGATTGGGAAATTTTTTTGACCTGACAGGCATTGTATATGCCTGAATGCCCTTTTAGATAGAAATGTACTAAACAAGTTACAAGCACAAATTATATTTCTAGAGGGAAAAATTCATGTATGTATCCCTGAGGATAAGGCCATGGAAGCCTGGGTCTTCATGTTGCAGGAATCATCTCTCCTAAATCTTAAATACAGGTTGGTGAGCATTTTTTTTTCTTCCCCAGACTTTGATGACATTAGCAGAGCAGTATGCATGGGGCAGGAAAGAAGCTCAAAAATAGGCTGGGAATATGACTGATAGGTGGCTCAGTGGAGGTTGCACTGCCTGCAGCACTGCCCTCTCAGAAAGAGTGACAGAGAAGAAAGCAGGAGATAGATGGCCAGGAGAGGAAACTTCCAGCCAAGGTAGGAGCGTGCTACTCTCTGGTTTCATGCTGTCACGAGCAGTGTCTGGGCTCTCCCTTGTAAGTGGCTCATGGTGCTTGGTTGTCAGACTCTGGAGTGTGGAGAGTCCATGGCACCAGGATGGAGGTGGTCAGCCAGGAGCATGGCCTAGATTTTGGGGTGATGGCTGGAGTGGTGAATGTGCACTTCCTTTCTTGAGGGCAGAGGGGAATGTTCCAGCTGATGGACAAACCTTTGGGTGAATGAAGGCAGACTGCGATCTGGGTTGTGAAGTAGAAGAGGTAGAATGTTGTGAAACAGAGGTAGTAAAGTGTGTGAATGTTTGCAATTGTACAAGCACTGAATCTTGTTTCCTTGTTCAGAATCTGACACGTACAGATTTTACAGTGGTTACTGTCAGGGAGTACCCAAGGGACAAGGACCTAAGGGACCTCCAGCACAGTAGAACAGGGCCTCCTCAGCAAGGCCCGTCCTGCCATCCCAGGCAAAAGCTGGGACATTAGGACACCCGTAGGCATCAGATGCATCACTGGGGCTGAGAGCCCTGGGGGTGTGAAATGTGGTCCTGAGCTCTGGACAAGCCTGGGGAGTCTTGGGGAGGCTGGGCACTTTCATTATGTGGATTCAAAGGAGCTGGAAAGCCTTCAGCAGCTGACACGTGGGTAAAGTGTGGCATTCAGGAATAATAGGCTCTTTCTCTGACTTATAGCTAGCGATGACTCTTGAGGGCAATCTGTAGATAACAGATGAAGTGGGCTTCCCTCCAGAAAGCAAGTGCAAATCTTTTGACAGGAGCTGCTGAACCCACTGATTCATTGCTGATGGGTTTGTAATAGAAGGTAAGTACTGTGGCTAAGAAAGACCCAGTAAATAAGGTCAACAGTATTCAAGTTACTGCGTGGTATAAGCTGTATTTTAGCAGGAAGGCTTCCTGGGGAACACCTGTTTCTGGAGTTTGGCCAATTTACGGTTCATGCACAGGAAAGCAATTATTTTCTTCATCGACCTTAGCAGTACAGCAGATGCATGATGAAAGATTGTTAATACAATGATAAAATATGTCATTAACGATAACGTTGATAGCTCTGAATAGATTTTAGAAAGGAAATTAAAGCCTAACCTAGGGTTAGAGAGAGCTTGAAAAGAGTTAGCAGGTGGGAAGTCAGGAAAGAGAAAGAGGGAGTGGGGTGGAAAATGGAAGCCCAGAAGTGCCTGAAGCAAGACTTGTTAGAAGAAGCAAGGCACATATAGAGAAGATTTGGGGAAAAATAACAGTGCCTGAAAAGGGTAAACCAAGGAGTTTCTGAATTTCTTGAAGGCTTCCTGCATGGATCTTCAGAACTGGTCAGACGGGCAGAAGCACACATGCGCCATTTCCCTTTGGTCAGGAGTTAGAACTTCAGCCAACGTTTTTGATTTAAGCAAGGTGTTATATAAAAATCCTTTCAGCAGACAGTTGAACATCTTCACAGGTGACAATTCAGGTGCATCAGAGTAGACTTTCAGAAATATTTTGTTAACTTGCAAAAAAAGTTGTTTAAAAAGAGGCACACCAGGAGGTAACCCCATCTCATTAAAACTTAGGTATAAATCACAGTGCCCTTGAAGTCCTTCTCATTATCTTCAGCCTCCATCTTCAACAACTATGCAGAAAAATATTGGCTCAGCAGTGTTAGCCACAGTACAAAGGCAAGCTTTCCTGTAGGAAATCTAAGGAATCCTCAGTACTTTTATTTATGACACAAAATGACTGAAGCATTGAAACATCACAAACCTCATCCTTGGAAGCTCCATTACAAGCTGAAAAAAAAAAAAAACCAACACAGGCACACACACTGATCTAAGAAAGATTGCCGTGTTCCTTTCTTTTCCTTTTATTCTTATACTTTTATCCTACCTGACTTTAGTTCATACAAAAGTCAGCACTTCAGGGAAAACCTTAAGTAGCAGCATGTCAGAACTTTCATGCTGAATCAGTCTTGTTTAAACATCCCACCTCTGTGGATGGCCGCACTGCTTCAGAACGTAGGCGAGTAATATAGAATGAGCTGTACATAGGTAAAATTTCTTCCCAATTGTGTCAGATACTGCTTGGAATTTGCTGTCCTTCTAAACACCTAGATCCTGAAAAGCATGGTTGTAACTCATGTGGTTTGTTGCAGCTGATACCCACTAAGTTCTGCAGAGCACACACGTAATTTGACAGAGTAAGAATCCTCCTTGTAAGGTTCACCTTATTCTCACTTTACTCAGAGTACTTTTATTTGCTCCTTGAATTTATGACAGTCCTACCTGTTTTAAACACTTATCCTGTTGCTAGGAGAGCTGAAAGAACAAGGAAATGAGGTAGCATCCTGCTTGTTACTAGGTAAAATAATGGCAAAGAACAAATTTTGTGTGTTCTTTTGGTTAAAAATGCATTTAGTGTACATTTTCACCACCCCTGAAGGCCTCTTCTATTCTTGCCACTGTTGTAGATTTAGCACTAGTGAAAAGAGCTAGCAGAGTGGCTCAGGTTGCATCTAGCATCATCTTTAGTCTGACCTTGTTACAGCTCTCACTGCCCAAATGTGAGAAATGTAGTGTAAAACATTTTGCAGTGTTGCACATTCTATGCATGGCTCTGTACTTCCAAATGTAAAGCTTTTCATTTCCTTGAATAAGGATTGGCTATGAAATACCAAGTCCTGTGCTCAAAGCACAGGTGATGGCTGAGACCATCTGGTTCATGGGAGCTCAGCACACAGGCAGTGGACTGGGGAGGAGTTACTGGAAACTATGGATATTCTTTGGGTTCTGACACTGATTGTTAACAAATCCTTTCAGTGAATCACTTCTTTGTGATCTCACTTGTTTGTCCTCTCATGTCTACCTGCTCCAATCATCTAGACTGGGACAAGGAATGGTTGATCGCCTCATTACTACGAATTTTCTTTTCAAGAGGCTTCCAGTTCAACTGCAGCCCTGGTTACTGCTGCTTGTAGTACTTGTTTTCAGTTAATCTCATTCATTTATGCCTTGCAGAAGTGGAGCTTGTGTACGGGCCAGCTTCTGCAATGATGACATTTTTACTTTGAGCTCTGGAGAATAAATCTGTATTTTAACAGAGGAGAGAAAACCCATTTCTCATCGGTTGAGTTCTTTTGTAATTCCTGTTAATGCATTTATCTATGAGCTCCTGAAGCTGTCCGTTCTGGCACTCATTCTCTGGAAATCTGTCTTCCCTTACCTGCTTCAGGTCATCAGCAGTCTTTTTAATAGTGTGGAGTGAAGACAAAAGCAGATGTGTAATGATAGCACTGCAGGTGAAAGTACCAATACTGTTGCAAAACTCAGGAATGAAAACCAGGCTGTGGGTGCTTCTGGGTCAACTGTTGGAAGACGTGGTAAGACATGTCATTGTGACTTGTCTATGAATGTTCACAGCTACAAATTAGAGGATTTAGTTCTGACTTTTTAAAAATTGCTTTGCAAGGGCAGCTGATAAAACTAAATTCTTCTCCACATTTATCCCTCGCTGCTCTGCAGGGAACCTCGATGACTTTTCTGCTTTGCCAATAAGAGACGAAATAGGCCAGGATATTCTTCCTTCTCGCACAGTGATGGGGCTATCCCTTCTTCTATTCAGAGTACCCTCTTCATGCCCTGGATGTCACAATTGGTATTCCACAGCAAAGGGCAAGAAGATGAAAGCAAAAAAAAGGTTTACACAGACATTATTGCAAAAAAAGAGGAAAAAAAAAAAAAAAAGGGAACAACAAAAAAAGAGAGAAATCTCAGGACAGCATGGCTGCAGGAGTTGCACTGGAGGTAATGTTGACCTACTGAAGTTGCTGCTGAGGTTTAGAATAAGAGGATGCAGGAGCAAGTCGGGCAATGTTTTTGTGCTGTGAAATATTGAAGGATCTTAACAATCAAATTGGAATTTATCAGCTGTGTCAGTAAGTCCCCCTTTTCTATCAGACACTGTGCAGAACAACTGGGAGTCTTTTCATCAGAAGATACTGAACTCAACTTTTCTGTTTCGTACATGAGGGGTATATGCAAGAGAATTTTCTGTTCTGACAGTGGAAAAATGATTTTACCTAATAGAATACTACTTTATTATAGGGAACAGGCTTAACTGCATCTTTAAATTGAGAAGATGAGATAATTAATGGTTTGAGTGTACATTTATTCATAAATTCCCACTTGCTACAGTATTTCCTTATTCATATTCTCGTAAAACCAATAAAAATTACAATCCACAGAATACAGGGAACACGGGATATTAAATATCTTCTATGATATCAGGGCTGTAAGTGTTGCCAGGAACCATGGTACCTCGTAAAGAACCACCTCTGACCCTGGCAGTAGAGACTTTTTATTGCTGAAGCACTGAGATAGCCTCCTGCTGTGTGTGAAGCTTCAGCACAAAAGGAGCTGGGTGATTTTAAGCAAGCCATTATTTCTAACAAAAAATGCTTTTTCTCTCTCAGCCAATTGTTGAGAGAAAGGACAAGCACTTATTGTTGAACAAGCTTGAGAGTTTTCTGTTCCAAGGAAAATAGCATGAGCCTGGCATAATCAATTGCTATTTGACAGAGTGATAGAAGCGCACATGCAATGGAGGAGCTAAAAATCTGTCAGGAAGCAGCCAGAATGGCAAACTGACAGAGAACATCTTGGTGACAGTGTGGACAAAGTGGTGCACAGAGCTCCATCTTAACGCTTCCTTAATTCATGGATGAACAAATGCAGTTAAACAATGTTTGTTTCATAGTAAAATGTCATGTTTCATTCAGGGGAGAAAGAAAAGACTATGATGGAGCAATTATTCTCAGCTTGTTTTAGGCTGTGACCTTTTCTCATCCTCCACTTTGCTCAATGGGGACAGACCAGAATATGCTACAAGCTGCCAAAACACAGAAGAGGCTGATAAAAGAAATGAGAGCTGACTGTAAGACTTCTCATACGTTAGAATATTCTTGTGAAATCAACGCCAAGGTATAACAAATCACACTAGCTATAGTTCCTTCCAGTTCTACCATTGCTGTAAGGAAAGTTTTCTTCAATAATGCAATGCCACTTATAAGCACAATTTCTCTGCTTAGATGCTATGTTCCCATAGATGCTTCTTTCCCATAATCTTCAAATAGTTAGCTTATGTGTTTTAAGCATATTTTTAAAATTTATCTATAATAAAAAAGGCTAAAAACAGCTTCTTTCTACGCATAGTAATTTTGCACCCTCAATCCTTGGACAACATGAAAAATCAGGGTGGTTGTGGCACTCTGACCAGTGCCATTTTGGAGTGCTACCAGACACCATGGCAGCATCTGACCTGTTGGTTAGGGCTTACGTCTCCAGTCTGCTGGCCAATCAAAAGCCACATTGGCTACTTGTGCTGGGCTTGAAGATTCAGTAAGGGCAAATGGAGCCAAAACTGTGATGCTGTAGCAACTGAGGCACAGCTTCATCTGACTACTTGTCTTAATAATGTGAGGACTCCTAATATTTCAAGAGTATGGAATTAGCAGGGCTTGTAGTAGGGCACTAAACTTAGCATTGCATTGCTATGAGAATGCATCTCTATCACTATATCTACAAGAAACCCTCTGTAATTTTTCTCTGGCAAAAAGGCTCAATCCCTTAGCAAGATGTGTGGGTAAAGCTAAAGCTGTTCTGCGTATCTCAATCGCCAACACTTACTGCTTTCTTTGAATTCCTTTTTTACCATCTTTTTCAGAGACAGATTATTTTTCTTAGAGTAACAAGGGTCAAAGGACTAACCAAGGTATCTTCCTTTATTCTCATTTCTTTCACTTGTCACACTTCCCAGGGATGTCAGATAGCTCAGCAGGTGATACTGATGTTAATACAGTCTTGCCAAGTTAGTGGCATCAATTTCTGTGGCAGTTATTGCTTGTGAGTCCCTAGCTTGGGATGACTCCTATCTCCTGGGAGCTGCTGGGTGCTACTCAGACTCCTTACAGTCAGCTAATGCCATGACTGCTGAGTGCTGCGTGGCAGTACCAGGTGATATTGCTTAGCAGGGACAAAGAAGCCTTGCTAGACAGCAGAATGCCTTTCTTCAGGCCAGTGTGTACCTTCTCCTTCATTGCATTACCCTGTATCCCCATTCACTTGTCAGCAGCAATGTTTTTACGGGTGTTTTGTACCACTGTGCTAAGGGATACCCGAAGTGAGGAGGCATTGAAGCCAAGATAGAATATTCCAAGTTGGTAGAGACCCATGAGGATCATCAAGTCCAACTCTTAGCTCTGCTTAGGACTGCCACATACTGTGGCACTTGTTCATAGAAAAACATTAAACCAGTTTCTAAGAAAGCAAGAGAATTTTAAGTATTTTTGTCTGCCTTGTATTGCTGTTTGAGATGATAAGACAGCATGTCAAATGCCCAGGGCACCTTTGCTGCAGGGTTCATTGTGGAATTTGCCTAGGGAATCCAGAAGAAAACGGTTTTTGCTGTACAATAGAAAGGAATTTTCCCCCACAGGTTTATTAATAAATGTAGACTACATTTCAACAAAGATAATTAGCAGAGACCAGTATTTCCATGGGAAGTCCCAGCCTTGTTTTTACCAACAAAGGAAGTAAAATGTTGGAATGAAAAAGTATTTAGAGAAGCCAATTGCAAACGCATTTGTTTACAAAAATATCAGAAGGCTTTCCTTTGCTTTTTGCATTTTATGCTACACATGATAACAACAATGCAACAGGCAGTAAAATTTGAAATGAAATGGAGCAAAATGAAAACTGAAACAATCACTTTTGCATGACTGTTTCCAAATCATAAAATTATTTCCCTCATTGTTTATTCTCTGTCATCGATATACTTTTGTTTCAGGGATTTTTCTAATGAAAAAATAATACAGTCGTAAACTTTTCAACCAGTTCTGGTGGAGACAAGTGTGATACAATTTTGATATTGGGGATTTGGGAGCAATAAGCCCTACGCTGCTACTTGCAAATGAATTGGCCTGCTGTAATGAAGGTACAGTTGGCAGTGTTCCCTGACAGTTCGGAGTGATGAATAGAAATGTAATCTGGTGACTTTGAACTGCTATGCAGTAAAGACACGGGTTTCCTTTGGCAGTGGAAATAAAACCTTAGATGTGTCCTTTAACAGTGCGTGGGCAGGCTGTGGGAATTGAGGGTACAGTTGCTGTCTTTACCTTAAAGGGAAGCTCAGCTTTCAGAAGTCAGTGGAACATTTGTGCAGGAGACGAATAACAAGGAATTTCAAGGTTATCCACTGTAAGGCTTCAGATGCTGTCGTGCATCTTGAGATTGCCTAGTTAATTTGGGTAAGCACCAGGATCCAGAACTGTAGCTGTAACCTCAGGTTTGTTTTGTTTTGCTTTTAAACCATTCTCTTGTTTTAACTTTCTCAAATATGATCAGTAATTCCAAGGTCTGTAAAGGCAATAGTGTTCTGGCAAGGGCTCTTGGGAACCGTTGGTTACAATTCTGCTGCTGAAATGATCAGAGCCTTAGAATGGTTTCCTGGATTGGGGGTCACCATCTCTTTGAATGCTATCAAAGCTGCCAATGTGTATCTATTGTGCCTATCTATGACATATGGTAAGAACGGCGTACAAAACTAAGCATGACATTGTTGATGACAAGAAAAACCATCTCTGTGCCACCTACTCAGGATGACTGTTGTACACACAGAGTCATAGCTGTAGATCTCAAGAGAACAAATCTTGCTTTTGTGGAATTAAAAACAAATTCACAGTAGGTAATACAGAACTGGAGTAATACCTGGGTGAGCACAGATTAGAGCTGAGCTTCAGGGCAGTGTAGCTGGCTTCTAGTCCTGGAAACACCTCAAAGAACCTGGTTTTTGGAAAGTAGGTGATAAGCACTATTTGAACCACAGCCTTTTCTCACATAACTGAGTTTTAAAACAAAAGGATTCCCTTCACTAGTGCTTGTAGAGAGCAAGCATGTGGTTCCCAATGCAACTAAAGCACGATTTTTACTAGAAACAGTGAAAGGAAAATGAAGTTTCTAAGCAGAATCTGTTACAAGTCTGGTAGAAGAATGTTAGGTGAAAGTTTGTAAAGACAACTGACTGCAACTTAGATAAAAAGCTTTTAAAGCAGGAGAGGAAGAAAAGAAGGAAAAAAAGATGCTCTTTTCCTGATGTGCTTTTGAAGATTTGCTTTCCCCTATTTACAAGTGCTGGTTGCTGGGCTAAGTTCATCCAGCTGCATTGTGGTTATGGGCCCAGGCTACGCTAATTAATATGGGAAACTGAACAGTATAAGTTGCTCCCAAATAAGTATTTTAAAATCAGCAAGAATGAGTTTTGTCCTCTCATATTTCATAGTCTTAAGAAGTGTTGGCTGTGTAACACTGCAGGTAAGTAAGGCAATCAACTGCTCAGCTTTAGACACCAGCACTAGTGTGGTTTTGCACTGACTTGTCTCAGTGTGATGGGGTCTTTGCCAGCCCATACAGCTACCAGAAACAAGCATGACAGTCATGACAGTGTAAAAACAGGGAACAGCCCTGCTCTGGTTATGAGTGGAGGCCTTCAGAAAGCTTTTTGCATCTGTGGCCTCTGTTACCCTGGCTTGCATTTACACTTCTGTGTGCTGTGACTGTGATGATTCACTCCTGTTTATCAGTTTGTAGCTGTCTCACTGAGACCTATATAAAAAGGTAGGAAACTACTCCTGGTGATAAAGTTTTGATTTTGGTGAAGCTGTACAGCTGGGAGGTTTAATTGTGCTTTTGCATCCCATTTTTTTTGACAACTGCAAAGTCTACAGGGCAAGGGCACAAGATGTGATAGATCTTCTTTTGTCATAATTAAGGCTGATGGAGTGATGATGATTCCAACTGCTATAAATCTTGTGTTTTATTTAAACATTGACTGGTTTATGTGAGCTTAGCAAGAGCAGCACTTGCACTGCAGTGCTGATCACTGTTGGCAAGCAAGAATATTATCTTGAACCAGCTTTGGACCACTGAAGATATTTGGATGCCACCCAGAGGAAGAAGCAGGTACTTGTAGCAGAGCTGTCCTGATTTATAGCAGCTCTCTGTCCTGGAAAAGGTGCTCCAGTAATACCAGTGGGCTATTAAGTGATGACAGTGAGCAGAGGAAACAGGCAGGCCATGTAGCTGTGTGGGCACATAACTACAGGGTGGCATTCAGGGCCCTTATCATTTCCATGCCATGGAGATGTATGATTTGAGTGCTGGAGCAGAAGATAGGGAACAGAAATCTCAGCGTTCATCCTGACTCAGCAGAGCAGGGTTGGACCCTTCTCCATTCTCAGCTACCCAAGTGGTGAGTTCCTGTCTAAACCAGGGCCACAAATGTATTTTGTGAAAATCTTGCTAAAACCATTCCTGCAGGATTTGCTGGGCTTCTTTTTTCTAGAGTGCTGAGCTGGAACCTCTGATGTACCATTGCTCTCCTGCTTCCAGAGAGCAGCTGCAGTGTGCTGTCACAGCCCCCAGCCTGACACAGCACTGAGAGACTGGGCACCGTGCAGCCCCTCTGGGATGGCACAAATCTGCTCTGGAGATCTGCAGGTGTTTCCTTTAGGGGCTTCACCAATAGGTTTCTGGTGCTTTCCTTCTCTTTCATATTGGACCTCCCAGCAGTGCCGGCACAGGGCGATGTGGTTTTGCTGTAGTTCTGCTAAAAGATTTGTAAGATCCGAGTAAAGCTGTGGAAAGCCTTAGTTTTCTAGAGAGCTCAGTCAGTTTTGATGTTAGGCAATGTGCGTTAGGTATTCTAAATAAAGAATAAACAGCACAGCTTTAATTTTTACTAAAAATAGTCACAAAGAAGAGGTGAGTGGAAAAGACAGGAGAAATCTTATTAATTATGGCAATAAATCATGATTAGATGAGTTCTATGTAAATCTCACTGTTGTATGAAAGTGAAGTTCATTTCTGTGGATGCACAGATACAACGACAGATCTTTGATTTTACTGCTGGGAACAACTTACTGTTGAGCAGTATTTTTTTGCATAATGCGCTCAGCAAAACGCTGCTTTTCATTTGCACTTTATCTGCACTGAAAAAAAAAGAAAACAACAACCAGGATTACAGTGCATACTCCTAACTTGTACTTTTGATGCTGGCAATATGACCTTAAAATCTCTAATCAGAGAGGCAGGGTTTCTGGCAGAGGGTTCCAGCTCCACTGCAAGTTGTTATTTTTTAATGCAGATGGTGATATTCCTGCTCTGGGCTAGCAAAACGTGTTCAATTGCCTGCTCTCCATTTCACACCTCTCAGCTCTCAGGAGCTGCACCCCAGGGCTTGCCAGCTCAGCAAACTCCTGGTGTTAACATCACAGCCTAAGAATGATTTGTCTTTGTTTTGTTTCCTTCAAAGTCAGCATTGCTGGAGAAATCTACCTTTCTGAAGTGATCTGTGTGTATGGTTGTGGCTGTTTGGGGGTGGACAGGGATGCAGCAGCAGCATCTCTCTCATGGCAGATGCCACAGCAGCTCTGTCATTGTCACATCTGTGTGCCTAGGAGAGGCTTCTGAATTTATCTTCATCAAATCCTTGTGAGATGGGGCGGGGAAATTAGATTATGCAGCTGGGGAGCCACGGCATAAACATGCCGCATCCCACAGCCACCGAGGCACGTGTCTGACTGACAAGTGCAGGCCAGTTCTCTGCGTCATCTGAGGATTCCTGGGAAGCCCGCCAGAATTCTCGTGTGCGCACACTTGGTATCGCCACAGCCGCTCGGCAGAGTTGAGTGGCTGCCACGGGTGGGCAAAGTCAGACAGCGAGTCCCGGTGTCCCAAGTCCTCGTGCCGTGTTTTAACTGTGGGAACAGCTCTCTGCTTCCCTAGGGCTGTTTTACTTGGGCGTCCTCTCCACACCGGGATATCCACAGAGCTGGGCACGGAGCCCAGCGGCCCCTCAGCAGCTGACGGAGCCGCCGTTCCCCCAGCCCGCGGACTCTGGGGGTTCGTAGCGCTCTCCAGCCCCACCTCTGGCGGCTGCTGGGGACGGGCGGGCGAGGCTGGCCGGGGGCCGGCTCCGCTCGGAGCTGCCTTCCCCCAGGGGGCGCTGCCGCGGGCTCCGGCATCGGGGTCGGGGCGGCTCCGAGCTGGGGGAGCGTCCGGCGCGCCCGCCCGCCTCCTCCCTCTCTCCTCCCTTCCCTCCTTCCTCCCCTCCCTCCGTCCCCTCCCCTCGGCGGTGGAGCCGCCGGGCTCCCTCGCTTCTCTTCACATGGGGCTCGCCCCGCCGGGAGGACGGCGCTTCTGTCCTGCCGCTAGCTGCTGAGAGGGAGCCGAGGCGGGCAGGTAGGGGCGGCGTCCCGTGGGCGGCTGGCGCGGCGGGAAGGGCTCTGTGGCTGCCGGCAGCGCGCACGTGAGCTGCTCGGTTAGCGCTGCTCCGTGGTGCCGCGTCCCGCCGGCTGTCTGAGGGACGCGGCGGAGGCTCCGTCGGTTGCGTGCGGGACTTGGTGCGTTGCTGTGAGAATGCGTTTGTCAGAGCACGGAGGGAAGTAAAATAAAGTGGGAACTTTCCTTTACTCGAAGTCTGTTAGAGCAGAAAAAGGTTTTTTTTTTTTTCGTGCATATGTGTGTGTGCTGTAACTGCTTTCAGGTGAGGAAAAATCCCTCTTCGGAGATGGGAAGGGCGCTGCGTTATGTGGGTTCGGGCACACCGCGCTGGGAAGTTTCCTGCAGCCTTCGTACCCCTCCGGAGCTGCGTTTGGGGCGGCTGCAGACAAGAAGTAGGGCATAGCAGCGGCACTGCTAGCTGTGGAGTTCCCTCACCGAGAACTCCTTCTGTTCCAATGCTGAGTGTAAATTCAGTGTCTGTAGATAGATGTGTGGGGTTGCTAACCTCGTGGTCGCAGCAGAGGCTCAGGTACCTGATGTCCTTAACCTCGTGTCTGAGCACTCCCCTAAGCTTACGTTTACTTTGAGCTGGGAAAAAATGTCGCTGAAGTTTGGAGCACTCAGGAAACCTGCTAAAAAGAACGCAGAGAGATTCTCAGTATGCATGTGGAGAGCACCAGCAGTTTGTTAGCTGAGCTGCCAAGCCTAGCTGTCCATCTTCTCATCTTTCGGGAGAGGTTTGTCTAGAATAAGGTGCTTAAATGTATCTCGGTTCAAAATACTGCAGGGAAGTGAGTTGTGATGCACTAATTCTCCTGATAAGTGCTTGGTGTTTGTACCTCGAGCAGAAAGCCAATGGGGCCAGCCATATTCTTATCAGCATGGCAAAGTTGGGAGCTCCCAACAGCAGAACAGCTGGTGGTGTGGTGCTGGGAGTTGGATGCTTCCCTGAGATGGGGCAGACAGGTCTGCGGATGCAGGGAGACTGTGTGCCTTGTGTCACCTGGGATGCCTGAAGAGCAAGATGAAGCAGGGTGGTACAAGCTGTAGTGTGGGAACTCACCTGTGCTATCTGCCTTCCTTGCTGTAGATCATTGGGACTGTGTTACAAGGTAAAGATATTCCTAGCTCTTGCACACAGTGGTTGGCTGACAGCATCCAGAGTTCAAAATGTGTTTTTCAGCTCTAAGGCTTTCTCTGTCTTTTGATGTGCTTGCCATTTGGTTGGAGTTTGTTGTGGTCTCAGCTGTCTCCCTTTTTCTTAGGTTTGCTATTACTGGGTTTTAAAACCACCTAGCAGACTGTGTGTGTGGAAACAGCGCTCTGTTAATGGATTGTTAGGGTTGGAACTGGAATGTCAGGTAGCCAGTGGTCAGCACTGTGGCTCCCAATGCAACCATTAGTCAGCAACACCTCACACCGATACCGAGGCTGAAATTTAGCATCATGTGCTGCTGTGTGCTTCGTCAGTACATTGAGTGGAGGGAAGTTGTAAGTTGAGGAAGATTGCTTGGCTACAAAGAGCTGTGATGAGACAGCTGTGCATATGGTAACTTTGGTTATGGTAGCATTTGCAAAGTTTGCCAGTGCACTCAGAAATCACAACGTGAGATCATAAAGAGCAGCTGAGCGATTGCACTTCTTTTTACAGGGTGCCTGCTAGGAAGAACTCGGTGCAGCAAGGCTCTGAGGGGCCCAGGTGTGCTCTGCCCTCGGAGCTGCAGTTGTACACGGCTGTGAAGTTGCCTTCTAGCTGTAGTTTACGTTTCACTCCACGGCTCTGCGTGTGTCCTTAGGCAGCGCTGACTCGCGGAGAAGGGAAACCTGAAGGTGGCATTTGCGCCCTAGAAGAAGCTGAACGGAGATAACGGGAACTAAGGGCGCACGAAGGAACGAACTAGCAGCCGCCCAAGGGCTGGGTGGGTACGGCGGGCTCTGCGCTGCGCGGCAGCTGTGCCCACAGTCGAGCCGGGTCAGGGCTCGCAGCGGCGGCGAAGCGGAGTGTGAGGGGTGTTGGGTGCCGTGGTGCTAACGGGCTCTGTTCCTCTGCAAATAGGGAAGGTGAAAGCCGATTCAGTAATTCTCACTGACTTCCCTGAGAACGCGGCTGCACGGAGGCGCGCCCTGGGGCTCCCGCCTCTGTCACACGGGCGGGGGCAGCGGCGCGCTCAGCCCGCCGCCTTCAAGCTGCCGGCCGTGCCCGCGGAGCAGCGGGAGCGGAGCGCCGCCGGCGGGAGGCGCCCAAGGAGCGGCGGAGGGCGGGGGACTGCGGCCGGGGGCGGCTGCGTCACTGTCCGCGGCTCCCCTGCTCTCGTCACAGGGTTGTGCCGGGCTCGCGGTAGCGAAGGGAGTGCCGTCGTGTAGCGGAGTAGAGGTGTTCCCTTGTAAAGGCTCGTCAAGGGGAACTTTGCTGCGGAGCCCGGTGGCGTAGAACCGCGGCAGCGGGTGGCTGTGAAGGCGTGGTCTTAGGAGCCTGTGTGGCTGCCGTCCATCCTTTAGATTGTATTTCCCCTCTGACATCCCACCGGCAGCCTGCCCTGCTTTCCCAACCCGAAGCTGGAAGTGAAATGTTTGCCGGCACGTTTGAAGGGAGGGCAAGGGGAAGCTCAGGGTGGGAGCCGAGGGAGCTTTGGAAGCGTGGCAAACTTGGAATCACGCCTGGCTGCAGTGATCGTGTGGTTTTGATCCCTCACTGATCTGCTACAGGCGCGTGTTCTTCAGATTGACACGAGGGAGTACCCACAGCAGTTAGTTTGCCAACAAGTGTCAGTCATGGGTTAGCAAAGGCTGCAAGCAGCTGTTATGGAAGAGGTGCAGTAGCGAGGAGTAAGATTCCTTTTAGTGAAAATTGGACAAATAGGTAACTGATACACCCTAAAAAAAAAAAAAGTTTTCTTGGAGGAAAGGATAGCGAGCTGTGAAATTGCTGTGCTACAACATGTGTGTGGTTGGTCTATGCTTTCCTAATCTAGTGACTGCTTCACTTCCTCCCGGTGCATTCCATACACTCAGTGTTAGCTGGGTTGTCTCAATGGACAGAGAGACAGAATCCCGCAATGCATTTGAAGAGGGCAAGTCACCCTTCTCACAACTGGTAACAGACAACCGTTTGGCTGTGGCATGTGCCTTGGACATGTTTCCACTTCTGTTTGTAAAAGGGGGAAAATCCCTGAAGTATTTTGTCCAGAAGCTTCACCAAAGGGCAGTGCCTTCAACAATGCCTATCCCCGTGGCTCAGTGTAACATCAAGTTATAGGATTGTGAGTACCTAATTGGCTATCTAGAAAAATTCAGTCAATAAGCAGCTGGATATTTTGATACATGCAGAACTGGATTCTGAAAGAACATCTGTACACTAAAGTGAAGGCAGTAAGTGATTGGCACTGATGTTAATGCCATTAACATCCTTGGAAATGTACACAAATGAATAACCTGCAGCTAAGGATGTGCCAAATAATTTAGACAACTGTTTCTTATTTAGTCTTATGCTAATTGATATGAAAGTTTCTGCTGTTACCGTTGCCTTTTCCAGCTCATGGAGTTGCACATCACTTGTATAATTCTGGTGCTAATGCTTCTTTAGTCCACCATGTGTTGGTAACAGAAACAAATGTTTTTACTTGTCTGTTAACTTACAATGAAAGTTTTATAGGATCATTAAGTTTTACTGAGAGAGATTCAAAGTGACTTGGAGGTCCTGCCAGACATTTGGCCAGGTAGGCTCAGTTTTGTAAAGGGATAAAGAAGCGGGGGGGAAAAATATAACTGAAAATAGTTGTATGGAATTAGCATGTAGATGAAGGAGAGGAGAGAAAGGGAGACAGAAGATCGGACTGGCATGTCTGTCAGGATGGTGTAAATAAGATTGAGTGTCCTGTGAGGGATTGCAGGCTTGGAAAGTACCTGGGTGTGCTCTTTTTCAACTTGCATAAAGGCTTTCATTTCTTCAAGCTTGTATTAATGGTCTGGGCTGAAGCTCAGCTTCCCTTGCCTGGAAGAAACTGAAGGTTTGCTATGCTACAGCTTGATTTTGCAGTTCTATCAAATACAATATCAAGTATGTGTTGGGGCTGTCAGACCAAATGGGAACTGACCATAGATGAGCATAGACAGAGCAAGCAGAAAATTCTAAGTCATGGGCAACCTTTTTGTGTGAATTTAGGGAAGGCCCTTTTGTCTATTCAGCTAGATCAAGCTCTGCTTGACTAACTTTAGTTTTCACTGTGTGTTTCTCACTCAGACATAAGCAGTGATGCTAACACTTTAAAAATAAGTGTTTTTCAGTTCTGATTCAATATAAAGGCAGCCTGCAGGAATTATGTCCTGTCCTCTTCATATCAAACACAATACTATCTTCCAAAAGAAACAACTGTGCCATAGGACTGTAGAATAATAAAAACTGGGAAAACTGGTCAACTAAATTTGAAAGTTTGTTTTTCTTCACCTTGTCAGCTGCCCTGTGCCCCTCTGTTGAGCTGGGTGCGATGCTTCCAAATAAATGCTTGTCCTACGTGTGTTGTAACTGCAATTTAAAATGTGAAATGTAGTTTCTAGTTAGAAACGAGACCAAAACCTCATGTCTGTAAACATGCATTTGTAATGAATGGCTAATTTAGAACAAAGCACACCCCAAAAAGGTGTGGAAAAATATGTATTTATGAGATTACCCCTTAGCTTGAAAAATAGTCTCACTTCTGTAATGTTTATAAGGGCCAAGAATGTGTGATATATTACATTGTGTGATTATACAGAAAAAAACCTTTTTTGGGGTGGTGTTTTGTCAGTTTTATTTTGTGGTGAGCCGCATTTAACTGTGAGCCCGAGGAAGAGATACAACAGGAAAGACCTGAAAAAATGATGTCCTGCTTCCCCATCAACTCAAAACACATAAGATCAAATTGCAAAGCTAACCAGTGTGAAAAATAAATGGGACCACAACGCTGTGACTGCAAGGAGAATTCTGTTAGAGAAGTGGTCTTCAGACAATTCTTGAATGCATTCCATGCAGTGAAAAGAGAGACTGTATTCCAGTTTCTGTGCATGAAGATAAAATATCCAGTACTTAGGGACTCGATATGATCAAAGACTTTCTTATTTCATCAGTGCATGTGCAACAGCAGAGTTTTAAGGGCTACTCTGCACATTTGGTCTACAGCTGAAAGACTCACTTGAGGGCTTGTCACTCTTACAGATCTGTCAATCAGTCCCATGGCAGCAAGTTACTGTAGTTTGCTCTAACACTCTCAGTCAATTCATTCAGCCTTAACTGAGATATGGGTCGGTAATTAGAAAGCATTCGCGTGCCGTCCCTAGTCAGCATCTGGCTCAGTTTTGCTGACCTGGTAGACATCAGTATTGGGGCAGTTCCTTGGAAGTTTCATCCAAGGTTATGCAGTTCTGCTGTGTCAAAACTAGGCCTTAATCACAGACAGCTGAACCCCTAGGGGGAGGATCTGCACAAAGCTGGGGTGTGAATGATTCCCTTAGCAATATCCCAGTGGATACTGCCTGCAAGGTTCTACTTTCAGAATAGCTGGATGTTTGCTGGAGAAGCTGTGCAAGTTAAGTGTGCTCTGCACTGGACTGTTAACCACCAGCGTATTTTTTTTGAATGTATTTCTGCCATATGTGCTTTATAATTGGTTCTTTGCCTGGTGCTGATAACAGATTGCCTATGGGAGGGAATACTTAAAGAACAAACCAAACACTGCAAACCAACCAACCAACCAACCAACCAAAAAAAGCACAGAAGCCATTGAAAGAAACAGGGGAAGGTGAAGCTGAGAATATTGATGAGATGTAAAAGAGCATTGTGGGGGCAGGTACCAATAGGTAGGGTTGAAGAGAAAGGAAATGAAAGCAGGTTTCATAAGAGAGGAGAAGATACTTCTGGTATTTGCTAGAGGAGTACAAAGATGGGAAATTAGACATTAATTTAAACAAATCAGTGAAGTTCTGGCTGTTGTGAAATGCAAAGCAGAATTCACTGGTGCTGGAGTGACTCCTGTCTTGAATGGCACAGAAGAAAGAGAGCTGAATTTCTTCTCATATTTGTAAACTTACAAACTTGGAACAGTTTGTATCTGCAGTGGAAAATCAGGTCAAACTCTGTGAAAAGTTTTCTCACTGGCTCATTAGAATAAGTGGGGGAAAAAAATTCTAAGAGAACTGATTTCCATAATCTGGAATTTTTCAGAGCAGAAATTGATTGCCATGAGTGTTTGGGGTACAGTGCGTTCAGTTTTGGGAGCAGCTGCTATTTCAGTTGCATCCTTTGTGATTTATGTAAATCTGTCCAGAAAGATGACAGAGTTGTGTTTGATGCAGAAAGCAACACTTGCTTAAATAAATTGTTCATCACCATGCAGCACATTGTAGTCTAGCTAGTGGAAAATGTGTATGCGTATATTTATGTACATATTAATGCATATATAAAAAATATCTTAACAACCAAAAGTGGCTTTTGTAGCTTGCTTCTATGTGCAGACATCTTCAGGAAGAGGCAGCCTTCTTGTACTGCTAGAGGGGTATAAGGTGGGATGTGAGTGACTTCTGCTGCTTTTTGGGAACAGGGACAGAGCCTGCAGTGCCTTCATCTGAGAGGTGCCACTTAAAGCTGCAGACTTGGTGGTATAAATATTCATTGGGTGTACTAAGGTGGCTGGCTGGCTTGACACATCAGTCATCTTCTAACTTATCTTCTGTGATAAAATGTAAGTAATTAGATTGCTAAGAATTATCTTGTGCACCAGAGTGCTGCTGTGTGGTTCTTGTTGATTTTTTTTTTTATAATAAATATTCAGTCTGAGAGGAATGAAATTGCAGCAGTCTTACAGGATAACGTTCACCAGTTTTTCTTTTTTCTTTCTTTTTTTTTGACAGTAACTGAATGAGTTCGTTAACAGGACTAAAAACTTTCTGAAATCCTTATTTTAAGCAGTGTGTGGGACAGAAGGTTTTTCTTCCACCCATCTGAGATCTTTGTTTCCTGCTGTAGCGAAACAGGTTGCACTGAACTGTGATTTCTTACAGCAATGTTTTCCTTCACCCAATGTGGGTTGAATTTGCTGCCTCGCTTAGTAGACAGAATTGCTTTGTTTAATTAAAAAAAAAAAAAAAAAAAGGGGGATATTGGAAACCATTCAGTACAGAGGTTAGTAAAATCTTGTTTTGAATGAGCACCCTTGAAACTTTTTGATGTTAACTAGTCAGAGGGTGTATTTTGAAGGTTAGTGGTGATTCTTGGCAGGGTTGGCTGGGGGAATTTGTAGAAACAGCTATTCTAGTCTGCATTGGAAATGGCTTTGATTTGAACCAAAGTTAAACCAGTTTAATCAATACTAGTAGAAAGTAGTATCACAGAGAAGATTCTTCTTTCTTGCCTTAAACATCTCTATATCTTGTTACTCAGAATGTTGAGGCATTAATTCCCTGCCCTATTAAGTTATATTTGACCTTCTTGTAATGAGATTAAGCCTTTCTGCCAGTTTTCTTACATAAAAAATGATATATGTAATGTTAAGAAAGTCCAAACCTTGTACTGAGTGTAAGATGAAGCACAGCTATTGCAAGTGAGTGCAGGAAGCCAAGTGTGTTCTGTAGGCATATTAGGACATAATTAGCAAAAAGCAGATTTTTACATGACTTGAATTTTATTACGTTTTTGGATATAATGCATTTTACTGTGGGCAAATTCTTACTGTATAATCATTCTCTTTTGTGAGTACCTAAAGTTAATTCACTTATTTGCACTTGTGTCTGGGTGTTTTATCATGGAAGTAGTTATGTTTAACAACCCGTTTACTGGCTGAATAATTCTTTCATGCTGTTGTATCCATTTCCCCAGTGGTCATCCGTGACTTGTCAGACACTAATTTCTTTTTGAGAGGCTTCAGTGTTACATCTGTGACCAGAGGCTAAACTGGAGTTGAAAGAAACAGTGCAGAGAGAATGTGGACGATTTGATCGATTTGAAATGGTCCACTTGTCCTGCAGCTGAAGAGAATAAGGGAAGATGGATACAGTGAGTGACTTGCACCGTAGCTGATCTTAACTCCACTACAGAAGATGAACAGCTTTTTAGAAACGCTCACAAAGTGCCACCACGTGAGTTGCCAGCAGAACGTGTGCGATCTGTGCAAGTGGCAGTGCCCCGTGGTTTCTGGAAGATATGGGAAGTGCAGGAGAGAATGGCTCTAGCATTTTTCATGCAGCTGTTGCCAAGAAGCTCCAGTTGAACATGATCTCTTATTGATCGTGGTTTCCTTGGCTTAGTGAGTACATAAGTTGGACCACAAATTCAATTTCTGCAAGCTGATTCCTATGTTATGTATCACTGGCCATGACTGCAAAGAATTTTTATAGTGTGGATTTTGTGGGGTGTGTGTTTGTTTCTGTTATGGTATGGTTACTGTGAGCAGATGGAAACCACCTAGTGGAATTGTGGTTGGAAAATAAGTTAGAAGTTCGAGCCACTTGTGTTGAAGGGGGGAAAAAAAATCGGAGTGCTTATGATAGGTAAAGGATTGGTGTTAAATATTCTTAATAGCCTTGTGTTAGGGGAAAACACAGGAGCTGACCTCTGTGGTCAGTGACCTCGTCCTGCGAGCCTTGTAAAAAGCAAGAAAGTGACATTGGGTTGGTTTGTTCATAGTAGTCTACATAGGGTGTGACTTGTCAGTGCCTGCTGCAGTGGCCTATGGGCAGCTGGAAGATGGCAGGAGGGGAAGAGATGGAGCTGCTGAGATCCTTAGGGGGAATCCTGTCCGAACTGTCCGTTAACACTTCTTGCATGTGTGTTTGTCTGAAAGGGACACTTGTGGCAGTGCTGACAGTGGAAATCACTTGTGATATTAAGGTGTGATTCCTGAGAGCTGTTCTCACCTCTTTCCTATTGAGTGATCTCTGGAGTTTCTCTTTAACTATCTGGGGATATTGCTGTGAGGCCCTTTAGCTAAGGAGGCTGGCCATTCTTGTTTTGAAAAGCTTGCTAGATCTTATTTGATGCTTGGAAGCACCCAGGTGTTTCCCAAATGTTAATCCTAAGATATGCTCAGACCTTAAATGGAAGACTAAACTAGCTTCATGTATGGGCGTGATTTAGCAGCATGAGTTTGTCATGCTCTCTCTTGACCATGACTGTGCTGCAGTAGTTACCTCCAATGTGTGAACAGTGCAGAAAGAAAGGCTGTGGGGTCTGAGAGTACCAGTGGGGTGACTTTTCATTTTCTAATTGGTAGAAGCGAGTCAATCAGAATGCTGTCCTTTTGCAAAGAAGAAATAAGGATGCTTAAACATTGAAGCCAGTGCTACTAAGGAAACAAGAGACTAAGACAAGTGCTTGTTCTGCTGCCAGTCACATCATGGTTATCTCAGACTAAGTAGTCTCTATGACAGGAGTCCTTTGGTTTTCAGCATCAGCCCACTCCATGTTTTACAGAATCACAGGATGGCCAGGGTTGGAAGGGACCTCAAGGATCATGAATCTCCAACCTGCCTGCCACAGGCAGGGCCACCAACCTCCCCTTTTAATACTAGACCAGGCTGCCCAGAGTCCCATCCAGTCTGGCCTTGAACACCTCCAGGGATGGGGCATCCACAGCCTCTCTGGGCAGCCTGTGCCCTCAATTTAAATTTTCCCCTGTCCTGCTGTTACCTACCCTTTCAAAGAGTTGAGTTTCATGCTCTCACAAATAAGAAACTTGTGGCAAAGATATTAAGAGGCTTTTGATCATTAATTCTTACTCGTAGGGTGTGAGGTTTAAGTGTTCAACTTGAGTGGAATGCTTTGAAAATGGAAAGTAAAACAATATTTTTTAAAATATTTTTCTGGGAGTTTATCATGCAATACAGAGTTTGGGGATTTGATTCCAAAAGCCTAGTTATGTTGTGTCTTAGTTGCTGTTTGTAAGTATTCTAGGATAAAATGTCTACTTGTAGTTTGTAAGCAGTAAACTGTACTAGCTACTTAATTCCACGTATTTCTTTAGAGCACAGTTACCTTAACTAGTGCTGAATTGCAGCATTTGCATGGCCCAATTTTGGGATTCTGTTCCATTTGCCTTCATCAGAAATGGAAGTTATGGAAGTTCTGCTCACAAAACATGATAAAAACACTGAGCTGGGTAGGAAACAAGTTTTGAAACAAACAAAACACCAAACGAACAGAAACAAAACACAGAAGGCAAACTATAGCATGTCAGAGTTTAACAATATGCATTGTTTGCATCATCATCTTGGTTTCTTTTTTTTGCTTTCTTTACCTCCACTTCTTTGAGCAATGTTCTGAAATTAGATATAAGTATCTGAAAAACTAGGATTGTTTTGGCTTGCTTAAACAAATGATTTGTTGAGATTCTTCAACTGAGCGCTGCTATTTTATTATCAGAGATAAAAATATGTTTTTTTTTAAGTACTCAATATCTAGCCTATAGTTCTACATAAGCTCTTACTGCTGGTGTACTTCAAAGTAGAATTTAAGATTTTTGTTGTTTCTTGTTAGCCATATTAAGATTGAAACTTTTTTTTCATAGAATTGTAGAATGGCCCAGGTTGAAAAGGACCACAAAGATCATTGAGTTTCAACCCCTTGCTGTGTGCAGGGTCGCCAGCCACCAGACCAGGCTGCCCAGAGCCACATCCAGCCTGGCCTTGAATGCCTCCAGGGATGGGGCATCCATAGCCTCCTTGGACTTATTTTTCTTATTATAGAGTTATTCTTCTAATCCGTTGACCTGGATTGAAGCAGATTTGCTTTCTGGCTTTCATGTGTCAGGAAACATTTGTCTTTGCATGTAGGGTAGGGTGACTAATGCATTTTATTATTGCACTGTGGCCACTGAGCAAAATAACTTCAAATGCTTATCTGGATTGCTCTGACACAAATCTTTGCCCCACTTTGTTTTTTGTGTTGGTAAGAATTTTTGAGGGTTATACGCAATATATTCTGTTTTCATTTGAAGTAATTTTCCTGGCAGCAGCACACGTGTGTTGCCCTGGCCTATTGGTGCACAGAGGGGTGGCTGGAGCACTTCCTGTGGGTAGGCTGACCATCTTGCTTCAGAGCTGGTCCAGAAGATGAGAGAACACTGCCTGGTTTCCCTTCTAATCAGCCCCAGTGGGGAGAGGAGGAACCAAGCCCCAGGCTTCAGCCTCACTCCATGTTATACTGAAGGGTATGTTATGCACAAGGACACACACTGCCCTGGGAGAGACCACAACAGCTCTGTGTGCTGGACTGACTGAAGCATGAAAGACTGAAGGAGCAAGGAAAGCCCTTGAATCCTCTTGGGTGGAGGAAGGATTTGGATTTCCCTCTTTGCTGTATGCCCAATATCCTTTGGGCAAAAGGAAGCTGCTGGCAACAACTTGGAACTGTAAATTGTTGCTTGCATTTTAGCTGAAAGTTCTCAGCAAGGTGGGTAGAAATCATGAAAAACTTGGAGCGACAAGTTTGTCATGATTTGAGACTTGGAAACTCTATGTGTTGAGTTTCTTTTTTTGTTTTTGTTTTTCTTCTTGAACATTTGCAGCAATTTTCCTTCAGCATCATTTGACTTGCTTGAAAATTCTAAGCAGCATTGCTATTGCGTGAGATATTAGAAGCTGTTGGGACAGTGGTCACTGCCAGCTTTTTCTGCTGTTATTCTTGCAGTCAGAAATAAAGGTATTCCAAGGGAAGAGCATTGTGTGAGTGGCAGGGCAGCAACGTGTAGGAGGATGATCTGCCTTCACTCCCTGTCAGGTTGTCCCTTATGTGAGGTGTGTATTTGGGAGTGGGTTTACTTCCCCAGGGAGGGAAGAGGCAATATGAAAGGCTGAAGGAGGAAGAAAAGGCAGGGAAGATTAAAAAACTGCATTTGAAGTCAGCCTAACCAGCCTATGAATTCTCACAGATGTTAAATA
This sequence comes from Lagopus muta, assembly GCF_023343835.1. Taxonomy (NCBI): domain Eukaryota; kingdom Metazoa; phylum Chordata; class Aves; order Galliformes; family Phasianidae; genus Lagopus; species Lagopus muta. The sequence goes on along the minus strand of NC_064439.1, from coordinate 41,401,744 downwards.
GTGTTGCTCCTCTGGGCTTTGGTGTTTGAATGACCCGTGAGTATTGCTGGGAACTGAGGGACAGCAGGGTTATGCAGTTCATCTGCAGTCGTACCAGGGATCTGTGACTGTGAGACACCAGAACAGCGATGTTTGGATTCCCAGTCCAACATGCAGTCATGTGCATTTGCCCTTAAAACTGGTTTCTGCACTATTTTAAATATATTTGAGAGGAAGCAGAAAGATCAATCCCAACATTGTTTAATTTCTGTTCAAACAGACAAAGTGACAGGCACAAATAGTTGCCTGTGGTATTTCAGTAGAGCATGTGTGCTTTTGGGCTGTGTGAAAGTACTTGAGGAAAAACTCCTATTTATGAAGAGTTTTAGAGCTGTTTGTCTTCTTCAGCTATTCCATGAGCTATTTACTTCTTCAGCTGAGCTAACATCTATTAAACATTCATTCCAAGAGTAATACCCTCAAGAGTCAATTTAGGTAAACTGCAGTACCTCTTTCTAGACAAGAAAAGAAAAAAGAAAAAAAAAAAAGAAAAAAGCTTTCCAGAATGCACATAGAAAAATTCATTAAATGATTTTTTCTTTTTTTCCTCAGTTCTTATTATATATTGAGATTAAAAAAAATTCTGATGAGGGAGTAGAGGAGGGAAGAAGCAGCTCCTTTGTCAGCTGCATAAAGGGACAGTCAGAGCTTTTGTGTGTATAGTTTTTTTTAATCATGTCTTCAATTTTCTTCTAAGTTGAGTATGTTATCGTGACTGCAAACTTTCACACTCCCATTGTCATAAACAATAGTCTAATAACCTTTAGAGCTTTGACATTTTCAAGCCTGGCAGCCAAATGAGTGTTTGGAAGAGTGTTGAAGACTGTGGCTTAAATCATGTTACACTGCATTGTCATTTGCTTCCAATACTGTATGATATTTTTAAAGCCATACGCCTGCAGCAGTGGGTGATGTTTGAGAATCAACATCACCTTTGGTTACTATCAAGAAGACAAGCAGCTGCATTCTGCTGGAGGTGAGATACAAGATGTGGCTGAACTATGCAGCATTTTCAGCTGAGAACTTGCAGGGCTTGGAGGGGAACACAGATAACACAGATACAGGTGAGACCTGGGCAGCAGTGTGGACCCTGGTGGGATGCTGAGTTGTGTGATCCTGGAAGAGGATCTGCTATCATTCTGTCATATAGGTTCTGCTCTGTGTTCAAGTATTAACAGATGTTTTAAGCCCTGAAGCATAAGACCTAGCTGCTGATGGGTTAGGTCACAAATAGGAGAAATAATTGGTGTGTGTCAGGGAATGTTTTTTCCCTAACCACTATTTATTTTTGGTGAGAGGATGCAGTGGTTTTAGTAGGTTGGGCATTCCTAGGTTGTTGTGTTCTTTTTTTTTTTTTTTTTTTTTTTTTTTTTAAGGCAATGAAAATACATTCTGGGACTTTTTGGAAGGATGATTCTTTCCCCCCCAAGGTGTTTTTGTTTTCGCTCAACTTTAAATTATTCAGCTTTGCAAAATGGTAGGTGAATGCTGGTGGGCCACTGGTACATGGCAACGCAACCACAGACAAACTGTAGCAACAAAGGCAAGTATTTACCTGCACTTCAGTGGTCTTCCCACCCTCATCACCCAGATATGATCAGCTCTTTTCAGTCTTAGGAAGAGGAATCAGGTTACTGGTGTTTGCTAGTGCCGTGTTGCCTGAGGTTGTGCCTCCACAGCTCTGCAAGTACAGAAGGTTTATAAAAATGTTCAAGTCTGCTTCAGGTTAAATCTAAGATGAGTTTAACTTGCTTTATGTTGTAGTGAGTTTGAGTTGGCCCACTGGCTTTGGAAGTAGTCTGGAGAGTACTTCCTGCCATCAGAGCCCAAGGGAGGGAGGGGACAATACCAGGTTTAAGCAGCACAGCTGCCTGCAGAAGAACTGTGTGGAGCCTGGTTTGACAGCAGTACACGTGCCTTATATCAGCACAGGTTTAAGCGTGTAAAAGTGCTTTTACCAGTATGTAATGGATGAGGAGGTCCTAGAAGAATTCTTAGCAGGGGGGTTGGAACTAATTGATCCTAAAGGTCCCCTCCAACCCAAACCATTGTATGATTCTAAGATGATTCTATGACTTTGGTGTTCCAGCAGTTTTCTGAGTGTAGATAAAGACACAGCATTTAGGTCGCACCACCTCACCTGGATTTGATTATTTTAAAGATCTCTTCTTAATAAGATCCAGCCTTATCATGTAAAGCAATTTTAGCTTGCTGCAATGTTGAATTAAATGTGTTTAAAGCTATTTTTAAGCAGATACGTCTTTCTTACATAGATGTGTATCTGTAAATATCCATCAAGCCTGGCCGTGCATCATTTCAAGTCTGGATCCCAAAACAGCTAATTGGTGGTGGTTTATTATTGTTTTCTTAATTTTTGTCCTCTTTAGGTACCGTACCGTGCTGGTAGTTTCCAGGCAAACTGCAGTTCAAGATGCAGGCTTCTTTTTTTTTTTTTTTTTTTTTTTTTTTTTAACTATCTAACTTTATAGAATAGTTGTATTGATCTCTAGAAACCATATTTTATAAGCTAAAAGTCCCCCCCCTTTTTTTTTCTCAGCAGGAATTGGTGGTGTGGTATTTAATATAAGAGTTAAAAACTTCTTACAGTTGCACTCACCCCTTCTTTCTTCCCCTTAAAGAGTACCTCTAGCATACTTTAAAGTAGCAGCAATCTGGAATGCTGCAATTCTCTTAAAATTCCTAAGTTCATATTATCATGTTTTTTCCTGTTGCTCAAGGATAAGTTACAGGCTTGCTTTGAAAATTAGGTAAAACTTTTGTTCAGTTTCTGATGAGGAATATCAGACTTGCTTACAGTAATCCTTTCTGCCCTTAAGAAAAAGACCCAGTTCTGCGACCTGTTTCTTAAGTTACCATCTTTGCCAGGCATTTGGTAACCTATCTGTGTTGTGTTCTGCGTTTGTTTTAATGCATGCATGTAGTTGAGTCATGTCTGGATTTGGATGTAAATAACATCTCTACTGATTTTGCACAGTAAGACCAAGCTCTTGCACCACTTGGGGAAAATGAAGTTGAGTAAGGAAAAGCTCAGTGTATTCCTCTGCTGTAGTGTTAGACTAGGAGAGATCTGGTGATTTGGCCACTTAATGACAGTATAAGGAACCAGAAAACTACTTCAGTGACTCATTTTCTCATCTCTGGCAGCCATAGAAACGGATCTGAGAACTCATATTTCTATTTTTTGCTCTGTTACTGTGTCTACAGTAATTTGGATGATAAAATGTGAAAACAACCCTCCTCTAAAGAGCACTAATTTGTAAAGTGACAAGAAATGTGTATATGTATGTATGTCTGTATACATATGTATGTATATATTTCCTCCCTGTTGCCTTGATACTTCATTGCATAAATGTTTCTGCAGCTCTGTTGTCCATTTCTTTTGCTTTGCTGATCTCAGTGAGGTCATATCAGTGTTCTCTTTATGGGGTTGTGCCACACGTGACTACAGGGAAGATAAAAGCACCGAAGAACTTCTGTATCTGTTTCTGTCAAAGCTTTCTGTAGCATCACAAGATGAAATTTAAGTTGGGTCTCTTTGAAAGTATGCTGGGGTAAGGGGGGAGGTTCACTAAGACTCATTCCTCGTGTTGTACATGGTAATAGTGTTCCATTTTTGTACTTTCCCTGACCTGAATCTGTCATCTGTAAGAGCGGGCTGTTTTGACCTGCATGGAGTCTAGCAGATGCTTTTCTCAGCCTTACCTGTACATGTTTAACTCTCTTTATGCTAATGGATTGTAAGTAAAATACAAATAGCACGCAGACTGTAGTAACTGAAGAAATGCTAAATCTGGTGGGTGTTTTAAAAAAGAAAAGAAAAAGCTGTTTTAGGAAGGGCTATTTTCTCTTCAACAGATCCTAGTTTGCTAGTCTTGGTGAGTATTGTAGTCCTGCTGGTGGATGCTGCTCATGAACTGGAAAAGAAGACGGGAGAGCTATTGAAAGGTTAATCTTAAAAGATAGAATATGTGCAAGATGGGTTTGCATGATGAGATAGATTGCTGCTTCAGTCAGTGGTGCTTCTATGAAGGCTTATCAGTGTTGTGCAGTGGCGTGAGTTTGCTGCTTGCCAGGAGCACATTGTGCACTTGCACCACAGGCTCCTGGAGGAAGTCTGTAGGTTGGCTATCAGCAGGCTCTGGGGGCATATAGTGACATTGCCACTAGGTGCGGCATGCGAAGAAAGTGTGATTCATTTATCCCTAAAAATGTCTATTTCTTCACAGTTGTTTTCATCTCCCTTCTTCCCTGGTTCATGCTTTTGCCTCTTTTCTGGGAAGTCTGCAGTGCCCATTGCTCAGCAGAGAGAGGTAAAAAGACCACTGGGTGGCTTGGATGGCTCAGTCAGACAAGCTGATAAATAAATGACCATGAGATGTTTCAAAACAATGTCAGTTCTGTGCAGTATTTGAATGGAGTGGTTTGAATGCCTCTGAAGTGCTGGTCTCTCCCTCTTGAAAGCATATCTAGATAACGGTCGTAGAATCTTATATGACTGGTACAGTAAATGCTGTTAATAATGCACTGTTCTTAGTACTACTGAGTTGCACGGCCTCTAGACCAACAGTTGAGAGAACTGCATGTAATTCACACAGTAATAGGATTCTCCATTCGGTTACTTCTGAATTGACCTTTTTGGCATTGGCAGTGCATTGGTTGCTTTGCAGCCTAGCTCTTGGTGCATCTTGAATAGAAACTAGAAGTGTGAAGTGATGGATTTGAAAATGGGGGCCTGGGGATACTGGTGTTAATACTTACAAATGGTACGGTGTGGGGAATCTCCTAGTACATCCTTGTTTTATACTGTTGAGGGGCCAGTGTACCTCTGAAGGGTGGGAATGGTGGGTATTCCAACATGTACTGTCCTTTTAAAGAAGAGACTGTATGGTTATCATCCTTTCTATTCAATCTGTGCACACAATTTCTTCCTCAATTCAAGTTCACTCACCTCTAACTCACTCATGATGTTCCTTTTGATTAGTTAATTCTTTGCCCTTATTGAATATCATTCTGAAATTAAAAGTCTGGCACACAGAAGCTTCAGCTTAGGGTCTTTGCTGGGCCTATTTGTAGAGCAGCTCAGTCCTTTTAATCAAGTTACTGAATTGCCCTATTTCATCAGGCACGGGCTGGTCTCTTGAGTCTTGAGCAACTTGGTTGCAGAAAGAGAAAATGGTTAAACCTGTTCTAATTTAATAATATATGTTCAGGGAAGAGTAAAATTGCTGTTCAGTTGAGGCTGAATAATTCTTTGAAGAACTGTTTTCTAAGTTTACAGTTGTTCTTAGGCAATTTTTCATGACAAATTCAAGTATTAAGGTAATGTGGTTTTCAAGGTGCTGATTTGTGTTACTGTTCTGTTTGACTCTGTGGGGTAGGGCAAAGTGCTGTGCAGAAGTCATTCTGTAAGATTTATTTGTTGTAGTTGAGTCTGCACTGTTAGCCAGATGGGCTGTGCAGGGTTCTGAGGGGAATGGGGACCACAAGATCTGCTTTATATATAATAAAAAAGTTTAAAAAAATTTTAAAAAATGTTGAAACTCTTAGATATGAGATATAGACATATAGCATTGAAACAGATAACCATGAATATAGATGACAGTGTAAAGATACTGCAATTCACTGTATAGTCACTGCTTGTGTTAACGCTCTTTCAACAGATGGATATTGAAAATTAACTGGAGAGTTGCTTGCTGTGGCCAAACTTATTGTTGTGTTACAGCATTGGGCTGGAAGAGATGAGAGCTCAGGCAGGAGGAGTGTGCTGCTATAAAGTGTCAGTGCTGTGGGTGTGTAAGCAGAAGTTAAGATGAGATGGTGCTTATTATAGAACTATTTTCGTAGCTGGTGGTTTGGCACAGATCTGCTTGAAATCAGTGGCAATGGTAACAGCATTTTTTTGGCACTTTTTTTTTTAAAAAAAAGTCATTTATATAACTAATAAATTCACTTAAGTCTACTATAACTCTCTCCTTCAAGAGTTATTTCTGTACAGTACAACTATAGTACAAGCTCCCTTAATTTTGTCATTCACTTTTGTATTGAAAAAGTGACTCCACTGTTGACGTGTTATTAAGGTTTCTGCTCTCAAAGGTCAGTTCCCCATGGAGTCTCCTTTCGTCTGGAAGATGGCATATATTAAAATTTTATAGCAGTTCCCATTAGTTCCAATCCTACAATCCTGGGATCAATCTGGCTGCCGTTCTTCATAGCCTATCGAGTGCAATAAATACCTTAGGTGAGCAATAAAGAGATTGGAATTAGATTCTTCTTAGCAAGACTTGTTTGCATACTGAAGGCTTAACCCTGACCACGGTTCTGCTGATGAGGCTCCAGCACATCAGGTGAAAGAAGTCGCTACCACTTTCACTCATAAAACAGCTGATCTTATAAATGAGATATGGTAAGTAGGGGTGTGTGGCTGCATACTGTAGCAGGTCTGCAGACTTCTAGCCATTTATTTATTACTTCATATTCTGCTCTTAGTGCATGATTGAAAGGAAATGATCTCCTGATTGTGTGAATTCTTTTTTCTTTTGGAAGCCTGTGGGAAGGTTATGTGATTCTCCAAAATGGTATCTGTCTTTTCCACTGCTCTCTCAGTGTGTATTTGCTCATCATTTTGGTCGATGCAGCCCCTGACACCTAGAACTTGAGAGTCACTCCCAGCTGCTGGGGAGGGGATCTGGACATCTGAGAATGTGCTCACATTGATTTGTGTGTGAGAAGACTGGCAGCCCAAACTCTGTGGGTTACCAGCTGTGTGTGAAGTGGACTTGAAAGTCCAGACTTCCACTTGTTCCTCAGCCACTGTAAAAGGCTAGTACTCAGTGAACACCCATGAGTGAGTGAACTTCCAATGCAATTATCAAAATACTTCAGATAAGGCCAAGGCAATTATTAAATTATATTTATTTTTCCCTGCAGATCTAATCCACTGTAGCTAACGCAAAACCAGATCTGGTGCATCTGGATGCTATTTCAGTGTTGATAATAATAAGATTAATTTAAAAGCTTACACAGACTCTTGAAGAGTCACTAAATTCATGTTTTCAGTGTCAGATAAATTTTTCTCAGCATGACTTTTCATAATTGATCGCATTTTTTAAAATGTCAGACAGTGTCCAGCTAAGTTTATTGATGAATGGAATGAGGGAAATGTAATGTTAAAGGGAAACAAATCAGTTTTCTTTTAAATCTCCTTTTTCTGTGATCTCTTCCAAGACCCATGCAATATACCTTTGAGAACTACTATTACAGCTCACTTGGGTTTGTATAACTCACTGTATTTGTGAATGAGTAGGGTGTCTGTTCTCTTGGTCAGTTCTTCAGCAGAGATGGTATTTCTAGGGAAAAACCTTATGATGGTAACAGTTTGGATGAAGCGTTTCTTTCTGCTTTAGTAAAGAAACCAAACTGTCAAATAACTTAGCATTAAAAAGATTTATTGAGCTATGCTAAATGAATTGAAAGGTTTAGACAGCTTCTATCACCACTGTTTGATCTGATATGTTCCCCATTGGGATTGATTGATCACTCAGTGCTTCTCAGTGGCTGTGTGTGATCTGGACTGAAAGGTACTCATTGGGCTGCCTGCTACCAGGACAGAAATCTGTGGAAATGCCACCATTAGGTGATGCTGTGTTTTTATATAATCATGGAATTTTTGGAATTGTAAGGGACAATTAGAGGTCATCTAGTTCTACTTCCCTGCAATTAACAGAGATACCTACAGCTAGATCAGTTTGCCCAGGACATATTCAGCTTTAGCTTGAAATTCTCCAGAGATGGGGCATCCTCTACATCTCTGGACATCCTGTTTTAGTGCCTTACCACCCTCAATGTAAAAGTCTTTTCCTTATATCTAACCTAAATCTCCTGTTTAAACTTGATCTCCCTTTGTTCTATCACAACAGACCCTGTTCCCCTTCTTTCCTGTAGCTCCTCTTTAGATACTGAAAGGCTGCTATTAGGTCACCTCAGAGCCTTCTCTTCTCCAGGCTGTTCAGCCCCAGTTCTCTCAGCCTGTCCTCAGAGGAGAGGTGTTCCATCCCTTGGATCATTTTTGTGGCCCTCCTCTGGATGTGTTCCAACAGGTTCATGTCTCTCCTGTACTGTGGACTCCACATCTGGATGCAGTACTCCAGGTGAGGCCTCACCAGCACAGAGCAGAGGGGCAGGATCACCTCCCTCGCCCTGCTGCCCACGCTTCTTTTGATGCAGCCCAGGGTATGGTTGGCTTTTAGGGCACATTACTGGCTCATGTCCAGCTTCCCATCCACCAGTACCCCCAGGTCTTTTTCAGCAGAGCTGCACTTGATCCTTTCATTCCCCAGTTTGTATTTGCAATGGGGGTTTCCTCAACCCAGGTGCAAGACCTTGCATGTTTGGTTTCATTGAACCTCATGAGGTTTCTTTGGGCCCCACTGCTCAAGCCTCTCTGGATGGCATCCTGTCCCTCTGGTGGGTCAGCTGCATCTTAACGCTTGGTGTCATCCACAAACTTGCTGAGGGTGCACTCAACCCTACTGTCGATGTCATTGAGGAGAATATTGAAGAATATCTGTCCCAGCACTGATCCCTGGGGGAACATCACTCACCACTGATCTTCATCGAGGTGTTGAACAATTGACCACAGCTCTCTTGTCTTGATTTTGCAGCCAGTTCTTTGTCCATTGAACAGTCTACCCATCAAATCAATATCAAATCCGTAATGTAATTGCTTAACCAATTGGGATTTTATTTTTTAGAATCACAGGAGGATGAGAAAGAGAGGGAGCTAATGTCTTAGTAGCTTTTACACTTCATGTAGGAATTGAGTTTGCCCAGCAAAATAAACATGGCAAGTGACTTCTGTCCTGTTCTCCATTTCAGTGTCTATGAATAACTCCAGACCTGCAACCTTATGTTCTCATGGATAAATGGATAATTAAAAAAAACGCACATGAATTAAATTAAGCACTTAATTTCTTCAGAATGCAGAGAGCCTTTCACAGTGTCCTGTGCAAATTGATGAGTCACATGAAATTATTTCAGGCAGCAGTGCTAGCAGAAGTTCATCTTGATGGATGCTGAAAGTTAGTTTAAATGTCACTTTAAAGAATGCAAGTATTTGTAAGCTCCAGGGGGTTGGTTATTTCCTGCTGTGTTGGGTGAGTGGAGAGAAATGCTTTTTAATGGTAATCTAAAGCTTAATGGATTTTTCTTTGGAATGAATGCTTTTCTTGTTTGCAGATACCACAACATTATATTATCTTCAGTACTAAGACAGCTGAGACTCTGCTTTCCATCCCTTTATCAGCTAAAAAGTAGGTGTATGTTTAAGAGCTGCTATAAACTAGCACCAAACCATAAAATCTGTACATTTTCACAATGTGGAACAACATACCTTATAGCTTTGACTGCTGTCCAGGTCACATATGCATCTCTACACTGCAGAGCTGTTAGCTCATGGCTTAAACTGGTGATTGAGCACCTGGTCAGGGGGTGTGGATGGCCCAGGGAGCACAGGCAAGTTATTTGCACCTGTGCTCCCCATGTAACCAGAAGGGTCACCACCCTGGGCTTATATAAGGGCCAGCCACTGAAGGGAGAGCATCTCTTGGACCTAGGCTGCTTTCTGAGAAGGAGTGCTGCATAGCTAGAGATCCCCTTCACCAGTTGAGCAAGTTTGACTCTTCTTGCTGTATATGACTGTTTGTTTACCCATGAATAATTTGCCTGGTATTGCTAAGAGCCTTTCAGAAGCAATTTTGCTTCTTTATGAGTAGAACAGCCAGACAGCAGTATGGTTGGGGGAGTCTGGATGAGGAGGTGAGGTTGGAGAGAGGTTGATGCAGTGCCTCAGAGTGGCAAGGAAGAGTGAGCTGAGCCTGGAGAGATACAAGCTTAAAGAATCACTTAGGGGGATGACATAGAGCTTTCTGAGCAATAAGGCTTGGGTGGACCTTGGGAGAGGGAAGCAAGAGTCAGAGAAGGTTTTCTATTTTCTAAACAGTCTACTAATACCATCCTTCACCCCTAAAGAAGATTAGAAGAGTTGTGACTGGGAGATGTATAGATGTTATAATTATGAAATAAGGAAGAGAGTTTGGCTAAGGCAGCTATTATATAAAAAAGAGAATAAATAAGAGTGCTTACGCTTGTCCTGGGCTCGCTGTAAGACTCTAAAGGAGGGATCTCTAGAAAAAGATCCTTCCCTCCATAGTCAGCTCTTAAATGGGTCCAGGAGAGGTGCAGCCAGGCTCCACCCCTTCTGGCAGCACAGGTGAATTGCCTTCACCTGTGCTCCCAGGGCTGACTCAGTGCTCGCCTCAGGTGATCAATCAGAGGCTCAGGCCGTGATTCAGCAGTTCCCATACAGTGGGGAAGCTCTTCAGGCCAGCAGCTGCCCGAACAATTTGGTAGAAGAATGGTGGTCCAAGTGAAGATGTCCCTTCTCTCAGTCTAAATCTCTGACCTTCATTCAGGCTGAGTGAAGAACAGAAAAGAGACAGGGTGAGCAGAAATTGTAGACAACTGTGCAGGAAGGATGAACAAAATAACAGTGTGCAGCTGTGCTGTGATTTGGCATAGACCTGAACTTTCTGTTTCTCTCATTTTTGTGCATCTGTTATTTATAGAAGCACTCCCAGTACCTAAAAAAAAAAAGAAAAGCTAACCAAGTTCTGGCCTCCTATCACCTTTGCTACACTTCGACACAAGAACTTTTGCATTTAGTGTACTTGACACAAGAATCTGGCTACTGTATGCCCATGCTATTAACCATAATCACACAGTAATCTGTTGTCTCATGTGATAAGATGGCAGGTGGGTGAGCAAAGCTCCTTTGTACAGAGATGACTGCCACAGACTGTTCTCTCACAGCCTTTACTTTGCTGTGGCCTACATCTGAGGGAAGCCTACTGCTGCTGCCATATTTCACTGTAGCTTGAATGGTGAACATGTGTGCGATAAAAAAACCCTTCATCTTGTTGATGTCTGTAAGACACTTGTTTGTTGGAATGGATTGACTGCTTGTGGTTTGCTTTGTGAATGAGCTTGACACGTCATGCAACTCTCCCTTTTAAAAAGCAAAGTAGCTGGATATCAGCAGTGTCAGAACATGATATATTTTATGTATTCGACCAAACCTAGAGCATGTGTTACAACTCTTAGGAAGTGAGCATGTGCCTTTTTTTTTTTTTCCTTTTCCTTTTTCTTTTTTTTCTTTCTTTCTGTGACACTCCTGCAGTGAAATTGCAAGGGCAGCAGAAGGGCCTTTGCAATTTCAGGTGGGAGTTTTATTGCTCATTTTGAGAGCACGTGAGTTTGTAGATGTGAACAGGAAAGTCTGTAGTTTTCCTGCACCAAATACCAAATGCTGCAAAATCATGTGGCTACAGGGACTCTGTTGTCCTTTGAAGAAAACAGTGTCTTTATGTTGACAGTAGGTTTCAAAGAAGGCAAGTTTTGGACTGGAATTTCTTCCTTTTCCAGTGACCTAATTGCTGAAAGGACATGTAGAACAACAGCTTTGGTGCAGCTCAGTCACTTTTAGAAGTTGACTTTACTGTCAGGGTCTGATCTGTTTGCTCAGCATGTAGCAGCTGTGCTGGGAATACTCTTCTTACATGAGTTGCAGGAATGCTTTGGTAAATGAGAGAGGGCTCTGGTTTAGAGAACCGCTGGAGTCCCCTCGAAACACTGGGGGAATGCCACTCTGTAGCTGCAAAATGATTTAAACTGAGCAAATAGTTTTGAATGGATACTTTATATAATGGATTTTTGCAGTCACTCTCCCTGTGATTGCACAATGTCCATGAAGAAAGTGGTAATGTTTCCAGTCTATTTGCTGTTTAATTGAAGTAGCAAGCAACATTATGTAATAAATATTGATTTCCATTTTTCTTGCATGCTTATGATCAACTGGTGAGTGGTGTTTCTTCTTTCTGATTTGACCGTATATGACCAAAATCTCACAGAAAGAGGATTTTGCCTTTTAGTAAATCGGGCATTCTCTGTGCTGTTTAAGTTCAATCACTTGCAGCTCTGAAGGGGAGCTGCAGAGGGAAGATAGGCAGGTCTGGTACAATTATGAACTGTAGTGGTCATCACCCTTTTTGGAGCAGGCTGCAGACTTCGGTCAGGGAAGCTTACTGGAGAGAGTTGATTTAGCAATCCAAATCAATCACAGAATATCAGGGATTGGGAGGGAGCCTTAGAAGATCATCTAGTCCAATCCCCTTGCTGGAGCAGGAATGAATCTATATTCTTGCTTACTGAATGAGGCCTGTTTCCACTCGAACTGTTCTTGTTGGAGGCAGAGATCTTTATTGCTACACTGTTTCCACTGCTGTCTTGCCTCTTAAGTCTCATCCTAGAGCAGCGTTCAGCTGTCTAAGCTGACAAGGTGAGTGATATTGTATTGATGCCAAAAAAGATTGGGAAGCTGTCCAGTCTGGAGATGGGACAGAAGGGCCAGCTTAGTTTGGCAAAGAAAAGCAAATACAAAGGCAAAGTCGTAAGTATCCTGTTCCAGAAAGAAGAGTGCTGCTTACTGTGTTGTTTTTGTGGATTTTTTTTTTAGAAGGAGACTGCTGGGTTCTGTCTTCTCAAGGGACTCAGTCCTTCAGCATGTTAAATGCCTGGAAATACTAACGAGATGCTGAGGGGCAGGAACACCTTTCTGTCTTGATAATTGATCTTTATAATGAGCCGAGTCCTTTTCTCTCTTTTGCATATTGTTGCTTGCTTTGACTGTGCTGTAGCCACAGCGCCAGTAATTGTTCCACTAAACACCCTCACGGTGCCCTTATCAGATGTATGTTTCTGCCTTTGAACGTGTCAGGATTTTGACAGGGATCAGTCTTACTGTAGGTTGGATGTGGGACTGGTCAGAAGCAAACCTCACTGCCCTTCTGAAAGGGAAGCAGTTGGTCTGGCTTGATTATCACAAGATATAGGACATAGGTTGTGCCATATACTTTTTTTCTAACTGAAGAAAACAGTGACATTATTACTACTATATTGGTAGTACAGGACTAAAGAAGCATCCCAGATTTTATGTTCAGGCCAACAGATTGGCTGCTGGAAAAAAGAGCAGGTCACTGATTTTGCAGGAGCTCTGTCCAGTCACAACAACTGAGCCCTTAGGCTGCCCCATAATATTTGCTCTTGTATGGGAACTGCTGAGGCACGGCCTGAGCCTCTGATTGACCACCTGAGGTGAGCACTGAGTCAGCCACAGGAGCACAGGTGAAGGCAATTCAGCTGTGCTGCCAGAGGGGATGGAGCCTGGCTGCACCCCTCCTAGACCTATTTAAGAGCTGGCTACCAGTAAGAAAGGATCTCTTCTGGTGATTTGCTCTGCTGGAGTTTTGTAAGTGAGCCTAGGATAGAGGTAAGCTTTCTTTCTATTCTCTTTTTGTTATCGTTATCTGCTTTGCTAAGCTCTCTTGTTTATTTTGTAATTATAGCATGTTAATATTCAGCTCTGAAGCCATGAGTAGGGTGGATGTTTTTCTCTAAGGCAAAAAGAAGAAAATGGCTTTAGTGTTATTATTGGGAAAGATTTTTTTTTTTTTTTTTTTTTTTTTTTTTTTTTTTTTCCAAATAGTTGTTGTCTGTCTTGGTAATTATGTGGGGGTTGTCTGAGAGACATGTAGGTTGTTAGGGAGCTTTTTTGCTCTGTGTTTTTGCTTGGAACTGGTGAAATGGGAGCTGGTGCAGTAATTTGTACCTAAAGAATTTGTCGATCTGAGGTGAAGGAGGGTAGGAAATACCAAAGGTGGTTGTTTGGATAACCACAAACTTCATGAAGGGCAAAGTACTGTGGCAGAAGAAAGTACTTTATGGAATTTACCAGTCAGCTGAGCATGTTTTCCCTTATTTTAAAATGTAGTTTGTAGAATGGATGTCTCTTTTGATTCCCTGTGATCATTAAGGGAGAGTGCCGGGGATGCTGCTTTCTCCCTTTGAGTCACCCCCAGACCCCCTACTCACAGGTGTGGCAGTAATGATTTGTACGTTTGTGGTCTTGCTTATCTCTGCTTTAGTGGAAATATCTGGAAAATCATACGAGTGCTGGTAGTTCTAGAGTGCAGCGAACCACCAATTTCTATGTAGCTCCCATTTTCCATGCCCTTTCTACCATGAATTGCATTACCCAAATGCTTCAGTTCAGATAGTCATACCAGTATATCAGGCCAAACTTAATTATCCAAGGGATTCATCTGCCCCGTGTGGTTTGACCTTGGATGACAGTTGTGTATGATGAGACTTTCTTGCAGAGGAGAGGGAAAGGAAAATGAAATCGAGAGCTGATGATTAGAAAGTGTCTTGTGGGGAGAGGCTAGGATTGTGTAAAAATGCATACCAGTGAAGAAGCCAGAAATGGCTTCCAACAGTGCCAGACAAAGATAAAAGCAGGACAGGTCTGAGCTCATCAAGAGCAAAGGGGAAAGGTGAGAAACAGGTGGTCTTCAAATTATTATTGGAGGACGTGAAGTGTTTGGAGTTGCCACCTGGTGCGCTGCATGGAGTAATTTCAATCAGTTTACACTATGAATAGCCTCTTAGAACAAAATGTATTATACTTCTAAATATGAGGATGTGCTCAGTGTCTCTTGATGGCAGGTCTTGATCTTGGTGATGTGGTGAGTATTTGCCATCTTAGTACCAGGGAGAAAATGTTCAGAAAAGTGACTAATCCAGGCAAGGTCGGAATGACTTCTCTTTTTCCTATGGCTTTGTTCTCATGTTAGCTAATTAGCTGCCAGTTTTTAGTTAAGTAGTACAGCCTTATGCATTGTTTGATATTTGTATTCACTATTGTGCTTTTGTAATGTGAATGGAAAAAGTCATCAGAATGAAAGAATAGGGTTTGAGCCTGTGAGTGTCTGAGGAGCAATATCAAAGGTTCCTTACCTTTATGTCAGTATAAATTCATTATAAATGGAGGACTAGCCTTTCCTGAAGCAAACTGCAAATTCGATGGTTTAAATATGATTATTTTTTCAGAGTCAAAATTCAGATGGCTGAGTTCTGGCTGGGAAGTGGATTGATATTTGGCAAGATATTTTTTTAATTCTCATGTATCCATATTAAAAAGTTGTGTGTGCTTTTGTCCTTTGTTATACCAAACATAACCAGAAAGATGGGTGTGTTGTTTTTTTTTTTTTTCTTAAAGGAGTTTTTCAAAAAGTATTTTCCTTTTTGGTGGGTAGGAAAATTCCATGTGACCTCTTATATAGTTCTAAGGGTAGAATTGTTAAGTTTTAATAGGGAAAATTAAGTTTTAAGAGCTTGGATCTTTTATCTCATTTTTGGGAGCTGTTGGAGAGGGTCCAGAGGAGGGGCCAACAAAGATGGTCAGAGGGCTGGAGCACCTCCCCTATGAAGACAAGCTGAGGGAGCTGGGCTTGTTCAGCCTGGAGAAAGAAAGGCTGTGGGGTGACCTCACTGCAGCCTGTCAGTACCTAAAGGGAGCCTACAAACTGGAGGGGAATCCATTCTCTGAAAGGGTAGATAACAGCAGGACGAGGGGAAATGGTTTTAAGTTGAGGGAGGAAAGATTTAGGGGGCATGTCAGGGAGAAGTTCCTTACAGAGAGAGTGGTGAGGTGCTGGAACAGCTGCCCAGAGAGGTTGTGGATGCCACATCCCTGGAGGTGTTCAAGGCCAGGTTGGATGGGGCCCTGGGCAGCCTGGTATGGTATTAAATGGGGAGGTTGGTGGCCCCGCGTGTGGCCAGGGGTTCATGATCCTTGAGGTCCCTTCCAACCCTGGCCATTCTGTGATGCTGTGAAGTTGAAATCTGTTGTTTTAAAAAGAATACAAAACAAAGATTTCAAAGATAAGAAATTCATAGATGAGAATACGGCTGATAAAGCTAGAAAGAAATACGGCTTCTACTCTGAGCTGGATTTTTGGTTATTGCATTTTACCACTGAGGAAAAGCTAGGCTAGCTAACCAGAGGGGCTGCAGCAAACTGAAAATTTACAACCTATTTAGCAATTAAGAAAACCATAATATTATTACCGAAAGGAAGAGTCTTTATTTGAGCTTGCATCAATCTGTTTCCAGACTTCTCTTTTCCTACACAATTCTGTGTCATGGGCAAATTTGAAGTGTTTCCATTTTGTTTGAAGAAGATGGTTAACACAGCGGATTTTCTAGCAAAACAAAGTTTTGCAGCAGTAAGAAATGCTGATGCCAAGGACAGCAGATAGATAAGCTGAGGAAACAAGAAAGATTAATACCTTTAAAACTGCACGGCAGTTTAAATTAAGGTTTTAATTTTAAAATATTGCATAGGGAAATGATAATCCATTTCAAACAATTGGAAGGTGAAAGCAGTTTTAAACATTTCTCCGAGTAATGTTTTATATAATAAAATTCTGAGCGGGGGAAAATCTCCAGATAACACATCTGAGTTCACATGTGTTCACTGACTCAAAGGAGTTATTCAGGAACTCAAAAATACCAAGAAGTAACAGATGAGGTTTTAAAGCTGTCCTTATCATCATTACTAATCCACCTTTCTCTCAGCAATAGCATTATATCAGCCCAGACTAAACTCAGTGTAATTTGTTTTTTCTTTCTTGAGTATCCCTTGTAGGAATGCATGTGAAGTACTTCACCCCCAGAAAAGATGTTTGTCTCTGTATTAATAGTTACTCTGTAGGCAGTGTGTAAATGAGATGTTCACGAGCTTGCAGTTTTGTTTGTAGGGTTTGACCAGCTGAAGTTGTCATATATTGCAAAAGGCTTCCTGTGAAGCTACTTGGTGGTGCAGCTGTTTATGTGCAGCAGACATACAATTTGTTTTAGGTAATTATAGTCTTCTAGAACTTGGCTTCCAATCGTAACATGCAGAAATTGAAATGATCTTTACTTCTTTGTCCCAAATTGCTTTACATGATTTAAGCAGACCTTCTTTTGATACGTATCAGCTAAGTTAGACTGTGAACCATAGAATGAGGGAATGGTTTGGATTGGAAGGGGCCTTAAAGCCCATGCAGTGCCTGCCCCCAGCTGTGGGCAGGGCTGCCACCCACCAGACCAGGCTGCCCAGTGCCCCATCCATCCTGGCCTTGAGTGCCTCCAGGGATGGGGCACCACAGCTTCTCTGGGCACGGCCTTGCTGCCCTCTGAGTAAAGAATTTCTCCCTAACACTAAACCTAAGTTTTCTCTCTTTTAGTTTAAAACCATTCCACCATGTCCTATCTCTGTCAGATCATGCAAGAAATCACTTCCCTTCTTGTTTATAGGCTCTCTTGATGTTACTGGAAGGCTGCAGGGAGGTCTTCCCAGAGACTCTTCGAAGCTGAACAAGCCTGCCTTCTTCACCCTTTCTCTGTAAGAGAGGTTCTCCAGCCCTCTGATCATCTTTGTGGCCCTCCTCTGGACCTGCTCTAACAGCTTCATGTACTTCTTGTCCTGGGAGCCCCAGGCCTGGACACAGTACTTTAGATGGGACCTCACAAGAACAGAGTAGAGTGGGAACAGAGTTGCAGGGAGTCTTGGATAGATCTGAACGTGAACTTTATTCAGTATTATTAAGTATTCAGTATTAATACAAGTATTTAAGGGGAGGTGGTCTTAGTGCTGCCATCAGTTGACTTATAGGAGAGCACAGTGAAGATGGAGTCAGATTTTTCTTGGAGATATTCACAGCTCATCTGGACAAGGCCTTGAGCCCCCTGCTCTGACTGAATCTGCTTTTATCTAGGGCTTGAAGAAGAGACCTGAATTACTTCTCAGAGACAGTTTGCCTCCATTACCTGTATTGAAGACCTACTGCAATTTGCCTTCAGCAATACGTGTCATGTCAGTGGTTGAGGAATTGTAAGAGCTCCTTTGGGGCAGCACTGTTGAATGTGACGTAGTTGCGCTGAAGCTGCTCTGAAACTTTTCCTAGAACTATCGTACTTGGAAGTGTAATCTTGACAAAAGCAAAAAGAGGAAAAGATGGTAGTAAAATACTATAATAAATAGATGGAAAGAACATAGCTTCTCAGAAGCTGAAAAAGAAGGGGTATGGAAAAGGCAAGCTCAGAGTCCATGTTTGAAGAACAGCTAAGTAAGAAATGATGCTGTAACATTGGACTGAACCACGTTTCTTAACGTGTTGCAAAATGTTCCAGTTCCTGAATAGGGGAAAATTCAAAGCCTGAAAGAAGGGTAACTCAGCTAGGAAATGTACTTCTGTGCTAGGCTTTCTGTCTTGTGCTAAAAACCTTGTAAAAGCAGTTGGAATTTTCTAGTAGTATTAAATCTTTGTCTTTTCTACCTTCAATTAAGAGAATGTTTAAGATGTCTCTCTTTGTGCGCTTCATCTAATAACATATTACACAAGTGAATAACTTGAGCTCTTCAGTGGAAATATAGGAGCCATTTTCATGTAACATATCAGCAAATTAACATCTTGCTTTGATGTATTACTGTAACTTAATATTCCAGCTCAGTCTTCATTGATGTATTTACTCCAGTGTCAGAGCAATTTAGGACATTAAATGGTGTGACTGTGTATTCAGTCTCATTACAGGCTTAATGCAACAGCATTCAAGCACCTGTTACTGTATAACAATTTTTGCAGAGGGCAGAATTTACAGGTGAAATTTGAATCTAGGCTCCTTGGCATAAAGAATGTTGTACATCATTCACCAGCGCAGATCTGAATTGCTATAATGTTTGTAATTGGCAGGCAGTGCTTGTGACTGAAATGTCAAGGAGCTCTAAAAAGGGCATGTATTTTCAGAATGTTTTAGAGATTCCTAGTATATCTTTTCTATGGGCACCTAGGGCCAGATTTCATCATGCAGATCTATATGAAGAAGTATTTACAGATCTGTCACTGAGATTGTACCTTTGATATTGTGAGGATGTGCATTTATTGTGTTCCATGTTCTCATAGCTTTCATTTGTGTATGTGTTTATTTTTCTCCTCTTCAAGCACTTCTACCTGTGGGGACTGCAGGCCGTATAGAAGAAATAAAGTGTTCTGCTGGTAAGGAGGAACAGAAATTAGTATCTTAGGTTCATATTTGCAAAAGCCTTTTTTGATTGGATTCCCCTGATGCTTGTGCAGATTGAAGCATGTTCATGCATTAGACAAGTACTTATATGAAATTATGATTATGCCATTTTCTAAAAAGTTATAGAGAAAATCTCTAACTGTTGGACTGGAATAAAGCAGATCGGGGATAAGACATGAATGAACATAGCGGCCATCTTAAATTGCTTGTGTATTGGGAGTATTCAAAGAATAATCTTGGTATCACTTGTTGCTTTAGTTACTGTCATTGTGCACATTTTAGTTCTAAAAATGTGTAGGTATATAGAATATGTGTATATATGTTATATAGAGTATGATGTCTATCTTGAAATTAAAATCTAGGTATAAATACTTGGTTAGGGAATTGATAGTTTTGTGCTCTGAACAATGATCAAATGGTAGCATTCCCATCTTTGTTTTCCTTAGTTCTTGGCAGCTCTTGTGGCTGCTTGGAAGCCAGTTTAGTTAGCACCAGCTCTTTTTGGCTTTGTGGGATATCTACTGTAGCTTCTGCATGGGCTCCTGCTCTTCTGTGCTCTTTGGAAATGTCAGTCACTGCCTGAGCATCAGGAATCTGTGCAGACTTGTTTTGATATTTGTCTCTTGGTGATGAGGCCAAGAATGACAGTCACAACCACCAGATGTTGCAGTTTGGCTTCACACAGATATTTTTGCCAGAACTCTATGTGTTACTTTATTGAATGAAGTTCTGACATCAATCTTACTTAGCTTATATAACTTCCAATTTTTTTGTTTTGGGGTTTCAAACAAACCAGGAATCTGGACATCAACCTCAGCTACACTTGCTTGTTTTCTTTCCTCTGTGCTTGGCTTGTGCTGCTGCAATTTATCCTTAGGGCAAATATTGTCTTATAAATCACAGAATGGCTTGGGTTGGAAGGGACCTCAAAGGTCATCTAGTCCCAACTTTCCTGCCATGGGCAGGGTTGCCAGCTAATAGCCCAGGCTGCCCAGGGCCCCATCCAGCCTGGCCTTGAATGCCTCCAGAGATGGGGCACTGCAGCTTCTCTGGGCAGCGGTGCCAGGGCCTCACTGCCATCTGAGCGAAGAATTTTCTCCTAACAATTAACCTAAACCTCCCCTCTTTCAGTTTAAATCCAGTCCCCCTTGTCCTGTCACTGTCTACCTGCATGACAAGTCAGTTCCCCTCCTGCTTGTAAGCTGTTCTTCTGAGGTCTTCCACCACTATTTGAAAATAGACTACTGTATATCGTGGTGACTCTACTTTGCTCTTCCTCGTCTATGTAATCTCCTTCAT
Source organism: Lagopus muta (assembly GCF_023343835.1). Classification (NCBI taxonomy): domain Eukaryota; kingdom Metazoa; phylum Chordata; class Aves; order Galliformes; family Phasianidae; genus Lagopus; species Lagopus muta. Next base: position 41,381,365 of record NC_064439.1, on the reverse strand, counting down.
GCTTAGCGTCTGTCTTACAATAAGCAGTGTTTTATACATTTGTTTGGAGAGCAATTATAAGCATGCTGTCTGTATAGGAAACTTTAGGTTTTATATTTTGTCTTATAGTGTAGTATTTGTGCTCATGTCATGTTCTGCTCTTGGTTTCTGAGAATGTTTTCACTGCAAAATGTTTGTTTACCATCAATTGATTCTAAGAGTAAGGAATTCAGTGGAATTTGTGTCCAATGTGGGAAGTAAAGTCATTGTAGCAAAACTTAAGCATATGTAGGAAGAATAATATTCACTTTTGAACTAAATTTGTGCACACTGAGGTTTCTTACTGTTAGCATAGTAGAAAATGATTTGCAGATCTTAAATTGTGTGAGTTTTCTCTTTTCAAGGCATTTTGTTTTGGCCCAGAAAAAAACCTCCTTAAATGCAGTTCTTACCAAGTATTGGCCTTAGATGATAGAGCAGAGCCCAGAGCAGAGCTTTATCAGAGTTGGATCCTCTTCTCTCTTGTATTGATACAGAGGAAGGTTACAAAGAACTGAGAAGTGTTGAATGAAATTTCCTACCATTGCATAATCTGCAGTGGCTGATGAATTTCAATGAAGCAGTTGAGGGTGAGCGGGAAAGAGCATTACTGCCTTTTGCAGGTCTGGAGAGAGAACCCAGGAATATCTTGTTAAACTTGATATTCATACAGCCCCATGTCTATGATGAGGACCATCTGTAGAGGAAAATGAGCAGTCTGCAATATGCTACATCTGTAAATGAACAAACTATTCCAAACGTTGTGTTTATACACATACTTCAGTGTAATTGAGTCTAACCGCACAACACACCTTGCTGTTGCAGTTCCCTGAAGCTCGAGTTTTTGCAGTGGGGATAGTGGTAATTATCATTTCAAATTTTATATATGATCTGAAGATAATGGTAGGATTAACATAGTAAAGTACTAATCTTCCGTGTTGTTCAGTATTGGTTAATTTTATTAGACATTTATTTTGTCTTGAATACTTTCTGAAGGCTGCCAACTGGGATTGATAGCAGAATTGTAACTGCTACAGCTCAGTGTTGGCGTTTTTATTTTTCTTCCAGATTTATCTTTCTCTGGAGTATTGTGGAATATCAGTCAAGCTTAGTTATGTAAGATTCTCAATAAGTAACTAAACTGCAAGATTTCAGAGCTCTCAGGGAAAACACTTTTGTTGTTGTTGTTTTGAATTTAATACCCAATTTAGGGAGCTAATTTTAAAACTGCAAACATATCCTCAGAACAACACAACTTTTGTGGGTCTTTTTGGCCCGTCTTTCATTTAAGACATCGCTTAGTACAAGCAGTAAACTGGCAACACCAAGAAAACTGGAATAGCTTTTAGAGATGAGTAGTTTCAAGTCTGTACCATGTGCTGCGACAGCTTTGAAGCAGCTCCTCTGTGTGGTATTTTAACTGGATCCAGTGATCCAGAGTTTCCCTGTGTGTCAAAGTTAGCATCCCTGTGCTTACAGGGACCTGGGCTTCAGGCACCATTGCTCCCTAGACCCAGTGTCTGAGCTAACAAATGAATCAGTTACCTGACAGCCTGAATTTTACTGGGACTTCATGTTATTCTCTCCTGCCTGTAAATCCTCAGCTCATGGAGACTTTGTTGACATTATTCCTTAGCAAGAGGGGCCTTGGCACCACTTAATGCCTTCTGTGGCAGTATTGAGTTTTAAATGAAAGATTTGGACAGGTGCTATTAAGGAAACAGCACTGCCAGAAAGAGGGCAACTGAGAGGCTGGCTGTTGCAGTGTGTCAGGATGCTGATGAGTCTGTCTTGTTCACTGTTCCTAACAGAACGTGTTGTGTTACCATGTTAAGACTCTGCTGTATTAGAAAGCATCATTTTTATGACCAGAAGTCTTGCGTGAGCTGGCCTTGCTTGGAGAGATGTAAACACCTTGCAACTGAAACAAACCCAGTAAATGTAAATTTTGTTGATTCTCTGCCAACTTCCTGCAGAATTTTTGTTCTCTTATCTCTTCAGTCTCCTATCTTTAATGACTTTGCTACTGTATATTATGACAGTGGGATGACAGAGAAAACATTTAGAAGAGATTACTTCAAGCTATATTTTAAAAGCTCAAAGGAGAATCTTAGATTAATCTTAATAGCATATGTTTTGGCTGCTGATCCCAACAGATTCTCTGTGTTACACCATGTGCATTTGACTTCACTGAGATCTACTGAAAAGCATGCAGAAATGAGCACAGTTGAGTATCTCCCAGTGCTCCAGGTATCGTGGGGTTTTTCCTTTAACTGAAGTCATTTGTATAGGTGCTGCACACTTCTGTACATTGTTCTGTCATACGTTAAATGTCTTAATTTCTTTTCTGTGACTTTCCATTATCCCTTATAATTGAACCACTGGTTCTATGGTAATGAGTCCTTTTGAACTGTCAGTGTGTGTATATTTCCATTTGCGCTGCTGGCACGTTGTTCTGAACCTTCTCCCCTTCTGTCCAAGTAAATTACTTACACTATCAGATCTGTCTCATTGTTCACTGTATCACTGCAGTGGATTTTCCAGATACTCCTTGCTTACTGAGGTTTATCATTATTGCCCATTTTGCAAAGGGATCTTTCAAACTTTGGTAGCTGTAACATTAATCCTAATTAATTGTTGTGAGTCAGAATCAAAAGGAGGGAGGAAAAAAATGTGTGTTTAATTACACAAGCTACGCTGTGGAGGGTCCAGCTAACCTATTGGCTTTTCATTATACAGTAATTTATATTCAAATTAATTTTAACAGCCAGCATTTTGTCTGTATTAGCTGTGATCGTTTAAACTTCTGTAGCGATTTATGTGGTAGCTGATGTTTAGGTTTTAATCTTGTATAGTGATGAGAGATGTGGCTGATAACCAGGAGTCTGAGAGTGTTGCCAAAGATAAGTAGATGAGTTTTCATGTTTTAGATAGTACTGAATGATAGTGAGAGGTTTCCAGAGATGTGCAGGGAACGGCCAGGAGGCAGTGGTCACTGATGCAACAAGGACATTTTGATTAGACTTAAGGGAAAAATACTCCAGTGTAAGATCAGTCAAAAATGTAATGGGTTGCAGAAACCCCTACAATTGTGGGGGAAAAACTAATGTTGCTATACAGAGTGAATGGAGGGTAACTAATGCTGTCTGTGACTGATTCCTGGTTTACAATCAATGATAAAACATTCACAATAAAGATGGATTATTTTTTTTCTGAGCTATTTTGCTTACCTGTCTTCAGCCCTAGGCCAAGCCAGAGTTCCTGGCAAGTTCCTGGGTAAGCACACAGAATGTTATTTAACCAGTTTTCTGAATCAAGGCTTTATGAGCAATGTGAGTCCTCATCTTTGCTAATTTGAGGAAAGCTTATTCTCCAACCACACAGATAAATAAGAAGGAATGGGGTTTGGTTCTCATAATTATGGAAGCCTTGGAGCCAGCATAGTAGTTCAGTGAGGCAGGGAATTCCCAATCATGTAAATTTGCTTACAGAAAAATGATTGCTGATGTCAGTTGGTATCATTCCCTGGAGGAAACAATAATCTGTGTTCTGCTGAAGTCGAGCATGTTAGTAATCAGAGGGAACTTGTAAAAGCTTTTCTACCTGGAGACCTGTTATAATGTCATTCATTTCTATAAATCTTGCTGATGCTCTGTTTTGTGTAACCTGGTCTTGCATCGTAATGGAAGGTATCATGGAAGCACAGGAAATCTTCAAAGCCTGAGGGATGCGTGTTTGAAGCCAATGGATGTGTTTGTGTGAGTTTGGGTCAGGCCCCACGCGGCAGTGCTGAAGTACTCAAACGTCCTGTGCCTAATGATCATTTTCCATTGCTGTGCTGTCAGTGACAAAGTATGCAGGGAAAAGGCAGGATCACTTGGAGAGTGATATTGCTAAAGCTGCTTTGTTAAAATTTCTGGGTTATTTTCTTGCTGACTTTCATGGATCTCCTTGTTCTGTGCAGTCTGTCACTGGCTGTTGAGTCAGTGCGAGTGAAATTTGGTTAGCATACAATAATGCACTGTTTTCAAGTGGAAATGAAAGGGAACGCATGTAGCAATGAACTGGAAACTTCAGTAGTCTGTGACCAGATCACTGTTTGCTTACTTTTGTAGCTATGCTATTACCTTCCTCTCCCAGATACAGCTCTTAATCAGTGAATATTAAAGCCACGTAGACATTGAAAGAATAAGAAGTTCATAATCAAGTGAAAAAGGAGGAGTTGGTAGCAAAGAAAATGGAATAATTTATTCCTTCTGTAAGTAGTTAATTGAAGAGGAGGGGAAAAAAAAGCTCTTACGCAATATAACTTGTATCTGTTTACGTAAAATAGTACTTTTTTAAAGCACTTTCAGTAGGCTCAAAAGCTGTTTTCCTGGTAACATGACATCAGAGCAACAGCCCAAACTGGTGATTATATTAAGTGAATATAATGGGACAAAAGAGTAAGTCTGTAGTTTGATCTTTTCCATTGATAAATTTAGAACTTGTAAAAGCTGAAGTAATAGTTGTAGTGATAAAAAGGAATATAATTTTATACTTAACCACTAGTCCAAAAAAAAACAGTGTATAATTATTGTGGGAGGAAGAAAAATACGTATCTCCTCCTCACTGCTCCTTTTTCTTCTCTTTAGCACTGAATTAATCTGTTTTAATTAAATCACCAACCTGTTTCTGCACAAAAGATGACATTTCATTAATGACATAAGATGTGCATGAGACAGAATTAACCCAGTTTTCAAATGGATTTCAGTTTGGAAAGGGCAACATGTAAAAACTTCTTGCAAATGTGTGGGATGAACTTGTTGAGCTCGTTAGCAGCTTTCTGAAGGAGATGGGATTGTAGTGTGATGAGTAATAAGACAACAATTCTTTACCTCCACTTCAGCTTCTGTCTGTTATAATCCCGGGTGATGGATACGCAAGCTTCTGACATTGTATATCAAGAATATATCGTAAATAGAATGAAAACACACAGATTTGTGGTGATTGCTAGAAAAATGCGTGCACACAGTTGTCTGCAATTTTAAGCTAAATATGATCCTTTAGTGGCTTTTTGAAGTTACTGTTGTCATAATCTGTTTCCGTTTTGAAAAGAAACAAATAGAAAGGAAAAAAGTACCCTGATCTCCTAAGCATGGTTTTATCACTACTTTTAGCAGCAGTTTTTCCATATGCTTATTGTGCTGCTTAGCAGCAGTATCATATCAGGTCCTTGCTGCATGTGGGACTTTGCTCTTCAACTTACGATTCTATCAGTAGTGTTGATCAGCCAGAGCCCAGTCCCCCTGTGCTTGCCATTGCTTTCAGGCTACGACTGTGATCTTGCCATCAAGCAGGAGAATTGACTCAGCACAGAATGTTCTCCACTCTGTAAAAGACTAAGATTTGATGGTGCTGTTCGTGTGGTGTCAAGAGCCTTAGCTGAGAATGTGTGAGAAGTGAGGGCATCATGTAGGAGTGTGTGGTGTAGAAGTTGAATGTTCTGTTTGCACTTAATAAAGCAGCCTAATGCTGCTCCTGTTTCCACATAGGTGTGCTTTCTATTTCCTGGTGGCAAATGGGAACACAGTGCAGGTGGCAATATTTACAGGTGATTGGGAAGGCTTGAAGAGGGCTGGTGTGATCGTAGGCACTATCATGGTGCTGCCTCACAGTTCAAAAGCCAGTTTTGCTACTAAGAAATTTGCCCGTAGGTCTTGAGTTGGAGAGGGTTGTTGGAGGCCATCCCTTGACTTAAATGTACTGAAGGTGTGTGTTGGGGTTGGTGCTGAATTCACAACAGGCTGTGGCTATATGGTAAGGTCCTGGGTGGATTTGAACAGGTTTGAAAAACTGTTCACTGTTAATGTACCTTTTTCTTATCTGCAAGGAGAACAGATCATCCGTCTCATCCTTCAGACTTGAATTCATGAAGTTTATTTGTATTTCTTAGATCTCCATGCTATATTGCCAAGTCTGTTTACTCTGAATTTAGAAATGCTGTTCCAGTTTTACTATCACAGTTAATGGGAAAAATGGGTATCACAAATCTGCTCTCTGGGAAGGTGATAGAAATGTTTTGCTTCTCTTTTGAACGGAGGAGGACAGGTGCACTGAAGGCACTAAGCCTTGTGTTGGGAAACAGCTTTTCAGGGGTCAAACTGGGAAGTTCAGAGCAAGTGAGTATATTAAAGTGTTCCTGTATTCCTTGTTGATGGGAAAAACAATTGTGTAGTAATTTCTTGTTGTGTTAAAATTTTTTTTTTTTTTTGCTGCTTCTGTTTGAGCAAAAGCTCAAGCTGCAAGATTTGTGGTGGTGCTGGCATTTGTAATGAAATAATGGTCAGAGGTTGCCACTAGCTCAGCCATTTGCGTTCACATTAATAGAGGTTCTTGACCCAAAAGAGCAGGCAGTGTGTAGCAGCAAGATTTGCCAGCATAAATACCCTGCCCTACTGCATGGACCATCAATCCTGACTACTTGCTCAGGAAGGGGGGGAGGTACTGTTCAGCAGTAAGTGCAGAAACAGAGTAAAATGTATCTTAGAAATTAAGGTCAATATGAAAGGGGCCTTCAAATGGATTTATGCAAAGTTCGTGTAAGGTGAAGTGTGTGCTTTTTAGATGGAGTATGGAGGAATAGAAACAGATAGCAGGAGTGCTGAACAAATTTAATTAAGCCTTGGAATGAGGCATTCTCAGGAGAAATTCAGAGTTTCCTCCATGTCTGCCTGTTTGCCTGAGGAAATGCGGCATTGAGAGCAGGAACAGAGCTATAAGCTGAGGTCACAGTTCACCCTGCAAAGGGCCATGGTGGAAAGCTTCACTGGATTATTATCACTGAATTTGGCGTATTTTGAAACATAAAGGATGATTTGAGCCTTTCTTCCATAGTTTTTTTTTTTTTTTTTCCCCCCTGTTTTGCTAAGGATCTTGTTCACCATGACTCGTTCTAATAGGCTAGTAGAACATCTGCTGACTTCTGCATGGACAAAAGGGTTGCACATTCCTGCAGTGTTCTTAATGGACCTTTTCTTTCCTTACAGGAAAAGGAATGAAGAAAATGAGCAACATCTATGAATCAGCAGCTAATACCCTGGGAATCTTTAACAGCCCATGCCTGACAAAAGTGGAGCTGCGGGTTGCATGCAAAGGCATATCAGACAGGGATGCCCTCTCAAAACCAGACCCTTGTGTCATCCTTAAAATGCAGTCACATGGTCAGTGGTTTGAGGTGAGTGTTTAATACAATTTAACAAATGAAAAGATTTTTCTGATGCTTTAGGATGACTTAATGAAATCAAGACAAAATTCAACTATCAACAGTAATAGAGAGAAGCAGCATCTGGAACCCAGTGGCAAAAATCTGTAATATAGAAGGGAGATTTTTCCATTAACTCTAACACTCTTTGAATCAGATCCTTAATGATACTTTGAACTTCTCTTTGGAGTCTCTATTAAAAATGAAGATGATTAAAGAATGAAGTGTCATAAAACCTTTCCCTCTAGGCACTCTTGTTTCATAGAAGCTATATAATAGCAGAAATACTGGTAGTGACCATTATAAAATGCTTTCCAATCTTAAGAAGTCAAGTGCTGTGGAAGAGAGGAGTATTTATTATTAGTTGGCAAGAATTTCAGTGACAGTAGTTTGGCAGTAAATTGGCAAATTTTGAGCATTGAGGTTGGGTCTACAGTTGAAGGTTAGTCGTATGAACTAATTCATCTGCTTTCACTGTATTGCAGATTGCACATTGGATTAGAAAAAATTACATGAACTAGGATTTTAATCTTAAAAGCCATTTGAATAATAAATAGAAACAGTGTACTAGAAGCATGCTTATTGTTAATGAAGAACATTAAACTGAATGTTAGATGTTAAGTGAAGTTTTAGTGGTTATTTTACTTAAAAGTTAAACTTGAGTGTCTGAGGTTAATAGCAAAAAAGGCACAGTTATAGAGAGTATGCATGAGAATATCCAGTTCTCTTATTTTGAGCGAGTATTCATCCCTCAGTCTTCAGCAGTTTCAGCACTTTAAGATTGCTGTGAGTATATTCAGAAGGGGAAATCCCAAATTTGTGTTTCTTTTTTTAAATCTAGTGTTGTTTTTTTAAATCTAAATTTTTTGAGCCAACTCTGTGAGCCTTCAGCAATCTTATTCTGGTTATTCCAACAGTATGGTTTTGCTCTGTGAATGTCTAAAATCTTTCCATTGCAAGGTCGGCAGCCAGGAGAGGAGATTTCTTTATTTTTGTTTTTGTTTTTTTTTTTTAATTGTAGTTTTGCTCTTTTGTTAGCTTGTTGTGGATGCATTAGGTAAGGTTATGGTAGGAAATCACTCTGCAAGTAAAAAATAATTATCCTTGTGCTTCAAAATCAGTATCTTTGTGTAGTTGAAATGTAAGGTGATACACTAGTGGAGAAAAAAAGGCATTGTAGCTAACCAGGAAGAAAGGAGCATTTAGCTATGCTGTATGTGATTGTTGAAGAAGTTGACTATATTTGGATTAAAGGTCAAAATAAATGAAAGGCACGTGCTTAAAAAGGACAGATCCAGTCCTTTGTGGCCATTTCAATTCTCTGAATCACTTCAAATACATTTCACACAGTTTTCTGTGGCCAGTTATACGCAGAGTAAGCGGACTTAAATTATGTATTCTTATGTTGTAATTGAGATCCCTTTTATTTGATGCAGTTTTTAATTTGAAAAGTGATTGTCTGAATAGGAGAAATTCGGTGAGCAGATCTGCTTGCTGATATGACTCTCATCTTATGGCAGTTGCTCCTACTGTCTAATGAAAGTCCAGGATATTCATTTTGGTATGAACAAAAAGTTTTTATTAGTTCATGTTCCTATCAGCGCTGCAGAGCTAATACAGCTCTGACGTGACCAGAATTTTCTATTCTGGTCCTCATATTCTCAACAACATTTTTAATTAAGCTCCAATTGCTGAGCTAAATTGAGCTGAGTCATTCAGGTATAGCTGAAGACATAATTTGGCTGGAAAAATCTTCTGATGGCAATCAGTGATCCAGCAAGATCTCGGGCTGTAGACAGGCTAGTAAAAAAAAAAAAATCTAATTGCTATTAAAATGGATCTATTCAGCATAGGAATTACTGCATGACGATATGAAGAGGATTGGAATTCAAGATTTTTCTATCTGTCCATTTGGAGACTTCATGAAGAAATGTGTGTGTATATATGGCTAGAGATTTGAATTTATTAAAACATGGTTTTCTGTCTTCTCTATAGCTGTGAAACCATTAGGAACACATGCAGGGCACAAGCACTCAAGGCAGTCCCAGTGTTGTCCTCAGTTGTGGCACAGATGTGCTTGCTGTGTTTTTCTTCCTGTCTGGTAGATACTTCCCTGCAAATTAACACGCACACCATGCATATCTCTGTGTATGCATATTCATATTGCCTGGAAAGCACTGTCTGTCCCAATGAAGGATTGAAATGATATATTGCATCTTGCTGAAAAATTGTCAATCTGCTCTTTCCCTAGCATAAATTTTGCATTTTTAGACTGAGTTGATATGTCAGAATTCAAGATTACAGTATCCATATGTACTAAAAGACAATTTAGTGATCCAGGGCTGAATTTTGACTCTCCTGGTACTCACTTCTAAGCAGGTACAGTTCCAGAATGACCAAATCCTACTGTGTTTTTAAAGTGCTTGTTTAGGAGAGTCATTTGATGGCTGTTTTCCAATACTAATTTGAATTTAATTACTGAACAAAGCTTCAGGATGGTGAATAACGGGATGGGGTACTGGAATCAGGCAAAAGTGTCTGATGATAAACTCTTCTCAAATCATTATAGTACCCCCCTGCAGTGTGAATGTGTTTTAAGTAATAAGTGTTAATTGCATATAGCACTGCAGTCTTCATCCCAGATGTGCTAGCACTGAAATTCTCATTAAATTGTTATTCCTGAGAAAGTAACTTGGCCTGGTTCAGGGGTTATCATCTTAATCTGGCAAGCCCTGAAAGTCAAGGCACTGCTGAGCTGTGTCTGGTCACATGAGGTTTACATGAGATCAGGAGGTATAATGCAACCTGGTGTACCTGGGTGGAAAGTGTCATCTGTGACTATGAAAAGAGAAGAGCAGCTCCGGACAACAGCCAGTCTGGAAATCGGGTAGGGCTTCCTGCAGCAGAGTTCTTAGAGCATTCAGCACTGGGACTTGGGAGATCTGCTGCCTTGTGTATTTGAACAGCTGGCAGGCATTCTTGCTTTTTTTCCTCTAAGTTTTTTTTTTTTTTTATAACATGAAGTACAGAGGAATTAAATCAGCACTGAAGATGGCATGCAGTTGCTGAAAATCACATTGGTAGAATGGGGCTGCCATTTTTGGACAGATAGGTTTGTTTACTAAAATGGGTTTACTTTTTTTTTTCCATGTAAATGTTGATTGAAGTCACATTCAATGGATTCAGTGAGGTTTTGATGAAAACACAGGGGAAAACCAGAACTTATGATTTTGGTGTTTCTAAAATTTGATTAGAAGGATCAGCTTTATCTTTTTTTGTACAATTTTTATTTTTCTCCAAAAGAGTTTCTTTCCTTTGACTGCTAATCCAGAACACTTATATGGACCTATGTATAAAAAGGCTGCAGAGACCAGTTAGCTTGGAAATGCATTGAACACGTGGAATACCAGTGGAGCCTTCTGAGTATCTACATAGGAATCTAGCTACAGAAAAGACTCTCACTCCTCATTTTTCTTTGCTTTTCCCCTCAGTTTTCCTTAATTCCAGAATCCTTCTTTCTCCTCTGCCTCCTCAAGTTCCAATCTCCATTCCAAGTAGATACTGCCTCCTCTTGCTGCTCTGTGCATGGGGAAGGGAGCTTACAAGAGGACCTGGGGGCAGACTTCTGTTACTCATTGCCATAGATACGCTTCTGTTACCTGTCTGTGGCTGTCACAGCCCACTGCAAAAGCCAACGAGCCATGAAATAGAGGAGTCTGTGGGTTGACATGTTCCATGACTCTACTGAAATGTTCCAAAATAACTAAAAAACCACTGTGAAGGCCATACATATATAAACCCTTATGCATTTATTTGGTGTTTTATAGACATCTTTTTTTTCTGTTCATCTGTATGAACAGAGTAATAGATCAAGTGTTTGGATGGAACTGGAGGTTTCTTCATCAGAAGAACGAACCACCAGCAGCAGACACATAGTCATCCTCAAGGCCTGTCTCACTCCTGTTTTGCATGTACTGGTTGGTGATGGTGAAGAAGTGTGTTGGATCAGGGAAATGTGAAAATATCTCTCCAGTTTGCTCTGCCAGCCCCCAGTGGTCAGCTCTGTGACTTCTTAAATGTCTTTGTAACTGACAAGCAAGGGTAGATTTAATCTCCATAACTTTATTCAAGTATTTTTTTTTTTAATTATTATTTGAAGAAATTTTCACAATATTCTAGGATGTAGGGTTGAGCAGTTGTTGGGTAAAGTAATATTGCTTCTATACTTTGAGACTACCACTTGCTGATCCTTTTTCATTTTCTCAATGCAGTTTGGGATTTTAGTCTTCTCATTTGTCTGACTGGGTGAAATTGCAACTGTATGTTGTGTATTGTGAAGGCTAAGTATATCATCTTATCAAGGAATAGCTTGGTTATTTTAATGATGTTTATTTCAGAACACTTCATAGAGGCAATGCCAACAGCTACTTCTGTATTCCTGGAAAGATTTTCAAGCAGTAATTTGGGATTTGTCCTCTGCTTTAAAGAGCTGTGAGGCATAACAAAGTTAGTTTATTGGATGTTTGGTTGGTTTGGGGATTTTTCTTGAATTTTAGTCAATGCTAGAGCGTATTCTGGATATTCTTTTCCCATTTTAATGCTACAATTTCAACTTGAATTGGCATCCTATACAAAATTAATCATAGGGTTGAGATAACAGTAAGATGAACATACCAGTTTATGAAGACTTTTCTGGTTGGATGTTTTGTATCACATCATGGAAATAGTGAGGTGCTTTCATGCTGTAGTTATCATGAAATTACCTCCTGCCAGTGCGCAGAAACTTAAGATTTGCACACTGGGGTTTCTTCTCTTCTAGGTATAAGATGGGTCTGGTAATTGAAAATGCTACCTGCGTTTTCTCCAATCAAAATTTAGATCAAAGTTTTTAATGATGTATTTCAAATTTATTAAAAATACTTTTGGAATCACTGGCAGCTTGTGAAAGCCAACATGGAATAAATGAATCTTTAGCTGAAATGAAGAACTTCAGACCATCATCAGAAAGAAGGGCAGTGATATTCTTTTTAAGCAAGGGAGCCTATGGCCAGGTCCTACCATATGTGACTTGGAACTGACAGTCCAGCTGACTGGCCCCAGCTGCCCAGGCATCTCAGGTCTTCAGAGAGCTTAGTCTTGCACGCATATCTTGCCCTGCACCTCTTTTAATTTCAAGGTGTTACTCATCTTTTCACTTAATATGAAGAAATTGCATCACTCTTGTATTTGTTTTCCAAAGAATATTCCTAGAAGTCAGTGCTTAAGAGATTCTTATGTGCAACGAAAGTTATGTTTGTTCTGACTCTTCAATAGAAATATGTGACTTCTATTTATTCTGCAACAATGTGTCTGAGAATAAGGCTTTATAGCTTATTGCATCTTCATAATTCAGTATTATTCTTTGTGTTTTTTTGAGTGTGCTTGTGCTATGTGAACTTGCTTTTGGCTTTTTTTTCTGCTGCTGGTAAACTTGCTTGAAGTCACCTTCACTGTATGGAAAGATAAAGTGAGCTCATCTTTTTCAAACGCCACTGGAAGTCTGTGGGGTCAGGCTGCAGGCTTATTGAATATTTTACCTTGGTCTACTCCCAGCCTGAAATCTCATTGGGTATTTTATGTTCCAAGTCTTAATATTTTGGAAGCCTCCTCTATTCCATGGGTCTGTCTGTTGAAGGGCTCTTTCAGGAAAAGAGTTAACTCTCTTCCTTTCATTAACTCTTTCAGGAAAAAAGAGTTCTTTTTTTCATGTGGGTACGGTCCTGTTCCACAACAAATTGAGGAGAGCACTGATTCCCTTAAATTCTTAAACCTGACATGCATATTTAAAAAGGGCAGGCTTGAAAGATCATTTTATTATTGTAAAGATAGGTGGAATCTTCTGTGCAGTTTTCCCTCATATCCTATAGAACATCTTCCATAATATTTCTGTTCAGCTCCTAATGCTTTGAGTACATTTCTGGGAATGTATGCACATAAACTTACAGCCTGGAATTACATTTTATTGAGGAACACAGCTCTTTTCATTTCCCAAGTTGTTATGCCAGGTCAGAAGTCTGAAAACTAAAGGTTGTAAATCTTCTGTGTTGGCACATATTTGATTAAAGTGGTTACTGGGAATTTTTTCCTCCTGCATCTAGTTTAAAAATATGAACATGAATTATAATGTTAGAATACTAGAAATACTAAGGTTTTGATGAGATTTTTTTTTTTATACCCAAGGTAGTAATAAGTGACTATTTATTTTAAATCTGTTTTATAGTAGTTACTTTTTGTCTTCATTTTTTATCTCACCCGTCACTGCTGCCTTCTCTTCAGCTTTCTCCTCACCTCAGCATCTAGACATATCCACAGTACTGCATTTCCTGTCTTCTTACATCAGCTGCTCTTGACATTAGTACTCATTTGAATCAGACAGATTGTCTTAACTGAAATCAAATCTTGTCACTCTGAGTTAATATATGTGATGAAATATCATAACGTTCCACTAGCTCAGTCAGTAATCTCTACCTCTGTAGTTCAGTTCCTGAAACGTAATGCAGGGACAAAGGAAAGAGAAAACACGCACTGTAGAGGTCTGTTTTCATTACTGAAAATGGATCTGTTTGAGGTGGTTTCTCCTCTAGAAGATTGGTGGGATCTTCTCCTACAGCAGCAGCAGGATGCTGGGTTCTGGTTCTATCTGCACAGCTACTTTTTTTTAATTCAAGTGCCCTCATGTCATGTATAGTGAAGAGATTTTTCTCACCATTTGCACAAGTGTAGTCTTGGGAAGTCAGCTGGGAGAACTTGTATAAAGCAGTGGTAAAAGCTACATGCTCTTCCCTGGTTCCCATGGCCTTGAGCATCCTCTATTGGGGAAAAATCTACTGTTGGAATCAATTTTCAGAGCCTTCAGTCTGATAAATCTGAAAGAGCATGGAAATGAAAATGGGGAAAAAAAAACCAACAGTGGGATCACATAGTCATTTTCTCAAATTAGGAAATACCTGCTTAAAAATCAGTTTACTGTGCTAGCTAAGATGAAAAGCTGAATGCTTTGCACTTGTTTACACCCTGCCTCATCATCCACTGGGTACTAAAAAGGGGCACTTGTGAAAAGTTTCTATGTAATCACACTCCAGTTGCCATTTTCAATTAGAGCACTACTGTGTGTTTGCAAGGAACTCTGTGCACCTGTCTTTCTTTGGAAGCGTGAAAGAGGGAACTGGGCTGGGTTCTCATTCATGAGATTTGTTGCCTTTGCAAACGTTTGTGTGTTGTTGCTGGTAGAAATGTCTGGAATGGTTTTAGGCTGCCTAAAAAGTCTGCCTTCACCCTAACTTGTGAGTAGTTTGAAATATGGAGAAAGGACTGGGATGAGTTCTTATCTTTGTACGTTTTGTTTCATCAAAATACTATGGCTGACAAAGTATACAATTTATTTAATAGGCTTTTTGTGCCTTGGGAGTAGGGCACTTGAACTGAATCTTCCTCCTGCTCCCAGCTGTGAATATTTCTTTGCTATTATTGCATTTTCATCAGTATTTCCAGTGATCCTGAGACACGCTTGCAAGTATTGCCTGTAGTATTGCGATCTACTCTGTAGTATTCAGTTAATGCTTCACCAGCTTTCCACAACTTTGCTCAGAATAGCTATCCATGGAGGCTGTGATTTTAAAAAGTGTTCTCAGTCATATTTGTAGAACAGGGATTTGCCAATTTTTACTATCAAAACCAGATCAAATGTTTTTAGTTTTGTTGTATGAATAAGTTGTGGGGAAAAAAAAAAAAAGGCCATTCACAATGTTTTCAGAATTACCTTAGGAAGAGACCTGAGGAAGAGGAAGGCTTAGCAGCACTCACACAGCTTTTCTGTGTACAAGTGTGTAATGACGGCGTTTAAGCAGAAAGGTGGTCTCATCAGGTAAAGGAGCTTAAGGGAGAGTGGTATCCTTGTTTTAAAGTGTTCCTGGAGGGCAGAACAAAGTACTGTGCACAGAGGAAGCAGAGATGGTGGGAAATCTTTAAACACTGGTTTAAGATAAGACCAAGGTAAAATAATTGATGGCAGTAAAGGATGATCTTAAGAAAGAACTTGCTTTCTCTTCATCTCATTCTCTCTTGCTCAGGAATTGAAACGGAGGTGATAAAATAGAAGCTGGGATGCATTTCCTCATGAAGTGCTGTACTAGGTTGATGAAGATGCACATGTTTAAAAGAGCTTTCTCAGTGGCATTCAGCAAAGGAAGGTATCCGAAGAACTTATAATGGAGAAAACAAAACAAACAAAACAAAAACAAGTTATTAGAGAAATGCTACTGCTACTTAATAATTAAAGCTTTCTGAAGAGGTTGAACAGAATCTCAGCAGCTCACGTGGTTGAATTGCCTTAGTGAGAACTTTGCTGAATTCCAGTCCCAATCTGTGAGATGAGGAGGATGCATTATTGCTGCATCTAGCAGTAAGCACGTCGGGCTGCTTTGAGTACTCTTTGGCATTAACTGAAAGGAGAAATGCTACGGTTCCATGCAGGAGGAGTCGTCATGCTGCCATCAGCAGCTCAACATTCAAAGAAATGCATTTTTGATCCTTTTGCTCACTTTCCTGCAGTTTAGTTATACATCAATCAGATATGTAATTTTTTTAAACGTAGACGAGGAGTGGAAGTCTGCTTTTATCATGGGCAGGCAGACACACATTTCTGATGGGCTCAGTGATATGTCTGCCTCTTGTGAGCTATTTATTACAGATACACAAACTTCACACATCTCCAGGACAGATTTTAAGCCTGACTTGCCTTTAGTAGTCTGACAGATTGTGATAAACTTACAGGAAAGAGGAATCGTTGGAGCTGGTTTGCAAGTAGATAATTCACTGGATTGGTTCGGTACATCAATTCTTAACCCATAGCATCAAAACGGTGCTATGAAAGGAGGCTGTGGTGAGGTGGGGATCGGCCTCTGCTCCCAGGTAACAGAGATGGGGTGGGAGAGAATGGCCTTAAGTTGTGCAAGTGGAGGTCCAGGTTATATGTCAAGAAAACTTCTCAGAAGGAGTATTGAGTCACTGTGCAATGGCTGCTCAGAGTGGTGGTGGTGGAGTACTTGACCCTGGAGGTGTTCAAGAAGCATTTAGGTGTTGTACTGAGGGACATGGTTTAGTGGGAAACACTGGTGATAGGTGAATGGTTGGATGGGGTGATCTTGGAGGTCTTTTTCAACCTTGGTGATTCTATGATTCTAATGCAACACTTTTAAGCTATGCCATCATCAGGCCAGAATATAAATCCTGTGGAATCTGACAACTGTCAAACTACATTTCCTTATACATATGCTGGCCTTATCTGTTAACAAGTGTTTTTGGTCTTTACCTGAATTTTTTTCTTTAAAAAAAAAAAAAGACTGACTTCTTTCTCTGCTTGAGATCTTTTGTATATAAAAAACTGATCTCCAAGCTGTGCTACTTTGCATCAGTTATCCACATAATGCTGAACTGAGACTTGTTGTACAGTTTGTGGTATTCAATTTGTATGTGGTACTTGCGAGTGCTCAGAGCAGAATGCAAAGGCAGAGTATGTGTTTCTACGTAAATTACACCTTCCATTCTGACCTCAATTTTTAAAAAAGCAGCACTTATTTCATGAAAGCACTTTGTCTCTTTTGAATCTTAGAAGAAAAATGTATGTTTGCCCATCAGTTCCCATCAGCTCATAGCTTGCAGGCCACCTCACTGACTGTTTTGCTTGTAATGCAGCTTTGCTTTCTATTGCTTTGCGTTTTTCTCACTGGAAGCTAAGAATGCCTCTTGGTAAAATGTAAGAATAACAATTTCTTCTGTTGTTCTTTATGCTCTGTGTTTTTCCAAAAGAAAATCATAAATAGTAAGAGCCTATCTCAGAGTAGTAAAGCAACAGTGTTGAAAGATTCCCATATTCCTTGCATGCCGGTGGTAAATCAACAGATTTACATGCCTTTTGTTCAAAATGTCACACTTAAAGATAGTAAAATGTGATGACCAGTTCTTGATCTAAACAGTCTCTTCTGGATGAGCATATAAGTCACAGTAACTGGAATAAGTGCTGCAGTTCTATATCAATGTTTAAGTTCAAAAGTGTACTGTCCTTCTGATTTCTTAATAATTTAGTTGAAATTTATGAGCAAATTTTACCTGCACTGTCTGAAGTAAATCTCACTGTTTTGTGAAATGCTTAGTTTTTATTCCACACGTGCACATCCCAGAAATTGTAGTTTTGAAACAGGAAATGATCCGTTTTGCTAGAATCATAGAATGGCTTAGGTTGGAATGGTCTACAAATATCAAGTTCTAATCCCTCTGCTGTGGGCAGGGCTGCCATCCACCAGGCTGCCCAGGGCTCATCCAACCTGGTCTTGAGCGCCTCCAGGGATGGGGGTATCTGCAGCTTCTCATGGACAGCTGTGCCACTGCCTCACCACACTCTGAGTAAATAACTTTTTCCTAACATTTAACCAAAATCTCCTCTCTTTCAGTGTAAAGAAAATCCCTCCTTTGTCTTGTCACTATCAGACTGTGTACAAGCAGGATGGAAAGTGACTTTTTAAGCTCCCTTAAAGTACTGGAAAGCTGTGATGAGGTCTCCCTGCACACTTCTCCAGATTGAACAAACCCAACTGTCTCAACCCTTCTTCACAGGGGAGGTGCTCCAGCCCTCTGATCACCCTTGTGGCCCTCCTCTGGATCCTGTCCAAGAGCTCAGCAACCTCCTTGTGCTGGGAGGTCCTGGCCTGGATGCAGTACTGCAGATGAAGCCTCATGAGGGCAGAATAGAGGGGGACAATCGCCTCATTTTGATAATCAGTTACGTAATCTAAAGGAAAAAACCAGTGTTAAGCCTTTTGTTCTCCAAATATTTGGAAAAAGTCATCTTCCTATTGCAACAGCAAGCTCATACATACTGTTGATGTAGAACTGGCTGGTGTAGAACTGAGTGCATTATATCACCTCTATATGCTGCTTAAGGGAAGCATTACAGTGATTGCTGAATCTTGTTGTATTTAACTTTAAATGCTCTTTGAGGGCTAATTATTCTGCTGTAGACTTGCTAAACTTAAAAGCTTATATTACTTTTAAGTACTAACTGCTGCACAATCTGTAGATTAGATTCAGTAACCTTTCTGCCTTGTCTGCCCTCTGGATTACGTGTGACTACATGAATTCTGTCACTGATTGTGACATTTGCTGTTTAAAATCATAATTTCACTTCCCCACATTTATTTTGGCCCAGTTGCTTTCCTCTTTCTCCCACTGACATACTTTCCTATTCAGCACGCATACAAAAAAAGTACACTTTTTAAGGTTGTATGCCTTTGCTTCTCTGTCTGAAGTTCTGGCCTTTATGTTGTCAGTTCTCATCCAGTGCTTCAGGTCTTTTTACACCCCAGTGCATGCTTAATTCTATTGAAGGCACTATGCTTGCTTGCTTGTTTCCTTTGTTTATTAGTATGGATCATTAAATGGTTTTTTAATCACCTTGTCTTTATATTAAGCTTATTATTTCTTACAGAAAAGCTATCAATGCATTTTGACAGGATCGTCTATTCTTTCTTTAGGATATTGGGTCTTACCTCTCATTCTCCCTTGTTTAGCACAGCAAAGTCATTTTCAGGTTGCTAGAACCAATTTTTTTAAATATGTATAATTTTTTTTCCCCCAACAGAAATGTGTTGAGATACTCTAAAAATATTGGAAACTAGGGATCCCTACCACACTATAGTGGGGAGTGGGATTTACACTTAGAAGGTAAAATTATACATGTAGCTCCAGCTCCTCACACAAGTGTTATTTGCAGTTCAACTTCCAAGTGATGCTGTGTTCTATTTAACTTCCAGACATTTTTTGCACAAAATGTGTGCTTTTGGATTTGCTGCTCAGCATCAAATTGCATTATTAGCACTGAAAATAAGGTGCTTGCAGGGTTTGTGTGCTTTTAAATTCATTCAGTAGGTTTTGTTTTTCAGTATTTGTCCAGTATTATAAGGATTTAATGTGGCTGTTATGACCTTCGGGTACCTTTGCTTTCCATGGTGATAAAGGTGATTGCAGGTGCACGTCGAGGGGAAAATAGCATAACTCTCTCAACAAGATAATATTTATTTTGTCTCTGAAACTTACGATGAAACCTTTCCATTTTACATAGTTAAGAATTAAAGCATGATTAGAAACATTGCACTTTAAGAACCCATTCAAAACCCTGAAATTTTTCTTCATAATTTAGGAGAACTGTCAGCAGTTTGTGTTATTTTTTGGAAAGGCAATACTATAGAACCCCAAGGAATACATGCATCTTTAATAAACTTTGAAACCAAGGAAGCCGGTATTTTTAATACATTTTAATTGTATGTGTTGGGAGTATTTTAAAATAAGATTCTAGTGCAGTGATGGAGTTCATAGAGTTTACACTGTTGCAGTATGCCTCCTTCAGTCTGTGTACCCTCTTTTGAAGCAGTGATGTGCTCTTACCCACTTTACTGCAGCACAGCTGATGTGGGCTAATTATTTTTATAGCTCCCTTGCATTGTATCACTCTGCTGCTTCTGCTGATTTCAGCTGGAGTTGGAGGTCAGTCTATTTAAAGAGCACACACTTTTATCTTGATGTCTCTTGTGAAGTGCTGTATAATTTGGCTACTCCTGGGGATCTTTGTGGTGAGAATACATAATTTACTGACCATCTGTCTGCCTTCTCCTTTTCCTTTTATTTCAGCTTTTCCTCCCCTCATCTGTAAAGGTGGCAGTCATGTAACATGTATGCAAAAGCATTTGGTAAACTGCTGGCCAAGCTACATACTGTGACTAATTAAAAAGTCAGCTTTGTGCCAGCAGTTGCTGTAACTACATCAATCATAGAATGTTCTTGGGTTGGAAGGGACCCCAAGGATCATCAAGTTCCAGCACCCCTGACACAGAGGGCTGGTGTGCTGCATGTAACTACTGAAGAGAGATGTTCATGATGTAATCAATCAGTTTGTTCCAAAAGCAGCTCAAGCTTTTTTGTAATGTGATTGTTGATTTCTTTACAGCTAAACATTGCCTACAGCTAGTGTTCAAAATGCCAGGCTAAACCTTACTTTGTGACTGACATTTTTTGGTGGGCAGCTGAGAAGCCAAGCTCTCCCCATATCAAAGACTGCCTAGATGCAGAGCTACTGGAAGTCCTGAATGGTCTGACTGGAGCAGCTTAAGCTAGAGGACAGTATGTGTGTGTCAGTGGGAGAAAGAGGAAAGCAAGGTAAGGTGGAAAAGGCATTAATGTAGGGGGGAAAAAAAAACCAACAAGAATAAAAACAACCA
Source organism: Lagopus muta (assembly GCF_023343835.1). Classification (NCBI taxonomy): domain Eukaryota; kingdom Metazoa; phylum Chordata; class Aves; order Galliformes; family Phasianidae; genus Lagopus; species Lagopus muta. Next base: position 41,360,797 of record NC_064439.1, on the reverse strand, counting down.
GTGAGATTGTGTCTAAAGAGAGGAAAGCATGAATATAAGAATATTGAATATAAGTTGGACAGCAGTGGTTGTTGGTCCCAGGAGAAGCCTAGAGAATAAACTTCTGGAACTGAGATTTGGCTAAAGGATATCCATGGCTCTGAGGAAAGAAAAACTTTGATCATGTGGCTTCTTAATTAATGTTCTAAAATAGTTACATTAAAGCTGCCTGATGCTAGCCTCAGTTTTCCTTCTTAATGGGATAACCCAGCTGACCCAAATCTTGGCACATGGTTTAGGTGGGATCATACTTCAGTGAGGTTTGTAGTGGGATTTGTGTGGATACTCCTTCCTTTTTGCAGCGGTTTTGCACTCTCTCTCTATAAAAGTAACTTGGTGTGGTGCACCTGTGTTTCACATGACAGATTCATGTCAGTACAGATGTGATGAATCACTATCATTGCAAAAGGCAATCTCTTAAGCCACCACGGAAACCTTTTATTCAGCCTCATAAATGAGTTTCTTTCTAAAAATATAAGTATGCAAACTTGGAACTAAAATTATTTTTCTTCGGAGATTTTTTTCTCTGGTTGTTTGCTATTCTGTTTTCTGTCTTTGTAAGCCTATTAAATATAAGGTCATGAGGCAGAAAATGAAGGGATACTGACACCTTATCTAGTTCTTCAGGTGCTGTTACAGTATAAATAATTATAAATACAAACTTCTGAGAAGCAGTAACTGATACAGCTGAGATGAAGTAGCAGCTTAAAATGCAGTAAAAATATTTATTTGGAGTAGAGAGAAAAAGATTGCAAGACGTACATGGATCTTTTTAATTATTTTTTTTATATCTTTTGCTTAGAGAAGTTATTTAACATGTCTTGTCACTTGAGTTAGCCAAGACTGTCTTGTTGGAGCTTTTTTCTTTTTCCTTGGGGAAAAAAAAAAAAACAATTATCCAGCAATTTGGAGTGCTTGATTTAGACATGCATTTTAGAGATCAGCATTCATGGCACACGCTGTGAAGAGCAATTTAAAATTAAATGGCTGTTTTAGACTTTTAAGAGCACCTGGATGTTATTTTAGAAGCAATTGGAACTCTGGGCCAGCACCTTGTAGAGTAATTTAAATACTTTCTGTGTGTGTGCTTTTAGTTTTTTTTCCTTTCTTTTTTTTTTGTATTTGAATACTACTTTGTGAGGAATTGATTTGAACAACGCAGTGCTGAGTTCTTCAGGTTCTGGAGTGCTTCCAGTACCTGATTGTGCTGAGCTGCAGATCGTGATCTCCACTTGGTCTTACGAGGCCAGCCATCTTAAGAATATCACCCAGACAAAGAAATGAATCTGGGCACTTTGAGTTTATTGAATGTATTTTATTTCATGTATTTCTCTATGATTTTTCCTGTCTCTGGCTTATGCATAGGAGAAGCTCCTTAGGTCAGTAGAAGTCATTTAAAAGTTTCAAAAGAAAATATGGGCATTAAAAGTAGTCAATTGCGCCACATCATCTCAGGATTTGAGGACAGCTTTGGCATCAATAAAATGTTCAAGAAAAGGATCCAGGGGGAAAAAAGTGAAAGAATCCTTCAGTTATATTCAGTAGTACATTATTAATGGGCATGATCTGCTCTGTGCCACATGTGAGACAGTGGGCCCTTGGGGGATGAGGTGCAGGAGAGAAGTGGGTGATGATATAACTAAGGGTTATAATATACAGGTAGAAGGAGAAACTGGCTGCACCCTTGACCTCAATTCTGGACGTTGGAGGTACTATGGGGTACTATATGCCAAAATAGAAATGTTTTATAACCTAGAGCTGTGAAACAGTGAAGGCGACATAAAACCGCATCAGCACCACCCCATATTGGGTGAGTATCTGGCAAGAGGCTGGGGAACAGCTCAATATATTTTTGCCTTTGGGCTGAGATAAATAAAACATCATAAGATACGTTAGATTTCACTGGAGTGCAGAGGAGGAGAATGTAAAGTCTGAATATTTTGTTTTCTGTCTGAATCACTAATGTGCTACCAGTCAGTTTAATTAGAATAATTAGTCATGAAATATATAATTGGTTTGGATTTTCCTGTAGATTACATAGAGCTCTTTTGAAGAGGAATGTGCTTATTTGATACTGATCCTGCAAACATTTATGCAGACTCTGAGTTCAGTGTGCATGAAGTGTGTATGCAGCAATATCCCACTGACTGCAAAAGGGAATTTTCCCTTTTAGCTATAGGGCTTTCTAATTTGAACTTAGTTGCTGGGCTACTTTTTCCCATGACTTTCGGATTTGTGGCTGGTCTGTTACCCTAGGGATGCCTTCAGCAGGGTACTGCTTTGATCCTTACAAAAAGTGCCAGTGTTTGTGTAGCAGTGACTTAGACTGACCATCTCAGCCTCTTCCAGAGTACTTCTGCACATCTCCATGATGTTTTTCTGGATCTGCTGTGGTGGGTACTGTTTTGGGAAATGACCCAGCTGAGTAATAAACATAGGCAAGTATGTGCTCTTGTTTTCCTATGGACTTTGTTAGATCAGTTCCTGGATCCAGTTCGTCTTAAAGCTGTCCTCACACCTGATCCTGCAAAACTCAAGATTTACCTGGATTTCAAATTTCTGCTGACAAATTTCTGAAATTACATCCTTGTTGGAGTCCCATTCCTTGTGATGGTAGCTTGGTTGAAGAGGAGGTATTTGTATTCAGAAACACAGAATATCCTTTCATCTGGTGGCCCTGCCCATGGCAGGGAGGTTAAAACTAATGATCTTTGAGGTTCTTTTCAACCCAGGCCTTTCTGTGGTTCTGTATCTTATCTCAGTTGCATGTTCTCTAATGGTACAGTTTTCAAGTTCTCCCAGTTTCCTGGGAAACTAACGTTGAGAGGTTAGTTCTCTATTCCTTGTTTATTTCTTATGTTGAAATTGTTTCTTACCTGAAAATTATGTAACAGTTTCATTACAGGTAGTAAAACTAACCTCAGAGAAGTCCTAGGAAGGAATTAAGGCAGTATGCATAGGATTTTCTACTTGTAGCATATTGTTATGTACTTTAGTTTGACAGTATAACTGACTGTAACAATAGATTCTGTACATCAATTATGTAAGAAAATGTATAGTTTCAATTATCTTGTGCAACAAAATGCAAGCAAAAGCTTATAGACTTTCATTCTATTTTTATTGTACTTTAGCTAATTCCTTTTTTCTGGCATGCTGTAAAGCGTTCAACATAAAAATACATGATTCAGCAAAGGCTGTAAGGATTTTTCTTACTATGCTATACAGCAGTGTGGGTACTGTGACTGAAATAAAAGGAGGTGTTATGGTGTATCTGTAGAGTAGGACTGTGTTAGTTTGTGACCTCCTTGTAGGTTAACAGAAAGCTTAAATATTTAATAGCAGTGCTTTTTGCTGCTTTTTGGGAGCGGGGTACAACAATTAATATATATATATATATATATATATACCCTATCATGCTCTCCCTGTAAGATGCTGTTTTTCAGCATGCTCAAGTTATGACTGCAGTAGAAGATTGTATTTGTGATTCAATGCCTTGTCAACATAGCTTCCCCTATTAACATAATATATTTGGGGTCAGTCAGGTGCCATAGGAAGAGTCCTTTTTAACACTGAAGGTCACTATGGAGGATCTTGCTGTCATAGCTTATGAGTGGCTTCCAATGAGGTTGAGTGAAGTTCAGTATAAGGTTGGTTCTGTTGGTTTGCTCAGCTGAAAATAGCTCTAAAAAAACTGATCTGAAAGAGTTCCTTTGGGGTGCTAGAAACTGGAAGAAATGTAAAATGCGATCAGTTTATCTGTTTTGGTGACTTGCGTTTATCTGAGCTTGTGTAATCATTTGGGTTCTGTACAGACAATCAAACATAGCATTATTTTACCTTTTAAAGGACACAAATACAATTTTGGTTGTATTTCAGATAGTCATTCAGTTGCAATGATATGCAAAACACGTCTGTCCTATTCCAACTCCTTCCCTAAATCTGACCTTTATTTTAATTTTGGTTGAAGAAAATAACACCAAACCCAAAACACCCACTAAAAGCCTCGCATTGTAAACCTCCTACTACAGAATTTCACTCCATAAAGTACAGTGATGTCTGTGATCTTTTGAGTGGCTAAAAAAAAAAAATAAAATAATCACACATACCTCCAAGCCATTATAAAATTCAAGTACAGCATACAAGTTACCTAGTGTTTTCTCAAGAGGAATCGCTGTATGCTGCCTAGATTGTACAGTCATCTAGAATAACCTCTTCAGTTACCTCACTCTTGTGGATGTTACACAAGTGACAGTGCTGCAAGCCTGGTGTATTTGAGTGTGGTAACTGACTTTTGTTGACTAATGTTTTCTAGGCAGCCTCTCAGAAATTCAGGAAAAAGATATAAGAAACATGCAGATGTGTTGAAAGGAGAATGGGGGCTTGGGGAGAAAGAGAAAAAAGAGCTTTAGGGCTGTATCAACTCCAAGTGGAAGAACAAAACAAAGGGGTGAAAAACAGAATATTTTGTATTTTTTATGTACTTTACAAGTGTGAGCAGGGGGAGCTGGGGACTTGTAAGGAAGCCAAATCTTAAACTATTTAAGGGGAAAGCACTTCCCTTTGTTCATTTAACTTAGAATAAACTGAGTTCAAGCTGTTGCAAGTACACTGTAGCTGTTTGACTCAAAGATAAGAATACTTTTCAAGAATACATTTAATTTCTGCATAAATTTTAAAGCTTGACAAACGTTAATGCTCCCAACACATCTCTGCTGTGACACAATAAAGTCATCCCATGCTCAAGCTTTGGGGAGCTATGTCCCAGGCTGTTCAGTAAGTGAGCAGGAATATCAAAGGGATTCTCTTCTTTCCCTTGAAGACAGCTTCCCTGTTTTGATTTCAAGAACAAATCCAGTCTTTTCCAGTTTTCAGAAGTGCTACTTTTTCCAGCAGATGCCAGTTTTTTTTTTAGAGTGCTCAGTTTCAGAGAGTTTACAGGGCGCAAAGAGGAGAAGGAAAAAGCCAAGGACAGAGAAAAAAAAGAATGATAGGAAAGAATTCTCTCTGTCCCTGAGACTTTCCTGCTTTAACCAGTAAGTGCTGCAACTTCCTTTCAGTCTGCATCTTAGAAAGTGACTTAGCAGGATCCATTGGGTCTGTCTGAGATGGGTGTTAGGCATTCAGTCAGAGCAGCTTCTCTGTGCTATGAGGGATGGGGGAGCACACAATGGCATTTCTAGCAATAAGCTTGTCAAAATAAGCGGTCTCTCTTTTAAAATATGTATCTGGAATGTGTTGCCTGCTAATACATATTCATATCTTAAATGCAAATATCTCCCTTTCCTGTGCACTTCGTGGATGTTTGCCCTCTCTATTTGGGTTGTGTATCATATGGCTTGTAAATAAGAAATGACAAGTTGTGTAATAAGTGGGGGGGAGGGAGGAGGAGAAGAGGAGTTAAAGTGATTTGATTTAATAAGAAACATGCATAATTTACACGCACAGCACTATTCCACTCTGATTCTGCATACTTTAATTGCAAATCCTGTGGCTTTGTGCCAACTAATATCTTAATAATAATAGACTTCTACTAGCATTAAAGATAAGATTTTTGAAATGAAGCTTGCTTGCTATACTAGGCATCCTGCAGTGGTTTAGCCTTGAGTTGAAGTTTCTGAATGTCCTTGTTTCTTTGCAAGGTGAAGACAGATATGTCAGTTTAGCTAGACAAATCAGATAGATGATATGAGTGTGAGAATGTGTTCTATGCGATGTTTTTATCACACCCACTATGTTGGAAATACAAATCATTTTAGGATGGATTTAGGTCTCTCTAATCTGTAAGTGATCTAAGTGGAGGGCAGAAATTAATGTTAAAATTTGTGGTACCTTGATATCTATACTTGTTTGCCCTTGCAATGTAGTGGTGGCGTAAAGCCAGAAGATAGCTTAAAGAACATTTGTTAAAATCACAGGTATTTGTGCCAGACATTCCACGTGAAATGGGTTTGTTTTGATGCTGTAGTTGTAGCCATGCCTGGGAGTAGTTGGATTGGTATTACCTGCTGGGCCCCAAAGTAATAATAGATGATTATTTCCTTATAAAGTTAGACCTAAGTAAATGGGTGGCAGTGAAAAACAAAGATGAAACAAAAACCCAGCAACATACATATGCTGCAACAACACCAAATTCAGAGCTGTTTCTAGAACTCAGTGTGGATTCTGTACATGTACATAACCTTCTGTGTATGATGGCCGAAGGGACTATAAATAGGCAGAAAGTGGGAAAGTTATTATGAACTGTCATTTAGGAAAGGCTGTGTGTGCCCTGCTTGAAGGGGCATGGAATTCAGTCCAGAACTAGCACTGGGACTTGCCTTAAATAATCAAGGTGGGTGAAGAGAGAGAGAGAGAGTCACATACAAATGGGAGTCAAAAACTGCTACTGAGCATTAGGAATGAGAAAGGAAATGGGGCAGATGTAGGTTCTAAATGAAAAAGTTTATATCTGTTTTTGGTGGACATGCTCAGTGCTTATGTGAATAACAAACCAGGCACCTCTTTGCTGCTTCACTAGATCTTGCTTCCTTTGTTATATGCACTGTGATCTGACACAGTTGTATGCCTCCACTCACTGGCTATATATGCAGTTCCCAGTCTGCAGATAGGTTTCCAGTACCTGAAGAAACCTCTTCATGAACCTGTTGATACTGCCATCAAACCTAGCCAAGTGTTTCAGAATTGGATCTCAGCATGGGTCAATTTATATTTCCAAAATGAAGCCAACCCATACAGTTCTCAACCCAGATTCTGCTACGGTTTGTCAGTTTTGTTTTGTTTTTAAACGTGGACTCATCTGTAATAGTCATAAAATTTCCATCTCTCTGTTTTTGTTTGCTTTTTCTCCCTTATACCTTGTCTGAAACATCACTATTATTTCAGTGAAGCATAAAATCCAAAAATGCCATTGAAATTAGTAGCAATGCTGGAAATTCACTGTAATATGGGGAGAGGTATAGAGGAAGAATAGTTATTTGCTTTAAGGTAGCAGTTAATGTGCTTTGTATATGATCTGATTCCTTAGGGAAACAAAAGAATGACTTCACTGTTTGTGTTCCCTTTTCCAGTTCTCCCCATGCTTTTTCGTTTCTGTGCTTCTCTGCAGAGACATGTGGTCTGTAGAGCAGGATGTCATAGATCTAATCCCCAGCTGGGAATCATTAAACACTCTGAAATGGAAATAATTAGAGGCTTATTTTTTGTACCTTCACTCCATATTACCTTCTCCAGAGAGACTGAGCAAAACAAGCAGTGAGGAAAGACTGCTATCTGAGAAGTAACAGTGAAGTGTCTCCTGGAGGCAGTTAAATAAAAAAGAGTGAAATTTACTTTTCTGAGTTGTGGAGTGGATTTCTGAGCAATAAATTACTCCTTGTCTCTCAAGTAGTTTCATCAGGTTTTTTTTTTCTTTTTTTAAAAAAAATGTAGCTGAATGCTTACTGGAATTTTACCTTCTAAAACAGGTAGAATAAAATTGGAGGAGAAGTTACAAAAGGTAATATTGTCTTTATTAGGTTTGACTTCTTGTTTTTTCCTTTTTTTTTTTTTTTTTTAATGCTTTGTACTTTTGAAGTAAGCTAATCATCCATTTTGGATAGGTAAAAATATGTTCCATATAGTTACAAAAGCTTTAGTTCTTTGGCAGATCACATTCTGGACAGCAGAGGGAAAACAATCAGCCTTTGGGTTCTGATTGCTGGTGCCTACTGGGATGTTTGAGGGAAGGCCACTGAAAGGTGCAAGAGCTAAATTTTCCATATCAATTCCTATCAAAAACATTGCAATGTGGTGGCTTAGCAGGGGGCTTCTCTCCTGCACTTCTGTTGATGTCTTGCAAAGCTTGACTCACCTAGCAGTGGGAACATGGTGGGAACTGCGTGCAGCAGTGGCCGAGCTCCTCTGTGGAGCCTGTGAAGAGTGGTGATTCTCTAGCCTGCTGCGGTGGCAGGTTTGTTTGTTTGTTGTTTTGTGGTGGTTTCTTTTTTTCAAACAAATACTCATCAAAAACAATATGGGAGAAGTAGTGTGATTTTGATTGGGAAGCGAGTAGTACTGTGGGTGAAGTTTTCCATTTCCTCCTAATTTCTGTTCTTTTCATATCACTCTTACCTTTGTTGGCCTTTCTTTTTCCCTATGTGAATACCTTTTACTTTACTGCATATATTATTTACGATCCTTGAGTTGCAGCAGCCACTGCTGGGAGTCTGGAGGTGCTAGAAGGGGAGACAGGAAAGGAGAAGGGTGAAGAACAAGAGAGCAAGGAAGGTTTGTTTTGAGTACATATGCTTCAGGAGCTGAGCATGGCAGGAAAAAAATGTTAGTGCAGGTGCACAGGGAAACTTGTTTTGGAGCTCTGTTCTTGTATCCATATTCACTTCTGATCTCAAGCAGGGGCATATGGACTAGGCATGACCTGGATAGCTCTTTAAGTCAAGTGATTTTGTGTTGAGTCTAGTTAGTTAGTTTGCACAGTAGCCTGAGGGGATGAAAGCAACTGTGAGCGATAAAAATGCTGTGGAAAAATAGCATGTGCTATTCTTTGGATACCTACCCAAAATATTAAACATCTGAAAAACTTGTGAGATTTGTACAGATTAGTATCTTGCATCTGAATTCTTCCTACAGTGTCTGGTAATGCCAGGACTCCAGGCAGTGACAGAGTGGTATCCCTTCTCCAGAAGAAACAGGCCAAAGCGAGTGTACCTCCTTTGGTAAATGTAAAAGGAGAACTTGCTTCAACGGACGAAGAGACGGCTGAGGTACTGAATGAGTTCTTTGCCTTGGTCATCACTGGTGGCTGGGATTCCGTGTCCCTGAGCCCTGCATCCCTAAACCTCTAGGTGTGGACCAGGGTAGTAAATCCCCCCTCCCCCCCCCGCACTGTGAGGACAGAGCAGGTCCGAGACGCCTGATGAGACTGAATGTGTACAAGTTTATGGGGCCGGATGGCGTGCATGCCAGGGTTCTGAAGGAGCTGGCTGAGGTGGTTGCTGAGCCACTCTCCATCATATTTGGAAAGTCGTGGCTGTCAGGTGAGGTCCTGGATGACTGAAGGAAGGGTCATGTCACTCCCATTAATGAGAAATGGAGCAAGGAGAACCCTGGGAACTACAGGAGGGTGAGTCTCACCTCTGTGCCTGGGAAGATCATGGAACAGATCATCCTGGATAACATGCTTGATCACACGAGGAATGAGTGTGTGATCTGTAACAGCCAGCATGGCTTCACCAGGGGAAGGTCATGCTTGACCAATCTGGTGGCCTTCTATGATGGAGTGATGGCATTGGTGGACAAGGGAAAGGCAACCAATGTCATTTACCTGGACTTGAGCACGGCCTTTGACATGGTCCCCCACCACATCCTTATCTCCAAATTTGGAGAGATGTGGATGTGATGGGTGGACCTCTCAAAGGGTGAGAAACTGTTGAAAGGCTGCAGACAGAGGGTGGTCATCAATGACTCTATGTCCAAGTGGAGGCTGGTAATGAGCGGCATTCCCCAGGGGTCTGTCTTGGGACCGGTGCTCTTTAACATCTTTATCAGTGACATCGATGACAGAATTGAGTGCACCCTCGGCAAGTTTGCTGATGACACCAAGCTGAGTGGTGCGGTTGACACAGTGGAAGGAAGGGATGCTATTCAGAGGAACCTTAACAGGCTAGAAAGGTGGGCCCAGGTGAACCTTATGATGTTCAACATGGCGAAGTGCAGAGTTTTGTACTTGGGCCGGAGGAATCCCAGGCATCCATGCAGACTGAAGGAGCAGTCCTTGAGAGCTACCCTGCAGAGAAGGACCTGGAGGTCTTGATAGATGAAAAACTTAACATGAGCCAGCAGTGTGCTCTTGTGGCTTGGAAGGCAAATGGTATCCTGGGCTCCATCAAAAGAGGGGTGGCCAACAGGGGCAGTGAGGTGATTGTCCCCCTCTACTCTGCTCTTGTGAGGCCCCATCTGGAGTACTGAGTCCAAGTGTGAAGTCCCCAGTACAAAAAAGACTGTTGGAGAGAGTCCAGAGGAGGGCCACAAAGGTAATCAGGGGACTGGATCTCCTCCCCTATGAAGACAGGCTGAGGGAGCTGGGCTTGTTCAGCCTGGAGAAAAGAAGGCTGTGGGGTGACCACCTCATTGCAGCCTTTCAGTACCTAAAGAGAGCCTACAAACTGGAGGGGAATCAACTCTTTGAAAGGGTTGATAACTGCAGGACGAGGGGAAATGGTTTTAAGTTGAGGGAGGGGAGGCTTAGGTTGGATTCAGGGGGGAATTCTTAACAGAGAGAGTGGTAAGGTGCTGGAACAGGCTGCCAGAGAGGTTGTGGATGCCCCGTCCCTGGAGTTGTTCAAGGCCAGGTTGGATGGGACCCTGGGCAGCCTGGTCTAGCATTAAATGGGAAGGTTGGTGGCAGGGCATGGGGCAGGTGGGTTGGAGATTCATGATCCTTGAGGTCCCTTCCAACCCTGGCCATTCCGTGATTCTGTGAGCCCAGCCATGTCTCGAGGTGCCTCCAGGACTGGGGGCAACAGAGCTACCAGCACTCATCCTAGACCAGCACTGGGCAGGTGCCAAGATCAGTGCCATTCCAGTGTTACTGCTCCACTTTGTGCCGAAGGAATTTGAGAAATCAAAGCTTGTCCAGAGATCTGTAAGTTGGGCACTGTGATGTCAGCTGCTCACACTTCACCAGGGGAGAGTGCTTCTCTGGCCACCCAATCATACTTATTTAACCACATGGGCTGTGACAGCGTGCGTGGCAAACTTTTGTGCTGTTGGTCCAATGCCTTATTGCCACTGCTCATCCAGTGCTCTGCTGTGTGTTTAGAAATCATAACTGCTGTTTGGCACTGTGTCTTACAGAATGCATAAATCAGATAAGCTCTTGCATGCCCTCGCAAATGAGGGTAAGGGACGATTTACTCTTCCATTGCTACATTTGTGCTTGTCAAAGTGATTCCTGTTTGGCTTCCAAATCCTTAATTTGGGTCTTATACTTGGTTACTATTATATATCCTTTTATCACCCCAGTGACGCTGCCAGCCTAATGTCTCGCTTGTCCTCCTCATACTGACATGGAAATATCAGTTCACTGCTCTATTTATCATTCCTTCTTGAATAGACTCCCAGGATCCATTCTCTGGAAAACAGCCAAGTCATTGTACAAGACTGTATCTGCTGAAATCCAAATGAATATGAAATAAAATTTTCCTAGACTGTTTATGCTACAGGAGATTCCTGTTGCAGGCTGACTTCTAATGGTTCAGATTGATATTCAGCTGCATTTCTAGATGAATGCATTCACTTTAGCCTCAGAAGCACAATGGCTACTCTCAGTGCCTGTGCCTCCCTTACAAATTCTGAAACAGGCATGCCTAGTTCAGAGTTCTATGATAACAGACCAGATGCCAAGAGAAGTGGGCAGCTAACTCTTCTGGTAGATTTCTTAAACCTCTCCACTACCACGTGTAACAGAACGGAATGGCAAAGGTCAACTTAGTAACAGGGGAGAGCTAATTAGGAAAAGGGATGTGTTGTGCCCGGGAGGAAGTGAGCTCCTAAAACATGGTGCTTTCCATAAAGCCAGACTGGCTGGCATTATGACTCTGTGCTTCTTTCATTTTGTTGTTTTTATTTCTCCAGGAAAAACAGGTGGGTTGCTTTCTTTGTGCGGAGAAAACATACCTGTAGTGCCCCAAAAAGCAGTGTGTTTAAAGTTTTTGAACTATTGAAAATGTATCGGTTTTAAAACCGTGACAAAATCAGCAACTCGTGGTTTTTGGAAGAAACATAACTATTTCAGATGCTGAGGACTGATTTGTTTTTATGGACTTGAGTTTAGAGAGGCAAATTTCAGCTCCTCACTTTTCTGGCATTCCAGGCAAGCACCGTGTGGTAATAGCTGACATCTTTACCTGGAAATTATTTTTACTTTGCCTCTTTGTTGTTGGATCTTGGAATGTCACGCTTTCCTGTGCTCTTCCCTTTGCCTTCGCTGTCCTCAGTGACAGCAGTTAAATTTCTAATTTTACAAGGTGAACACCAGTTGGGTTAGTTATGAGTGCTTCCATGCTAAGGATGCTTCACAGTTGAGTTTGCCACAGTGCTTTGTTGTGAAATTGCACTGTAATCAGCTTACCATGAACCTTGACTATAGCACCACTAGGACTATAAGCACCCCTTTGTGCTTTCTATGCTTATATACGTGTGTGTATGTATATATAGTTTTCAGTTGCTTCTGTTTGGGCTAACATATTACGTGGCAGACATGAGCCTCCTGTTGTATTCCTTCGTGTGAAGGAAAAAGTTCAGTATAATGTAACCAGCATTGGAATAAAATTCAAGCCACGTAGCCCATAAAGTTAGCTGTCTTCCTAGCTCTGCTGTTCTCTGTTGGCCAGAATAGGAGGACTTGGCATCTCACTTAACCAGTGACATTGACTTGAGCGATCTTCACTCTCAGGATGCATCTCACTGCTTCAGACACGTGCTTCCTGCTTTCTGATGCTTCAGCCATCACCTTTGGAGCTGCGAACTGAAAAATTACTTTCAAGCAGGTTTCGGTTGGCATCTGTTCTTCACAATATTTCAGAACAACAATGAAAAAAGAAACCTGTGATGTGATAATGGACGGCTTTTTCTTATGTATCTCACACCATCAACAAACATCTTTCAGGTTCAGTGAGAAAGCAAAATAATATTATCCTTTTTCTTTTGAGAGAAATTTCCCCCTCCATTTTTTTTTTCCCCACTTCAGACGTGG